>NW_022196911.1:48898815-48900252 GCF_008632895.1 Mastomys coucha | reverse complement strand
AAAAAAGAATAAAAAGGGCAGGGAGGGAGGAGGGGCAAGAAGAACTTGCTTTGGTGGGTGGCTTCAGCTGAGTGCTCCGAGTCAGTCTTAAGTGTTTCTCTGTCTGGCCTGCAGATGGCAGCATGCCCCGAGCCTCGTGATGTCAGGAGGCTGGACAACCAAGGAAGAAGAAAATGGGCTCCCTCCTTCTGAAGACTTGCACGAGAGCCAGCCACGAGTGAGTGTGAGCTTTTGCAGGTTCCTGCATTAGATTTTAGGCGTTGATGTGAACCATATGTGTTCAGTGTTGGAGTAGTTTGTCGATATTCACAATTCATCTTTAAAGCCATCATCTGTGAAATCAACTATCCTTATAATGTGGCAGGGAATGAGGGGCACGGGGGCACCTTCAACACTTTTGTCAGCCAGGCTAGGGAAGTGCGCCCCAGTAGCTCAGCAGGTGTGTGGTATGTTGGAGTGTGAGGTGTCTGGTGCGGGGGGGGGGGGCTCTTTTAGTCGCTTCCACAGCTGCTCTGTAGTGCTTCAGGGTCCACTGGGGACTTATCGTGGCTCATCAGATCCCACGTTCTGTCAGCCCTGAGGCCAGACTACTCCCTTGATCACGCCACCCACAGCCCATTAATTTAATAGCTTACTTGTCCTAGGCCTTATTTGTGCTTCAGTTCTTTCAGGGGCTGGAGAGACCTCAGGGGCCGCGAGTGCTCAGGGATTGAGAGCACATCCTCTTCTTCTAGAGGACATGGACTTCCGTTCCTAGCTCAGAATCCGCCCCTGTAACTTCAGCTCCAGGGAATCTGATGTGTTCCTCTGGCCCCTCACAGCACCCACACACAGAGATGTGCACATACACAAGCATAAAATCTTTAAAGAAAACTCAGAGGACTTGACCGGGGGTGGGGGGGTGGGGGGTGGTTTATGGTCTATTTTTTTTTTATTCCATTTTGTTAGTGTTTCTACTAAATGTTGTCCTGTTGTTGAGATTACCTTGTGCCTTTTCGTGCCAGAGGTCGCTATACCTCTCCTCCCTTCTACCAGCCCTCTCTGAATTCCACCTGCTAGGCTTGGTGATGACTCTCCCTCAGCTGCGGTCCCTTTAAGTCCCCACCTGAGAAGGTTCCTGGGACATTAGCAGGAACCTTGGTGGCCCCTGTCGCTCACCCCCAACCTGGTTCAGCTTTGCACCACACTGTCTTCATCATGTGGAATTCTAGATACTCAACTGGAATGTTAGATCCTAATTTTACCAAACACCATGTTTAAGAGAGTTTTTTTTGTGGTTAGAAGAAAGAAGTATTTGGTAAATCAAGTTTGCTTTTTGGGTTTTTTGTTTTGTTTTGTTTTTTCTTTTTTTGTTTTTTGCCTAAAATTACTAGTTTTAAAAATATTTAAATTTGGGCCTGAGCATAATAGTTCACACCTTTTTTTTTTTTTAGATAT
>NW_022196911.1:48882155-48897280 GCF_008632895.1 Mastomys coucha | reverse complement strand
TGAGTTTTTTATCCTAGCCATTCTGACTGGTGTGAGGTGGAATCTCAGGGTTGTTTTGATTTGCATTAATAGTTCACACTTTTAGTTCTAGGGCTGCAGGCTGTTCTCTGTGAGTTTGAGGCAAGCCTGATCTACACAGTGAATTTCCAGACAGCCAGGGCTACATTGTAAGACTCTTCATTTCCAAAACCACCTTTTTTTTTAAGATTCATTTATTTATTTTATGTATGTGATTATATAATCGATGTCTTCAGACACCCCAGAAGAGGGCGTCAGATCCCATTACAGATTGTTGTGAGCCACCATGTCATTACTGGGAATTGAACTCAGGACCTTTGGAAGAGCAGTCAAAGCTCTTAACCACTGAGCCATTAGTCCAGCCTTACAAAACAACTTTTTAATTGATGTATTTTGTTTACAATCTAGTTTCTCTGTTCCCTCTTACCCTCACCTCTCCTCCCTCTCTCTTTTTTTTGTTTTTGTTTTTGTTTTTTTTTTGTTTTTTTTAAACAGAGTTTCAACAGTAGCCCTGGCTTGTCTGAGGACTTACTCTGTAGACCAGGCTGGCTTCTGACTTAGAGATCTGCCTGCCCCTGCCCCTGCCCCTGCCTCCTGAGTGCTGGGCCTAAAAATGTCCGCTGTGCAGTTTAGTTCCTTCCTCTCATCTCTCTTAAGTTGTTTTCATTTGTTTGGTATTGCGTTTTGGCTATGTGTGCCAGTGGGTTCATTCTCAAGCACAGTCAATAGCCTAGGGAAAGAACTAATACCAGGAGGGGTGCTGGACTGTGGGGTGACTCAGCAGGCAAAGGTGCTTGCTGCCAAGTCCAGTGAGCTGAGTTCACTCCACAGGACCCACATGGCATAGAGAGAGAACTAGTGTCCATAAGTTGTTCTCTGATGTCCATCATGGTGCTTGCAAGTGCATACAGACAGGTACACAAAATAAAATGTAACTTGAAACTTGTTTTTTTTTAAAGATTTATTTTTTATTTTATGTATATGAGTACACTGTAGCCATACAGATGGTTGTGAGCCTTCATATGGTTATTGGGAATTGAATTTTTAGGACCTCTGCTCCATCCAGTAGACCCTGCTCACTCTGGTGCTCCGGAGCAAAGACTTATTTATTATGATGCATAAGTACACTGTAGCTGTCTTCAGATGCACCAGTAGAGGGTGTCAGATCTCATTGCGGGTGGTTGTGAGCCACCATGTGGTTACTGGGATTTGAACTCAGGACCGTCGGAAGAGCAGTCAGTGCTCTTACCCGCTGAGCCATCTTGCCAGCCCTGAAACATGTTTTTAAACAGCTAATAGATGTAGGTCAGTGGTGGAAAAATGATGATGATGATGATGATGATGATGATGATGATGATGATGATGATGATGATGACAAGGAGGAGGAGGGGGAGGAGGAAGAGGAGTAGGAGGAGGAGGAGGAGGAGGAGGAGGAGGACCTGCTCCACCTGAAGTTCTCAGAGCTGACGCCTCTGGTGGAGAGATATATGATGTATTCTTTAGTTAGAAATACAGAAGCCAGGGCTCTAGGGGTGTCCTCCAGGGAACTGGCCTGCCATGCCTAAGACCCTGGGTTCCATCCCCAGTACCTAAAGGCAGGGAAGAACTGTGACTTAGAGAACAAGTCAGAATTACCCCTAGGAAGGCCCCTGGTTTCTTATCACTTTGGCCTCCAGTGAGTGGGAGATGAACCATGTTTGTCTTCATATTGACCTGGAAAACAAAGTGAAATGAATGAGAAACAAAACTATAACCTTCAAACAATACCTAATTTTAAACTGACCATCCTTTATACAACTGTCTGTCCTATTTCCTTTATACAACTGTCTGTCCTATTTCCTTTAACCCAAATTGTTCAAACACACTGGCCACACTTGCCTGATCTGCACGATTCAAATTCTACTACTTAAGGGCTAAAGTCGAAGCCCAAGTGCCAGAATGCTTGCCTAAGATGTTCAAGCCCCCGTGCTCCAGCCTCAGCACCAAAAAGTTAACAAACAAACAAATTACCAGTTAGAGGGCAGATGGTGCCGCTGGGTGGTAAAATGTATCTGATTCCATCCTGCAAACTGGAAAGGTTTTTTTCATTGTGGTTTTTCGAGACTGGGTTTCTCTGTGTATCCCTGGCTGTCCTGGAACTCCCTTTGTAGACCAGGATAGCATTGAACTCACAGAGATGTACCTGCCTCTATCTCCCAGGCTAGGATTAAAGATGTGCCCCACCACCTCCCAGCCTGGAAAAGTTTTCTTTTAAAACTTGAAAAGCCCTCGTCTGTACCCAGGTTTAGTGACACGTTTGAGGGACACATACTCAGGAACTCTGAACTCCAGGGGCTTAGCTGTCATCGCTTTATTCTAGAAACTGACACAAAAGACCCAAGTTCTTGCCCTGAGTGAGCTGTTATCCCAGTCAGTGACTTTGGGAGCCGTCCTCATCTTTTAGGTAGTGGCGGATGTCTGGATGGGTGTTAGCTAGGTGGTTAAGCGCTGGTCATTGATAGCTAAGACTCTCATACAGGTCTTTCCAAACATGTCCGGCTGACTGCTATGGACCAGTAACCTCCAGGACACACTGGGCATTTCATGCTGGCAGACTGGGTCAATAGGCACCCCAACTATGAACTTGTGATTTGGGGAGTGTTTTTTTTGGGGGGGGGTTACTTTCTAGACAAGGTTTCTCTGTGTAGCCCTGGCTGTCCTGGAACTCACTCTGTCGACCATGTTGGCCTCGAACTCAGAAATCCACCTGCCTCTGCCTCCCAAGTGCTGGGATTAAAGGTGTGTGCCACCACCACCCAGTGTGTTTTGTTTTTTTTAATTTTCCTTTAAAAACAAAAAACAAAAAAAGAACTGCACACACAAATGTAACAATAATTTTAAAAAAAAATAAGCAAGAAATCAGATTATAGGTCTTGAGATTGTTCTGGATAGAATGGGCAGTTAGTCGAGAGTGGGGACTCTTCCAAGGGCTTTTCCGAGGTGGACAGTGGGAGCAGTAGAGGCTTGGACCCAGGGAGGAGAGGAACAGCAGAAGTTGAGAAGTAGCTTCTGGGGCTAGGGGGCTGCTAGGTAGCTACAGGTCCTTGCTCCCTGAGCCTGCCACTGCCTACTGTATGCTGCTGGCCGGGTCCTTCCTGTCAACCTCTGTGTGCCTGTGTTCATCATACCACCTGACCTTCGAAAGTCCCGAGCCAGGGCTGCTGCTTCTGCACCGTGGTGAAGGACACAGCAGGCAGGGACACAGCATTTCTGGCTGGGCTGTTTTGAAGTCACCACTTACCAGTTTTCAGTTGAATTGTGATTTCCTTCCTGCAGTCCTTAACTGAGACTACAATACTGGTGATGGGAGCTCTCCCGCTGGTAAGGTCTGCGTTGGAATAGAAGTGAATTTTTTTTCCCCTCACACAGACTAAACATGTAAAAAGGGGGGTGGCTTAAATGTGTCTCCAATTTAATTTCTAGGTTTCATTTCCTTTGCTTGGAAAATAGAGGGAGCATTGGGGTCACTCTTAAACAGATTATAACCTGTGACTTCAAGTGAGTCAGTATTTTTATTTGTAAGATTTTTTTGTTACACATTTGCCCTCTGAACCACCTCACCGGGCCAGTATGTGTGTATGGTATGTATGTATGTATGTATGTATGTATGTATGTATGGTGCTGGGAACTAAACCCAGAACCTCGAAAGTGCTCTGCCACGAGCTGTTGCCTGACCCATACATGGTATTTTAGATGCCTAAGAGAAAAGACAGTTGCCCAAAGATCTTGTAGCCCTCCTGGGGCTGGCGATCCAGCATGGCGGGTAGACTGCTTGTCTAGCATGCAGGAGGCCCCGGGCTCCAACCCCAGCATTGCCTAAAACTCAGTGTGGTCGTGGCCACTGTAACCCCAGCACTGGGGAAGTGGAGGCAGGAGGATCAGGACTGCGGGGTCATCTATACAGACATGGAAAATACCCTAAAAAAGCGCAGGTAGACAAGGCTTCGTAAGGCTTGCCCTGGGAGCTCTAGCAAGTTCCAGCTGGAGAGAAGAAGGCAGTGTCTGTCTTAGACACTCAGGTAGGAAGAGAGAGTGGATATCTAAAGCCATCATACCAGATACATTGGTTGGACAAATTTTGGTGGGGTTGTGAGTTTGAATTTGATGCCAAAAAAAAAAAAAAAAAAAAAAAAAAAAAAAAAAAGGAAAGGAAGAAAAGGTAATACATTTTGAAACAAGGGGAATGCTCAGAGAATAAATAGGAAACTTTTATTTCCAATGCTTTCTTTCTGAACAACTCCCCAAGGTCACATGGCCAGCTGGGACTGGATCTGGCACACCTCAGAGTCATATAAACTGTTTTGTGTTATCTGCAGCTACCGGTGACTTTGCCTGACCAGGTCCCCACCCAGCCATGACCTTGTGTGTGTTTAGTCTATACATGGCTGCATTTGCCTACGACCATCACTCCCTAAACTGATCTGTCATAGGGTGAAAGGAACTTTAGGTAAGTCACTTCCCAGCCTGTTGTTGGCACTGGGAAAAACTGGGGCAGGAAGCCGGCCAAGTCTCCTCACTCTGAATAAAGAACATGACAGACAAGTTCCTAGGGCTGCAGAGAGCTGCTAAGCTTCTGGAGAAGTTGACAGTGAGGGTCCAGAAGGGCTGCATGAACTGATGCCTGTCAACTCCCTGCCAACTCTGGTTGGCACCCAGGTGTTCTGTGTATTCCGTTGTTACTTCTTGGGTGTTCAGCAACCAGCTAAGCACCTAAAATGTACCAGGCTGAGCGGTGGGCACAGGCTCACAATGGGGAGCAAAGGTACCAGGCTGAGCGGTGGGCACAGGCTCACAGTAGGGAGCAAAGGTACCAGGCTGAGCAGTGGGCACAGGCTCACAGTAGGGAGCAAAGGTCAACAATATGCCTTCCCTCCAGAAGCCAGGACAGACCCTTGAGAGGAGGAAGGAGAACCCTAGTGGCCGATTCTGTAGTGAAATACAATCTGTCTTTATGGTTAGAAAGATCGGCTTGAAGGGCTCAGGAATGTAGCTTACCTACCACACCTGAAGCCTTGGGTTCTGCCCCTAGCATTGCAGAAACCCGGCATGGTGGTGCACATCTGTAATCCCCCGGCATAGTGGTGCACATCTGTAATCCCCCGGCATGGTGATGCACACCTGTAATCCCAACACTGTGAAGGTGGAGAGTACAGATCAAAAGCTAAACTCTGTTGTGTATAAAGTTCCAGGCTTGCCTAGGCTCAGGAGACCCCATGTAAAAGAAAAACCTAAAACAAAATGGAATAGAGGAAAGAACAAAGTATAAACACTCTCTTAGGACGGTTTAATTTTGTTTAGAGACTCCGCCTTGACCAGAGAGGGCACTTATGTCCTCACTCTCTTCTCCTCCAAGATCCTGGAGACCTAAGCTGGTCACCCTTTTCTTGACCTTTCTAGTCTCCCGTGTAAAACTTGGTTAATTATATTGTTCCTGTCTGAGGAGGAAGAGGAAAGTAACTCCTTGAGGAGCATCCCCATTCTGGAGGGTTCTGGTTCTGTTTAAAAAATAAAAACCCTCCCAAAGATTGGCTTGAGGGGGGGTTGTAGGGGGATGTGAGGGGATCCATGTGTGTGCATGCATGTAGAGGCCGGAGGATGATTGGCATGAGGGGGTTCATGTGTGTAGAGGCCAGGGGATGGTGTCTGCTGGCTTCCTCAGCTGTTCTATGTCGCAGCCTCTCTCACTGATGGAGCTCGGCTGGCTGGCCAGCCAGCAAGGTCCAAGAACGCGCACTCCCCTCCCCCCACCCCTGTCTCCGTGTGTCTAGCACTAGGATTAGAGCCAGCATTGCTCCCAGCTTTTAACCTGGGTGCTGGGGCATCTGCAAGACAAGAACTCTAGATCACTCCACCACCACCACCACCTCCCCCCACCCCAAAACTTAAAAGGATTAAGAGCACCCCTGGAGCTGTATGCCGGGCCCCCAACCCCTTTCTTTTGCTTTCAAAACAATCACACATCCATCACATCTGTATGTCTGGGTTTGAGGGCATGGGAGGACAGATGGACATGATACTGGCAGCATCCAGATCACCTTTGCTGTGCCCCTGGACTGTCCTTAAGAGACCTGTCCTCATGGTTTCCTCATCTGCATACAGGAGTGAAATAATTCATGGTAAAGATGCAGCGAGGCTGGCTGTGACTGTACAGCCAGCATAGTATATGGCTTAGGGTGAAGCCTCATGGACCACTGGTTAGGATGCTTATGATACGGGAGGAAAATGTAAGCCCGGAGGTCAAGTGACTCAGCCAGGCCCTGATAAAGTCTGGGCAAATCCAAAGCTGGTCAGTCTGGCTAATGCTCTCCCTCCAGAGTTCATTCTGGCTTCTAGGGAAAATGGTGATAGTAAACAGATCTTCTAAGGCTAGCTAGCCCATTACCTGCCATTTTTAGCTTTTGCGGAGGAAAATGTCCTTAGCACACAGGAGCCTCAATCTTAGGCATGCAGAGTCGCTCTGGGCCAAGCAAATGGGAGCAAAGGACAGGGTGTCAGGGTGTGACGTCCTCTTGGTTCTGTGAGTGGCAATGGCAGGGGTTGGGGGTAAGGCATGTTCCTGGTATAGCCTAACCCTTGCCTGCTGAAGCCACATCCTGCCAACCTCCTTGGAGCACCACAGAATCCTCTTGTAGCCTAGAAGAGGACTAGCTGGGTGGGCAGGCCCTGTCACCTGTGCTCAGGTTGGGGTGGAGGCATAGGCTCCTCAAGGCATGGCCCCATAGATCTTTTGCTTGCTTTATGGAACAGGACTATCAGGTATTCTCTCCAGCCACCCTGGTCACCTGGTTGCCATAGAACCCTTCCCACTGGTCTTAGCCACAGAACAGTGGTGGCTTTTGCTGCCGACACACTAGATGTCAAAACGACCCAGCAGGGTTTACCCAGGAGACAGCCTCACTGTGTGTTTTGTGCCAGATAGTGTCACACAGCAATTATGTCCACACACAGTAAAGCCCGTGCTTGAGCCTGGGGTCTGCCCCTAAGTGCATGTGGGTATGTTTGGGAAGTGGGTATATGTAAAAATGGGAGCAAAAATACCTACATGCTTTGTGGTATGGTTTGAACAAAACAGACAGGTGCAAACTACAGAGCATGGACCTGTACATGGGAGCTATTTTAAAACAAAAACAAACGGAACAAAAACTTTAGTAGCTCTCAGAAACAGCCAGGAGGTGTGACCAAGCCCTGCTTCCTGTAGGCTGTGCCTCTAACAGAACTCAGCTTCTACACTGAAAGAACCGACGCTCTCAAAGATCTCTTGGCCACACTGTTGGCTTTCTAATTTTTATTAGTTTTATTTATGTGTATGCTCCTCGCACACGTGTGCATGTGGAGGTCAAAGGACCGCTTTCATAAGTTGGTTCCTTTTTTTTTTAATTTATTTATTTTATGTATATGAGTACACTGTAGCTGTACAGCTGGTTGTGAGCCATCATGTGGTTGCTGGGAATTGAACTCAGGACCTCTGCTCATTCCAGCCCAAAGATTGATTTCTTGTTATATGTAAGTACACTGTAGCTGTCTTCAGACACACCAGATCTCATTATGGATGGTTGGGAGCTACCATGTGATTTCTGGGATTTGAACTCAGGACCTTTGGAAGAGAAGTATGTGCTCTTAACTGCTGAGCCATCTCACCAGCCCCCAAGTTGGTTCTTTTATCCTGCCAGGTGGGTCCTGGGGATTGAACTCAGGCCCTCAAGGTTGGCAGCTTGGACCCACTCCTTTACCCAGCTGAGTCATCTTGCTTGCTCTCTGCCACTGTGTTATTTTCAGTGATTCTTCTTGCCTGGGGTGGGTAACAGAGCCAACCAAAGTGTGACACCACACTGTTCATTTCCCAGCATCTCTTCCGTGCAAGCACATTGTTCTTGAAAGGAAACACAGTTATGCAACCAGACTGACCCAGTGGGGCTGGTGAGGCAGCTCAGCAGGTAAGGGTGCCTGCTGAACACCCCCCAAAGCCTGAGTTCAGATCCCCAGCACCCATGTGAAAGGTCAGGTCTGGCCAGCCATGCCTCAGTAATAAGCACGGTGCTGTGGGAGATGAAGCCAGGAGGATTGCCGGAGTTTGACGGCTGCCAGCTCACCCCATGGTCATTAAGAGATCCTGTCTCCAAGGAATAAGGTAGAGAGTGATCGCAGGACCTCCGATATCCTTCCTCTGGCCTCTTCCCAAGCACCAGCACGCCATGGGCACACAAACCATTTTCACACACAAAAGTAAATTGAAGGTTTCTAATACCAAAGGCTGTGCATAATATTCCCTTTTGATTCATGGACGGTCTAGGTGAAAAAACAGACCGCAGGGATCCCCAAGGCAGCCCTGTTGGCGTGCAGCAAACTGAGTCCATATGCCGCAGAACAGTGCCTACTTTGGCCCTGGCGCTGTCCCCTGAGCATGGCTGTGGTTGAAGTGACTGTGACAGCAGGTACCCTTGATTGATTCCCTCCCCCCACTAGTCTGGGCTGTGCATTACAACTTCAGAAGTCTGTCCTGTTCTAGAATATTCCAAGGAACACTGTTGGCTTTTCCTTTAGTGGACACTTTAGGTCTGGAGGTTAGTGGCTTCTGCCTGGAGTCCCCATTGCAGCGTTCCCCTCAGGCTGGCTTCCTATTCTTGAGAGTAAGAGATTCATCCTGAGAACTTGCTCAGTCTTCTGGTAGGAGTGTGGACTGGACAGATGGTAAGGTGATGTTTTACCTGAATGCAGGTGGCCAGGCTGGAGGCTGGCCCAACAATGGCGTGTGATGTCTAGTTGAGCAGTAGCCAGGCACTATTGTGCCTTCCAGCAGTGTTGCCTGACTGTCGCTGGTCCCTTCCTCACAAATCTTACATACATCCCTGTGTTTGAGAGCTTAGCTAGTAAGTGGTCCATGGGGCCAGCCAATCCCCCAACATAGCGAATCGGTGACGTAAATCAAGGGCCGTTGTCACCCTGGTCTACAGTCCCACAGGACAGGAAATGCTCATCTGATTTACTAGCACTCTTGACACCTGAAAGCGAACCTGCCCCTCATAGCAAGTTCCTACTGTGATTCCCCGTGCAAGCTGCTGTTGGGCAGCCTGGAACCCAGCTGGCCAGTCTCCAGCAGAGAGCCCCAGGACTCAGAAGGCTCTAAGGCTGTCAGCATGGCCAAGCTGGCTGTGCCGCTGTTAATACTAGCAGCTTCCATGACAACCTGGAGATAAACACCTATGATCAAGCAAAGGCTAGAACAAGATTAGGTGTCTGGGCAGGGTGTGGCCCGGACTGTGATTCGGCCACCCTTATATGACCTGTAGTTTTTATGGGGCTATTCCACCGGTATAATTTGTTTGTTAGCCAGATAACGTAGCAGGAACTCCAAGTGGCTCCCCTAGGCAGGTGTCTTAGAGGGAAGCAGGTGCTTTGAGCTTTCTCTGGGTGAAATGCTGGGATGGATTCGGATGGGAGGGGTGTTTGGGGCTGCTAGGCCAGCCCAGTTGCCCCATGAGCCAAAGCCAGCCTTGGTTTGCAGCAATGCTGTGAGTGATCACCTCCTGGTCTCTTTGCAACAAGTGGCTCCAACACCTTCCTGCCCTAAAGCAAACCATGTGACTTAAAAGAAGTAACTTGACCTCAGTTACCAGGTGCAAATATCAGTCACTGGGAGTCACCGAGAGGCCAATCTTTGAGCTCTGCTTGTTAACTATTAAGAGTACACTGTTCAGGGTGTGATAAAAGCTGTCTGCCTCTCCATTTATGATTTCCAGTAAACCAGAGCACTTCAAGGAAGAGCCAGGGCAAGTGAGAGGTTCCAGACCAGGCCCTCCACGGAGCTGACAAAGCAGTTTCTGCAGAGGCCTAAGTGGCAAGAGCAAGGCCCCAGATCCTAACAAAAAAGATTAGTCCTCTCTAGGACATGGCTGAGAGCCAGCCTGTCTGGACAGCTTTGGAGGGACAGGCAGTTCCTGACCCCAGCCAGGCAGCTTATGTGCACTCTCAGGTGGAGAGGTCAGAAAAGGAAGAAGTCAGTCTTACATAGCGGTTGTTCTGTGCTCAGTGCTGGCTGCCAGGGCACCCCAGCGCTCTGGGCACATTAGTCTGCCATTCTGAGCAACAGCAGCTCAGCTCTTACAGAAAGCTGGGGAAGCATTCCCAGCTGACACCTGGGCTGGGTTCTTCTGCATCTGGCCACTAAGGGGAAACCCAGACCACAAGCAAACTGCAGGCAGGCAGTATGTCCTGCCCGGATAGGGAGCTGAGGGTCTCCTCCCACCCTCTGATGTCAAGATGGAGGTGTGCCCGGGAAGGGAGCTGAGGGTCTCCTGCCCACCTTCTGATGCCAAGATGGAGGTGGCTCTCTAAGCCCTTTTGGAGTTTTTTGTTTTTGTTTTTGTTTTTTTGAAGAACCTAATTGAGCAGCAAATACAGAAAATTTGTACCAAATGAAATAAGCCTGCAGTTACCAGTAGCATGTATCCACCTACTTAAGTGTGTTATGAACACTGCTCCATTCATATGCCTCACCTATGCTAAGACACTGGGGCAGGTCTCGCTCAAGTGGAGATACAGCTGAATGGTAGAGACATAAAAAATATACACAGGATGAAACACTGAGGGCTGGGGACAAGCCCTGGGTTCAGTCTCCAGCTATAAACTGGGTGTGATGGCACATGCCTATAATCCCAGCATTGGGAGGTAGAGGCAGGAGAATCATAATCTCAAAGTCATTCTTGGCTACATTGTGAGTATGAGGCCAAAATTTAGATTCCATCCCAAATATATATATATATATATATATATATATATATATATATATATATACACACATATACATATATATACATATGTATGTACATATATGTGTGTGTATATATATATGGGGGTGTTCCTAGCAGTGATGGTAGTAAGTCTTGACTGAAAGTTAAAACACTGATAATGTCTCCAAGGGACTGCGGAGCTGACAGGGTAGTCAGGGTCAGGCTCTCAGGGATACCTGGAAGAGAAGCAGAGTCAAGAAGGAGCAGGTGCATAGTGACCAGTGTAGTCCCGTGTCCTCCTAGGCCATGTAAGGACAGGAAAACTAGTGTGACAAGAAGAAAGCTACTTGGTTGGGGTATGTGACCCTTCCTTTCCTGTCTTCTGGATTATTACCCAAACATCCATTTGGTATAAACCTCTGTTGTGTGTCCTCAGTGCCAGGCACTCTGCTGGGCAGTGCTGAAACCAGGACAGATCTATCAAGTTCCCTTCGCAAGAGGTGTTCAGGGTGTTGGAGAATTAACCAGATACCCCCCAGAAGCCAGCATGTTGAGTTCTGTGGGAAGAGAATCCCAGAGGCTAATAGAAGTCAGAATGGCTTTCTGATCTACTGTGGGCCCTGAGGGAAAGAGAAGAAAAAAAATGATACTGTGCTATGGGATGCGGTGAGAGGATGCTGGAGCCTGAGGCAGGTTAAAGGGTGGGGTGAGTGGAAGCCATGTTAAGGGAGAGATGTGGTTAGTCTGCAGAAAGATTGCAAGTCTGTTCCAGGCAAGGAGAAGCTGGAGGCTGGGGTAAGCAGGTATGGGAGGTCTTGAGATGGACAGCTGCTGGGAACAGTCACAGAGGCCTCAAATGCTCTGGCACCCCAGCCAGACACTCAAGGATAGCTTGTAGAGTTGAGACAGATTACTCTGGGACCAAATCAGCAGCAAGCAAGACTGGAGAACAAAGATGCTGCTTATGAAGTAACTGTGCCTTAGAGCACTCTCCGGGGACGGCTTCCTTCCTGAGAGCCGGCCCATGGCATGACGGATCCCTGCCAATAGCCTCTCTTGTCAGATCAGAATGGAGATGGACCTCAGCCAGGCACCGGGATGTGAATGAGCAAGCGCTCAAACATCCAGGAGGGCACATCAGCGACTTAGTTCTTAGTGGACAGAGCTGCACAGTTCCAACCTGTGAGGCAAATACCAACCAGGCTTTGCATTTAGGTCAAGAAGACGGTTTTTTCACTTTCACCAAATCCCTTTCAGGCATGTCACTCACAGGGTTGTAAAATCACAAAGGAGCTGTCATTACATCCCAGTAAGTGTGTATTTGGATTTAAGACACACGGTAACTGTGTATGTTACCCCAGTCTACTGAGGACACTGGTGCTCTCCGCCCTTCTTACTCGATCCCCAGTTTGTATTCCTCTGCTGTCTCATCCCGAGTCCAAGCCTCTGGTTATCTTTTTAACACACACACACACACACACACAGACACACACACACACACACACACCTCCTTAACATTCCAGTATAAGTGATGACAGACACGAATTACTTTAAGTACAGCTACCATCTGTAATCTGTTGACAACCAGAAAATAAACAGAGAAATGGGGGTAGAAGGGGACGGGGGGGTGGTGGTGGGGGTGGTGGGAAGAGGCCAGAGGACTCTGTGGCCTCAACTGCTCCAGGCACTGGTAACCTCATCACGTCTCTTTCTTTAGCTTAAATGGCCACGTGTCCCTAAAGGTCTTTCTTTGCCCTTATCACATGCCAGGTCCTGGGAGCCAGCTGATGGGCTATCTCACCCCAAACCCTTGCCTCTGCCATCTGCTCAGGTTTACTCAGTGGAGAACACTAGCAAGAGATCAAAGGTTAGGACAAAAGTTTATTCCCCTTGGGATGGGTGGGATCGGTCGGTGAGTAAAAGTGCCTCGCCACCATACATGAGGATCTAAGTTCAAATCCCAGGATCCACGGTAGAAAGAGCACAGACTCTTACAAGTTGTCCTTTGACCTCCATATGCATTCTATGGCAAATATTCCTTCCAACCCAGCATACATACATAAGTTAATGTAAATTTTTTGTTTGTTGGTTTGTTTGTTTGACATAGGGTTTCTCTGTGTATCTCTGGCTGTTCTGGAACTCCTTCTAAACTAGGCTGGCCTTGAACTCAGAAATCTGCTTGCCCAGGATTAAAGGTGTGTGCCACCACTACTCAATAATTTAATTTTTTAAAAGAAAGAGTTTATTCCCCTTGGTCTTCAGTTACTACATCCTTCCCCTTGGAGCCCAGAGCTCCCGCCAGATGCCCCTTCCAGCAGCTCCGCTCCCGCTCTCTTCCTTCACATCATCCTGAAGCTGCAGGTCATAACTGCTCCCCCACTGTTCCTATACCCCAGGAGCACCACAGCCCAGGGCTGCCATCAGCCCCTCCCACACTCCATGTAAGCACCCCACTTGAGTATGCTACCTGTTTCCTACCACCTGACTTTGATGAGGTGAACACTCTTGTCATCCCCATCTGAAGACAGCAAAGTCTTCAGAGGCTCAGGAGTTTAACAGCCTGTGTGAGGGAGGGCACACAGCTGGCAAACAGCAGAGCGGGTCTCAGTTCCAACTGTCCCAACGTGTGTGTGCTTGTCATTAGGTTAGATTACTTTCCACACACTAGAATTCACCTCCCCAGACTCGGTGTATCTGTTTACTCTGGTCTTTCATGTCTCATTCCGCAACCATTTTAACATGAGATCTGTAGGTCAGTGCTAAAAGCAGGTCTCCTGGTGATTAGTGAGAAGTGACTGGTGGCTGGTTACGGTGGAGAAAGGGCACAAAAGGCAGTGACGCCAAGGCTGGTGTGAGCTTGAGTGTCCCGCACGAATGGGGCTTGCTATGCCTCACTCTTGTCCTTTGCTCTGAAGGGCAGGCACAGCCCTGAAATCATAGCCCCTGGGGGGTTGTAGTGAAGTGCTCAGTCAGCCAAAGAGGTAACCTGGGGTTACCTAATACCTTTCCCCACTTCTCAGCACTGCTCCTACCCGTGATTCTGGCTAACAGACGGAGACATACGCGATTCAGTGTTGGCCCTTCAGTGGCTGGCTTTCATGATCTATGGTGACACTGAAACTGGTGACTCAGTCTGCAGGAGGATATTACTTTTTATTTTAAGGAACTTTCAAAAACACCTAAAATTTAATTGTACACGCACCTTCGCGCTTTACGTCACTTGGGATTGGAGACTCTGAGGACAGGCCAGGAAGTTGCTGGGCTACCTCGTAGGCATAAAGCCTTTCTAAAGTTAAGGTTTTAAAATGTAAAACTCTGCTCGCGAGCACTGTGTCCTATCTTATCTCATCAGCCCTTCTGGAGGATACCATGAAAGGCTGAGCCTTTAAAATTTCTTCACTTTGCCTGGCAGCGGCGGTGCACATCTTTAATACCAATACTTGGGAGACAAAGGCAGGTGGATCTCTGTGAGTTCAGGACAGCCAAGGTTACTCAGAGAGACCTTGTCTCAAGGAAAAAAGAAAAAAGAATTTCATTTTAGAGTTTTGTTTTGTTTTGTTTTTAATTTGTATTGGGGGTAGGTTGTACAATGCTCCGTCTAGGGAATAGAGATCAGAGAAGAACTTGCAGGAGTCTCTCCTTCCACATTAGCCCCAGCTGCCTTCCAAGCCATCTCAGGGACACATCTATTTTTCAAAATGAGGGTAGGATGGCCAGCATTCTGGTAGTCACCACAATGAAAATAAGAGTCTACATTAGCTGTAGGTGGAAGGTGAGCTAGACGGAGCCCATAGTCCTAATAATGACGTCTGGGGCCAGCATAGCAATTCTGGAATGAGAGCAGCCAGCCTGTCTTACACTTTATTTTTATATTGAAGGAGAATCTCTATCTTGCCGGGCTGTGGTGGCGCACGCCTTTAATCCCAGCACTTGGGAGGCAGACGCAGGTGGATTTCTGAGTTCAAGGCCAGCCTGGCCTACAGAGTGAGTTCCAGGACAGCCAGGGGCTACACCGGAAACCCTGTCTCGAAAAACCAAAAAAAAAAAAAAAGGAATCTCTATTTTAATTAAGCCACCGTTGTTTTGAGCTTTACATAGCTGAGACAGATTCTAAGCAATCATCATGTTCAGTGTGTTATGTGGAGTACTTTTTCCACTATCGGTCTGTGAATTTTACATAAAGGCTAACTCTACTGTCTGTCACTATGGATAATCCTGGTTTTGCTTGGCTTTGGATTTTGTCTGAGTTTGTGTTGGTGTTTATTTTTCACATAGACAAAGTTTGCAGGGTTTCTTTGTTGTTGTTTTGTTTTGTTTTTTGGTTTTTTTTTTTTTTTTTTT
>NW_022196911.1:48870402-48882043 GCF_008632895.1 Mastomys coucha | reverse complement strand
TGATGATGATGATAATGATGATGGTGGTGGTGGTGGTGGTGGTGGTGGTGGTGATGATGATGATGATGATGGTGGTGATGGTGGTGATGATGATGATGATATTTTGGGTTGTCTTGCTTTTTGAGCCACGGTTGCCAAGATCTTCTACTGTATCTAAGCTAGTCTGGAACTTGTGGCAGTTCTCCTGCCTCCTCCCAGTAGTTCTGAAATTTGGCATGTACTACCACATGGCTCAAAATTTCCAGATTCTTAGAGTACAGTTTTGTTTAAATGCTGCCCCTTGTATCAGGTTACTGTCACTGTATTCTCCTAGTGTCTTAACCGATTCTTCTGTTGACCCTTAACACAGACAGACCTTCAATGCTATTGGTTAGTTTTAAACTTTGGTGGTTTTTGTTGTCCTCATGTAACCCAGGATGGCTACACACACACACACACACACACACACTCACACACACACACACCAGTGCTCACCCCAGTGCTGGGATTACAAGAGTGTGTATGCCGAGTTCATTTTCTCTCTCTTTTTTTTATTTTAATTTTTAGTTTTTGAGACAGGGCTTCTCTGTATCCCTTGCTGTCCTGAAACTTGCTCTTTAGACCAGGCTGGCTTCCAACTCAGATATCCACCTGCCTCTGCCTCCTAAGTGCTAACCCAACTGTGCCCAGTGTCCAGTCCATTCTTAGCCTGTTGAAGGCTGTGACTTTTTTTTTTTTTTTTGGTGTTTTCGAGACAGGGTTTCTCTGTGTAGCCCTGGCTGTCCTGGTGGAACTCACTCTGTAGACCAGGCTGGCCTCGAACTCAGAAATCCGCCTGCCTCTGCCTCCCAAGTGCTGGGATTAAAGGCATGCGCCACCGCCCGGCAAGATTTGGGTTTTTGAAATGTCAAAGTCCTCCCCCAGTGAAACACCTCCTCCAATAAGACCATACCTTCTCTGACAAGACCACACCTCCTAACCCTTCCTTAACAGTTCACAAACTAGGGACTGAGCATTCAAATATATGAGCCTCTGGAGGCCATTCTCATTCAAACTACCAAAGGGGCCTTGGGGGAGGAGGAGGACCCAAGCCTAGACCTTAGGCATGCTAGGCAAGTGTTCTACCGCTGAACCACATCCTCTGCCCTTGGTTTTTTGAGATAAGGTGATCTCTCTCAGCATAGTCCAGGTTAGCCTCAACTCACAATCCTCTGCTTCCAGAGTACTGAGATTACAGGTGTGTCTCACCATGCCTGACTTTGAAGCTTGGCCATGAAAATGAGATCATTGTATTCTTTATCCAGCAACTGGAGTTTTACCAATAGCAGTTTATTTGTGTACATCCTTTGAGCAATACATAGAGACCTATTTTATTTTTTTACCTGTGTATGTAAGGTATGCATGTATGTATGTATGTACACCTCTTTTTGTATGTATGTATGGGTGCATATACTCATGTATGTTCTTGCATGTGGAGGAACCATCATCAATTTCTTTTCTACTTTACTCTTTGTGTCAGGGTATCTCAACCAAATCCAGAGCCCCTCAGAATGGCCAGTTTTTCTAGCCAGCTTGTTCTGGAACTCTCCTGTCTCTGTTGCCACCTTCCAAGGCTAGCATTACAAACAAACATCATGACCACCTGTCACTTACATGGGTTTCTGGAGATCTGAACCCTGGCTCTCATACTTGTATATAGCAAGTGCTGTAACCACCGAGGCCATCTCCCCAGTCCCCATGTTATTATCTCCCCAGTCCCCATGTTATTATCTCCCCAGTCCCCATGTTATTATCTCCCCAGTCCCCATGTTATTATCTCCCCAGTCCCCATGTTATTATCTCCCCAGTCCCCATGTTATTATCTCCCCAGTCCCCATGTTATTATCTCCCCAGTCCCTATGTTATTTTATTTGTTTGTTTGTTTGTGTGTCTGTCTATTTTGAGACAGGGTCTCACTATACAACCCTGGATGGCCTTGAACTCACAGAGATCCTCCTGCCTCTGCCTGTCAAGTGCTGGCATTCAAGGTGTGCACCACCATGCTCAGCCACTGTGTTCTATTTAACTGTTCTGTGGTACACGTTCCGCTGTATAAACATACCAGTATTTCTTGTTCTTCTTAATGGACTTTGCAGTGTCCTCCTCAGAGCTCCGGAGGACTGTAAACACCCTTGTTCTTATTCTCTTATACATTTGCCGTAGCATTTCTGTAAGATCGATTCCTAATACCTAGGTTGTAGAGTTAAGGAATAAACGTATAGTAAATGGTATGTACTCTGTAGACAGTAGAAGAGACAACGTGAGGGCAGCCGAAAGATGCAGCAGGTGGAATGGAGGGCAGGGAGAGAGACAGTGTATGGCATGTTTCCATTTGTGCATAGTTGAGATGTAACTGTAAACTCACATATACAGGTTTGACATCGAAGCAGAGAAGCAGGGTAGTTGGGGGGAGCAGATGGTGGAGGGGTGGGTCCAAGCAAAGCAGTGATTTAAAAGCATGGGAATATGGTGAAGCAACAAGGCAAAGAGGTACCGCATGCTTACAGATGCCTTTGTCACCCCCAGTGCACCCATTGCCCCATTTGGGGAATTATTTTCATAAAACTCACATCTAGTTGTGGCTTTCTCTGTTTAAAATACTTGAGCAGCTCCTCATTACCATCAAGTACTGAGCTTTCACCCCAACTCCTCTTCAATCACGTTTACATTTAATATTATATTTAATATTAGTGTGGTGGCCTATGTGGAAGTCACAGGACAACTTTGGTAGCATTGGTTTGCTCGGTCCACCTCTAGGCAGGATCCAAGAGGATCTAGGTTTGATTCCAAGGATCAAACTTGGGTCATCAGGCATTCACAGTAAGCATCTTGACTCACTTAGGCCTTCTTACTAGCACCTCAGCCGTCCTAGATCCTCTGGGAGGCAGACCCCAGGCAGGACCAGGAAATGCAGATTTGCTGAAAGATAAAGAGGGAGAAATGTACAGAGAAAGCTAGCTTTGTGAGAGTGATTACTGTCTAGTTCCTGGAATGAAGGGAAAGGAAGGAAGATCGTTTAGGAGACACCTCAGACTGACCTTGAAGAATGTCCCAACTAGCCTGGTAAGGACTGGACCCCTAGAGTTCTCTCCCTGGGCAGAAATGAACTAGCCTAGAGTACACATCTTTCTTGACATGGCTTCCAGGAATTGACCTGACTTGGGGGTAGCTGGGGGATAAAGAAATGACCATCACACATACACACTGAAAAGCTGGGATTGGGTGATCCAAGCTCTCTGGCAGAGAAACCAGAGTGTCCAGGAAGCTCAGCATGTTTATTATTTACAGTTGACAGAGAGGCTGGGTTATTACATACAGCTGAATGAACAAGAAGGCGGGATTATTACAGATAAACAGGGAGGCAAGTTCTTACATACAGCTGAACAAGGTGTCAGGTTTAGCTGGTTTCTGTAGTAGTCTCTAGGTAGGCAGTCTTCAGGCTGTATACAAGTGTGGGTAGAGCTGTTGTGGGGAAAAAGCTATGGTGGATGTCTTCTACACACTCTGTCAACACCTGCCCCTTGGACCAGAAGGCAGCTTTGGCATCTTTCTCAGCCTCACACCAGGGGAAGGCAGGAAGGTTTTGCTAGTTCCCTGTGGGTCTGTGGCTAGTATTCTTGGCATGGCCTGCTCACATCAACAACACAGGACATCACACACTCAAGACTTTGTAGCCCGCGCAGTCGTCTCGCCAGCAAGAAGACACGCAGACACTAGGATCCTTCTGCAGCAAGCATTTATTGCATCATGAAGAGGAAGACCCCGAGCCAATAATCGGCACTGCTTATATACACCACAGCGCAGCGTGTCCGCCCATGATTGGCTGTTTGCTCATCACCGCATGTGACGCCCCAGGATGGGCCGTGACTTGGCGCCTTTTCACTCTACGCACATGCGCAAACAGTTGTTTACCAGGAGTCGACAGCGGATGTAGGCGCCATCTTGTCAAGGCGAATGCCTCTCCAGCTCTACCGCTCTCCACAAGACTTCATCTGCTCTCTACACCAGGGCATCCAGCCATTATCAAGAAGCTACCCTGCAGAGTGGCCTTTGTTGCAGGACATTTGATCATATTGTGAACCCTGAGATTATGTTATTTACTAAAAATATAAAAATACCTATTTCTAGTTGCGGTGTGGCTCAGCCCTTAGCACATGCCTTTAATCCTTCTGGCTGGAATACAGACATACTGTTAGCATACACCGTTCATCCCAAACAATGAAGGTAAGGTTAGTTTGTAGAAGGAAGCACCGATGTTTGAAAGTGAGGTCTAATTGAGTGACAGACAAAGTGATGAATCAGAGAAAGATTTGACAGAATAGGATACGCCCAACTCTCACAAGAAGAGAGAAGAAAGGGAAGCGACTTGAGGAGCAGAGGCAGAGAAAGAAAAAAGAGCCGGGCGGTGGTGGCACACACCTTTAATCCCAGCACTTGGGAGGCAGAGGCAGGTGGATTTCTGAGTTCGAGGCCAGCCTGGTCTACAAAGTGAGTTCCAGGACAGCCAGGGCTATACAGAGAAACCCTGTCTCGAAAAACCAAAAAAAAAAAAAAGAAAAAAAAAAAAAAGAGGCAGTTTTACCCAGGACAGTTATAGACAAACAGGTTGCAGAGAGAGAACAAGCTAGACACAGGTGAAGACAGAGAAGCCATATTAGAACATATCACCAAACTTAATATGAGGCCTGCAGAGCAATTCAATAAAAAACTGAGAGAAGCCAGATGGAATCAGTCAGCTCGTAGAGGACTTTGAGCTAGAATATCTGAGTTGAACCAGCCAGCCAGATCTCAGAAAGAACTAGAAAGGGTGGGCTTATTCAACAGTCAGTCTCAGCGGCTGAGAACATTCTAGGCCTAGATTAGATCGAATGGGGGCTAGAAACTGGGTCAACAGAGTGAGGCTGTAAGCCTCGGAGACGACAATCACATCTGGAGAATAAAAAAAAAAATTACTTTCATAGGCCTTGACTTGAGAACTGCCTGCACCCTGAAGCTGCAGGTACCACAGCCATCATAATCAACGCCTGATTTTATTATCTCCCTTTCCATTCTCCAAGACCCTGTGCACTGGCGCCACTGGCCTGACCACACGCCAGCAGCCACACCAGTCTTCTACGCCTACCTAAATCCCAGCCTGTGCTGACTCCGCTCTCTCTGCCCCTGATGCTCCTTCAACAGAAACCTTTATGTTTTCAGCATCTGGCTTAATTGCAATTTCCTGATGCCATGCTGCAAAATTTGTCCCTTCCTATTCCTGTGGTACTATTTTTAGGTCCGTAGTCTCCAGGCTGGAGTGTCTCAGCCACTGTTTGTTTTGAGACAAGGTCTTGCGTAGTCTAGGCCTGCCTCAAACTTATAATCCTCCTGCCTCAGCGTATTGAATATGAAGATTACAAATGCATGCCGATACATTGACTCTGGTCAAACAAACGGTGTTTTCAGGAGTCTTTTTTATCTATCTATCTATCTATCTATCTATCTATCTATCTATCTATCTATCTATATCAGTGAGTGTCTGTGATGTGTGTGTACACTAGTGCACACGAGCACATTTGCAGAGGCCGGAAGAGGTTATTGGATCCCTAGAACTGGAGTTGCAGGTAGTTGTGTGGCACCTGATATGGGTGCCAGGAACTGAACTCAGATCCTCTTCAAGAGTAGAGAGTGCTCATAGCCTCTGAGCCATCTCTCCAGCCCTGACTCTTCCCTTTTTCCCAGATGTGAGGGCTCCCCCCCCCCCGCCCTGCCCCATACACATACCTTTCTCTCTAGCAGGGTATTCAGTACAGATAGAAGTCAGGTACTCTGTTTGGCTTAGATGTTGGCACTGCCTTGACTATTGTTACAAATTATTTTTTTAAAGATGTTACTTATTTGTATTTTATATGTAGGAATTTTTTTTTAACATATATGTAGTGCATGATGCACATGCAGTGTCTGTGGAAGCCAGAAGAGGACATTGGATCTCCTCTGACTGCAGTTACGGGCAGTTGTGAGCGCCCCTGCCCTGCCCAGTGCTAGGAACAGAACCAGGGTTCTCTGTAAGAGCAACCAATGCTCTTTTTCTTTTTCTTTTTTTTTTTTTTTTTTTTTTTTTTTTTTTTTTTTTTTTGGTTTTTCGAGACAGGGTTTCTCTGTGTAGACCTGGCTGTCCTGGAACTCACTTTGTAGACCAGGCTGGCCTCGAACTCAGAAATCTGCCTGCCTCTTCCTCCCAAGTGCTGGGATTAAAGGCGTGCGCCACCACTGCCCAGCCAGCCAATGCTCTTAACCATTTCCCTAGCCCTTTATTGGGAATTCTTGGAGGCTTTGTAGCATGAAGAAGCCCATCTCTTGAGCTCCAGAATAATCTCTGGGGCTCCACCCAAGGTGTTATCAAATGTTATCATTGCTTTGCACTAGACAGGTCAGTGAGCCAGACCACTGTGTTAGTGTGGAGAACAGTAGCACTGGGTTTTAATCCCACTGCTGAGTCATAGAGACCCCAAAGAAGGTTCCAGAAAGAAACCCAGACCTCACATTTGCTCTAAGGTTGTACCCGGGAGCTTTGCCTTTTCCTGTGTAACTGGAAACAGGAACTTTACGGATTCTGAGGCCACAATCCAGAGTTAATCCTAAGAGTCAGACCATGTGTGCTGAGAGGACTGGATAACAGAACCGCAACACACTTAGAAGCCAGCATCAGTAAGAGGAGACGTCTGCTGTGCTGCTGAGGGATCCCTCACCAGTTACTAAGTCATTCTAAAGATCTCGACCTAAGACCTGAGTTGTGGGCAGATTGTCCAGAGATCCAGAACCTGCTGTGTATGAAGTGCAGCACCAGAGACGAAGAAAACCAAATAAAACAAATTAGAACAAAATAGACAGCTCCATTACGTAGGGCACAAGCATAACTTTTTTAGTCTGGCTACAGTCGTGAACCAAGAACGCTGTCTGTAGAGATTTTCCAAGGGTCATGTAAACAGTTGGGGTGGTTTTGTCTTTTTAAACAACAGTTTCTGAAAACATGGGGTGAAGAACAAAATCTCAGTTCTTCATCTTGAGACAGCCTGGGAGTCCAGGAGAAGCCGGAAACCCTACAGAATCACTTCCTTCAAACTGGGGCTGGGAGTGTGGCTCTGGCCTCTGGAGGTGCTGGGTGAAGGGGTATGTGTGTGTTCTCAGCCTTCCATTCCTATGGGCATCTGTGTCTTGTCCTGAGGAGAGAGCAGGGACCCAGGATGTAGCCTGAGGTCTCCTGGGGACTTTTGTCCCTCTGGGGAGGGATCCTTCATTCCAGGCTCATTCTTCTCATTTGACAGTCTGACATGAAGGAAACATGCAGGGCTGCCGGGCCCTAGGTAACGGCAAGAATCTTCTCTCTGGAGCCTTAGGGAGCACAGGCTTTCCCCAGCCAGTGGAACTTAGACTCTTCAAAGCAATGCCAGTGTCTCTAGACATGGTTACCATCTCTAGCCTGACTCCATATTCTTAGATATGAGCAAGTGATTAATACCATCCCTCTCTGCTCAGGTTTGTACTGTACCTCCTCTCTCTCTCTCTCTCTCTCTCTCTCTCTCTCTCTCTCTGTGTGTGTGTGTGTGTGTGTGTGTGTGTGTTTGTGTGTAAGGGGATCATCTGTGTACCTCCTCTGTGTGTGTGTAAGGGGATCATTTGTGTACCTCCTCTCTCTCTGTGCGTGTGTGTGCATGTGTGTGTGTGTGCATGTGTGTGCGTGTGTGTGTGTATAAAGGGATCATCTGTGTACCTCCTCTCTCTCCCTCCCTCCCTCTCTCTTTCTCTCTCCCTCTCTCCCTCTCTCTCTTTCTCTCTCTCTCTCTCTCTCTCTCTCTCTTTCTCTCTCTCTCTCTCTGCATGTGTGTGTGTGTGTAAGGGGATCATCTGTGTACCTCCTCTCTCTCTCTCCTCTCCCTCCCTCCCTCCTCCCTCCCTCCCTTTCTCTCTCTCTCTCTCTCTCTGTGCGTGTGTGTGTGCATGTGTATGTGCGTATGTGTGTGTGTGTGTGTGTGTGTGTGTGTGTGTGTATAAGGGGATCATCTGTGTACCTCCTCTCTCTCTCTCTCTCTCTCTCCCTCTCTCTCTCTCTCTCTCTCTCTCTCTCTGTGTGTGTGTGTGTGTGTAAGGGGATTCATCTGTGTAAGGTGACACATGTCTTTAATTCCAGCAGGAGATAGAGGTAGGAGGGAAGCTACAACTTCAAGGCCAGCCTGGGCTACATGGTGAGTTCTAGACTATCCTTGCCTGCCTAGTGAGAACCTGTTTCAACAGACTAGCAGTTGGGAAGATAGTTCAGTCCGCAAGGCACTTGCTTACTGCACAAACATGAGACCTTAGTTTGATCGTCAGAACGTACAGAAAAGCCAGGTGTGATGGCACATGCCTGTAATCTCAGTTCTGCGGGAGCTGGGAAAGGCAGAACCCTGGACTCACTCAGTCACCCAGAAAGTTCCAGACGATCGAAGAGACTCTGTGTCATAAAATAAAGTGGGTATCACTTGAGAAACAACACCTGAAGTTGACCTCTGGTCTCCTCGAGCGCCTGTCTGTACACAGTGTACATACAGACAAACAAGCACATATACGAAACATGTAAGTAAAAAATAATAATAATAAAATTATAAATGTAAATAGGGCTTGGTCTAGTAGTTCTTGGCCTGTTTGAGATCTCACTCCCTTTCCAGGATCTCATGGAAGAAGTACCCTCTCTTTGGAAGAATTCGCAGGCAGCCAGAACTGGGCCCACAGTTTGCAGCTTTCAAGGCCCATTGCCCCAGCCTGGGTAGCAGAGGGAGATGAAGTGGGAGAAGGTGGTGTCGAGGGGGAGGGGACAGAGAGAGACCTACCTCTGTAGGGAGTCATGACTAGAGTTGGTACCTAAGACTAGTCACAGGATCAACAGTGAGTGTTGCTAGTCCTAGGCAATGTCAGGTCTCAAACTCACAGCTAACTGAGGTGCCTAGTTAACATATCAAGCAGATTCTGGCTCCAGGTCCCCCCAGTCCCTACTCATGACTGCCTCTTACAGAGACATCCAGGCTGGCATATCCCACTTCCTACCCTCAACCTCTCCAACCCCTTCCCCCGCCCCCCCCCCGACCCCCCTGACTTCTCTTCCCTTCCTCCAGCCTCTCTGATTCCTTCATCACCTCAGCCATTTTGGCTACTCAGTCTCTTGGCCCTCTTAGTTCCTGTGCACTCTCTTGAGCGCCTGCCCCACACTCAGACTCCCCTGATTCATTCCCCCGGGTTCATTCTGCTGACCACGTTCAGTCTGAACCCTTCTGGATGCCTCTGGTTGTTCTTTCCCTCATTATCTACAGTAAGCCTTCTTCTCAACCATGATTGGGTTTTTTCAGTCAGCAACTGTGCTAGGCCACAGCAGTGATACATGGCCACGTGCTGGGACCTGTGCACTGTAAAGATTTATTTATTTATTTATTTATTTATGTATACGAGTACACTGTAGCTGTATAGATGGTTGTTGAGCTGGAAATTGAACTCAGGACCTCTGCTCACTCCGACCCAAAGACTTATTTATTATATCTAAGTACACTGTAGCTGCCTTCAGACACCCTAGAACAGGGGGTCAGATCTCATTACAGATGGTTGTGAGCCACTATGTGGTTGTTGGGATTTGAACTCAGGACCTTTGGAAGAGCAGTCAGTGTTCTTAATCACTGAGCCATCTCTCCAGATGGACTTGTGCACTGTACCTTTGAATATCTAGCATAAAGCTGGAGCTGAAGGAAACTGGAGTTGAAGGAAACTGGCCCTAGAGTCATTTTCCTGGAGGAGGTGAGTGGTGTTTCTGTCTATCTGGTAGGTTGGGGCCTTCTCGGCCAGTTGGCAGGGGCCCTCAGTGGGCTCCCAGCCAATGAGGTAGGGAGAGGCTTGATCACTCCAGACCCTAAGTAAATAAAATGAGTACATTATCACTCCAAGGTATAATTGAGATTTGTGTTGAAGATATGAGGGAAAGTCCAGCCAGAGGCATATGGAAGAGTCTAGAGCAATGGATATGGCCAGTAGACTGAACTGAGCCACCAGGGATTGAGGGGGGAGTTGGAGAAAAGAAGAAGAAAGAGGAGATGGGGAGGGGCAGACCAAGAGCTGAGAGCAAATGGCAGGGTTATATAGGAATCAGAAACTGGGGGGAGGAAAGCAAAGCAAAGCTGGAGGTGTAGGATAGGAGAAGAGCTGAGAGGAACCGCAGGTACTGAGTGGCCGGTGTGCTTTTGTCCTGGGTTTCTTTTGGACCCGACAATAAATTCTTGAGTCTAAGATCTTGTCTCTTCTGTGGGGAAGTCGATCTCATGAAGTAGCATGTGATTGCTAGGGTATCACTCTGTGCAAACTGGGGGGAGAAAATGGGGAAGTTTTTGGATCCAGATCCCATCCCAGCACATCACAGGGGAATTTTGGAAGCAGGGCAGCATGGCAAAGCAAGCACAATGATGGTTTGTAGTCCAGAGCTTGTGCAAAGCTCCTGCCGGGGAGTGACTCAGGGAGGGTAGAATTTCCCTTGGGCCAGCCAGCTGGACAAGTCTACACTGTTCTCTGTGCAGGCCCCGGCACAGAAGAGCAGGGTCTGACCGAGGGGAGGGTACAAAGGAGGTGGGAAGGAAGGGAACCTGATTTAACATTCATGCACAAAAGTGGCTGCTTCTCAGAGTTCCCCCACATCCAGTCTACCCTAACCCCAGCCCCAGCCTCACAGCATTCCCAGCACTGGCTCCACAGCTGATCCAAACCAGACGTCTGCACATGCCTGCTGAGCTGAATGAGGCTCCACTCCCATCGATGCCACATGGCTTCACACTCAAGTGGATCCACCCTTGGGTCAGATGTTCTCCAACCTTCGGATGTCCCCCTTGCTTCACTGTGGTGTTTAGAACTATCAATTTTGTTCTTATTGATGTGTTTTCTGGATTCTCTCTGTCTCTCTGTCTCTCTCTGTCTCTCTCTGTCTGTCTCTGTCTCTGTCTCTGTCTCTCTCTCTCTCTCTCTCTCTCTCTCTCTCTCTCTCTCTCTCTCTCTCTGTAGCTGCATGTAGGTATGTGTTACATCCAGGTAGCTTATGCCCAGGTTGGCCTAAGACTCACTGTGTAGACTAGGCAGGCCTTGACTCCTTTGCCACCCTAAGTAGCTGGGATGACAGGCATATGTGCCGTGAGACGTGAGGCATCCAGGTTATTGGCAGCCATGTAGTCCTTTGGCACAGTGAGGCTGCCAGGTTGGAAAGTATCAGACCACAGTTTTAGTCTGTGCAAGGAGATAATGAATCTGTATTTTTTTTTCTCGTGGCCTAGGAAGCTCCCTGATGCCAGGGAGCAGACACTCTACCATATAGCAAGCCCACTGCCATCAACAGGGAAGCACCTAGCATCACATATTTTCCTCCAGGTGCTCTCCCTTTGACTAAGGAAGGGAAAGTTAGCCATGTGTTCTGGACCTGGGGAGGGAGGAGACACACTCTACGGATGCTTGAGGGGAAGGGTTGCTGTCCTGTCCAGAGCCATCTTGGCCAGGACACACAGAGTCAAGAAGATGGCCCCTAATCCCAGCACCTGGGAGGCAGAGGCAGGCAGATTTCTGAGTTCAAGGCCAGCCTGGTCTATAGAGT
>NW_022196911.1:48864896-48870297 GCF_008632895.1 Mastomys coucha | reverse complement strand
AAAAAAAAAAAAAAAAGAAGAAGAAGAAGAAGAAGACGGCGCCTGGCCCTGATGGCTCAGGCATGCAAAGCAGATACCAACTGTCATCCTGCATACCGACAATGCCAGTCAATTACAATTACCCGGTTTCAGTTCTCTGAGGAGTAACCTTTTGGGTGTGGTGGAGCCATGCAGATGAATCAGCCACAGGCCTGCTTCTGCACAGGTGTTCCACTTAGTAGGGGAAAGGGAGGTGATTCTTGGTCATCTAAACCCTGAATTCTATCTTCCTTCCCTCTTGTCCCTGGCTTACATCTAGCTGCCTCTCTTCACGGTACTGGGGGGTCCTGGTCTTGGGCTCACAGAAATTAATAAATCCAGATGCTTATGGTCCGGTAGGAGGGAGTCCTTTCGGGCTCCCAGCAAGGTCAGCCAGCTCCAAGACAGGTGCCTGAGTTCACCCTGGGCTGTGGATTCTCAGGTCCCTTGCTGGCAGGATTGCACTGAAAGAGAAGCTCAGCATGCCCCATCCCCGTTTCATTGGCCCTGGGCATCTGCAGGAAGATTCCAGGAAGATGTGGGGTGGGGGCTCAGGTGAGTGTGGCAGGGCCAGGGTATTAGTGGGGTGCTGCCTCTCCTAAGAAAATACCTACTCTCGCTTAAAGACTTGTGACTTGGCTGCTCCATTTTTACCCCCACACCCCTCTGCAAGTCCATTGCTCCCAACAAAATTAGTCCCCAGGGATGAGAACCCAGCTCTGACCATCCCTACCCTCTTCCTGCTGTGATGTGGGCAATGTACCCAACGTTCTAAGCTAGTTTCCTTATTAGTAGAGAAGAGATAATGACTGCTCCTACTCTCTTCAAGATGGCACTTCTCATCCTTAAAGTGTCCCGGAGCTAGGGATGTGCATTTGGGACCAGTACATGAATGATGATGCGTTTTATGTCAGGAGCATCTGGGCAGTGTAGTGAATGGGGAGAGGACAACTAATTCTGTCTACTAGAATAAATTGCAGTGCTTCCTGTCTGTGTCATGGAACGTGGTGGGACAATCCTCCAGGCCTTTGGTTTTGTTGGACACCGGATACACTGTATTTTACCGGTGTTTTATTTAGTCCTCACAAGCCGGTGAAGATGATATTATCATACCTTTCTTGCGGATGAGGTAGCTCAGGCCTCTGTGTGAGCGCCACTGCCGTGAGTTCAATGTAACTAGCTGTAGACGCACAGTCAGCAGAGTCCCACCCTGCAGCATGTGCCTTCCCTAGGTGGTGGTGACCTTCTGGGATGGCCTCGAATCTGTCAGCCTCTGGATGCACTTCCTGGTGGCCTTCAGGTTTGGGACTCTCTTACTCTCTAGGCACCGCCTTCAAGGGCACAGACTGTCCCTAGCAGTCCCAGGAGAGATGGAAAGCAAACCTGGGAGTGTCCCTGCATCTCTGACCCCAAGCCAGGATATTTTCCCTCACTGGGGGGGGGGATTTCCCCAAGGGGCTGGAGTGGGCTTTTTCCTGGGGTCAGAGAAGGACATTGCACGCTGGCTGAGGTGGGGAATCCCCCATGGATTTCATGGTGCCAATGGGAGGAACCTATTGTTTTCCTGAAACACAGGTCCTTAAGGGAGAAGAGAGACTAGGGCCTGTCTGAATTAGCCTCTTAGCCAAGCTTCTCCGTGTCTGGAGCTCCATCTTCCTCCTTCCCCAACCCCCCACTTGCTGCCATGAGACCATGACACCAGGCAATGACACTTATATTTAATAACGGAAGGAAACAGTCTGAGATTTGGAGCCTCCACCCACTTCTGAGGAAAAATAAAAGACACCAGATTGTTCATTACAACACTGACTTTTGATGGCACTCACTAGAAACAAGGCCAGTGTTTAAGGATTAGATAATATATTGTGAGGAGGAGACACATGTAACGTACTAAGAAACAAAAAATATCCAGAAGAGGAAACGTAGATAACAAGAGGATTTCATAACAGATTTAATAAAAACTCAAGTCACAAAAATGTTCATGATTTCTTCTTTTGGTTTTGTAACTAAATTTTCTTTATTTTATGCGTATGGATGTTTTGCCTGTATGTATGTGTTCCACATGTATGTCTGGTGGCCATGGAGGCCAGAGGAGTGCATCATATTCTCTGGAACTAGAATTAGGGACAGTTGTAAACCACTACATGTGTGTATTGGGGGTCAAACCTTGGTTCTCTTTAAGAGCAGCCAATGCTCTGACCATCGAGACACCCAGCCCCTTATTGAGACAGGGCCTTGCTGTACATTCCAGACTGACTTCAAACTCCCTGCAATCCTCTTGCCTCAGCCTCTGAGCGCTGGGATTACAGACATGTACCACCACATACAGCTTGCTTTCATTTCCTTCCTCGCTGTTTTACATTGTGAGCCAGACATGGTGAGGTATACCTGTAATCCCAGAATTTGAGAAATGGAGTCATTAGGGTCAGGAGTTCAAGGCCAACCTGAGCAGCAGGAGACCCTGTCTAAAAATATATAAGGAAAAAAAATGCCTGGAAGGATGTCTATGAAATGCTTTTGTTGTTTGTTTTGCATTGTTTTTGTGTTATGAGACTAAGTCTCATTTTGTTGGCCTGGAGTTTTCCATGTAGACCAGGCTGGGCTTAAACTTGATCCTCTAGTCTTTACCTCCCCAGTGTTGGGATCACAGGCATGTGCCACCACCCCAGTTAATACCAAATGCTAGCTGTAGTTACTGCTGAGAAGTAGGATTATAAATGTCTTCTGGGGGGAAATGGAGAAGGGGGGGTGCAGTTCTGTCTTCAGGATTTCCCAATGTTACTGCAGTGAAAAGGCACTGCCTTTTATGTCTTCGTAGTTTGAGGGAGCTCTCCTACTGGCTCTGTAGCTAGTCAGACCAGTCCCCCACGTCAGCCCTGCCAAGGTGCAGGAGTGCAGACAGAAGATGCTAGGAAGAAGGCATCAGAAGGGAATTAGTCCAGTATGGCTGTCCAGGCATCACCAGAGAGCCCGGCTGACAATACAGGCTGAAGCAGGAGGCTTTTCCATGCCTTCTGTCCCTTCCTCCTTGTTACTGTGTTCATAGGCTCATTGGCATCTGAATGGTTACCTCAATGATAATGGCTTATCTGATGATGAACTTTATCCCTGTGGGAGAGAACAGGAGCCCTTGAGCCTCCCGCCACAGAAGATCAGATGAGATTGTGGTTTATAAGAACACGGGGGACTTTCTCAGCAGCCCTGGACTATGGACATATATCCTTGAGGCTATACATGGCAATGTGAGACAGAACTGACTTCATAGGAATGGAGAAGCAGAGAGATGGCAGGCTTGTGAGCCCTGAAATGGATGGAGCTTGACAACTCGGGGACCCTGGCTCTAACCATAGTTCCAGTTCCAGATGTTGTGGGTGGACCAGCTTTGCCGTCTGCATTGGAGGAAAGTGAAGAGAGAGCCAGTTTCTCTTCTCTTCTGTTCTGCAGTCCCTCCTGCTATGATGACTACCTCCACTCATCATCCTGTCTTCATGTTCATCCCATCCGTTCCGCCAGTCCTGCTGTGACCGAGATGTTCCATGCAGTCTTTAGTTCTCAGTCTTCACATTGCATGGCCTGTCTCTGTGTGCTGCTCCTCCTCCCTGGCACCCGTCCTGTTGGCCCTCCTACATAGAGTCCTCAGGCACCTTTGCTGAGCTGTTGAATGGCTTCTGTTGTCCACAGCTTCTCCCTGATGTCCACCCTCTTGGAAATCTTATCCTACACCATGACACTAAAGAGCTACACGCTAAGAACTTCCAATCTTCATTCCCAGCCTCTCCAGATTCATATTCTAGCGGCATGCCTAAAAGACATCAGTGTTTAACATATACCTAAGAGTCACCTTGTCCCATTACTGAGCCTGCACTGTTGCAGGCATCTGTACCTCACACACTCAGACCCTGCTCTGACTAGTTTCTGTGGTCAACTTGACACAACTTTGAGTCACCTGGGAAGAAGGAATCCTAATCAAAGAAATCGTCTTGTCCTATGGCCACTGTGAGGAGTTGTGATTAGTGTAAGAGGGTTTAGCCCACTGTGGGTGACACCATCCCTTAGCAAATGGACCTGGACTATCTAAGAGACTTAGCAGAACATGAACCAGAGAAGCCAGCAAGCAGCATTCCCCCATGGTTTCTGCTCCAGGTTCCTGCTGTGATTTCTCTTAATGATGGATTATGACCTGGAGGTGTTAAGATGAGATAAACACTTTCCTTCTCAGAGGCCTTTTGCTTAGTGTTTTATCACAGCATCAGAAATCAAACTAGAATAACCTCCAATCCGGGTCCCCCTCCACCTTTTTTTAAAGATTTATTTATTTATTTATTTATTTATTTATTTATTTATTTATTTAATGTATGTGAGTACACTGTATCTGTATAGATGTGAGCCTTCATGTGGTTGTTGGGAGTTGAATTTTTTAGAACCTCTGTTCTCTCTGGTCAACCCCGCTCACTCCAGTTAGCCCTGCTCCCTCAGGTCAGCTCTGCGCTCACTCCAGTTAGCCCTGCTCCCTCAGGTCAGCTCTGCTCGCTCAGTCCCTGATTGCTCCAGCCCAAAGATTTATTTATTATTATACATAAATATACTGTAGCTGACTTCAGATACATCAGAAGAGTGTGTCAGATCTCTTTATGGGTGGTTGTCAGCCACCATGTGGTTGCTGGGGTTTGAACTCAGGACCTTTGCTTTCAAAGAAGAGCAGTCAGTGCTCTTAACCACTGAGCCATCTCGCCAGCCCCTCCTCCATCTTTTAAAAAAGAATCTCAATTGTAATCTACCTGCAAAGCCTGTTAGCTCCACGTTCTAGAATTTGACCATACCCCATCGCCTCCATGTTACTCCTGTCCGAGCCACATCGTCCCTGGGGTTTCTGCAGTAGCTGGCTCTCTGGCTGAATGGTTCTACCTTTGCTAAGTTTATTCTCAACAGTGCTTCTAGGATGACATCATTTCTCTCTATAAACCCTTTAAGTGGCTCTACTCTTGGGGCAAAGCCCACAGTTGCATACTGGCTTTCCTCTAATGCCCTGCAATTGCAGGGCCTTCTCTCTACTTCTTGATCCTCTCTTTCCTCCTCCTCCTTATTACTCTGGTCACACAACTCCTCTCTATGGCAAGCTGTTTGTCACCTTCAGACTTTAAACTTTCTTGTCTTGACCCTGGGAGCCACTCTTCCAAAATACACTGGGTTCAGATCCTCAGTTCTTGGGTTATTTTTTTCACTCTTGGATATCCAACCATTCCATGTGTGTGTTTGTAGACCCTTCTCTCCTCCTCCTCCTCCTCCTCGTCCTCCTCCTCTTCTCCTCCTCCTCCTCTTCTTCTTCTCCTCTTCTTCTTCTTCTTCTTCTTCTTCTTCTTCTTCTTCTTCTTCTTCTTCTTCT
>NW_022196911.1:48847560-48864867 GCF_008632895.1 Mastomys coucha | reverse complement strand
CTTCTTCTTCTTCTTCTTCTTCTTCTTCTTCTTCTTCTTCTTCTTCTTCTTTTTCTTCTTCTCCTCTTGTATCCTGGCCTGCCCTTGAACTTACTGTATATCCAAGTATGACCCTGAATTTCCAGTTTTCCTGCCTCTATCCCCCAAGTATAATGATCACAGGCACTTGCCACCACACCTAGTTTTACACGGTGCTGGAGATCAACCTAGAACTTTGTGCGTGCTAAGCAAACACCTGAGCTACATCCCAGCCCCACGATCCTCAACATTCCCTACTCTTCTTGATTTCCTTTTTCTTCCCCCTTCATATCACTTTATTTCCTGTGACTACTATAAGTTTATTTATTTATTCAGCTCTTAGTATTTCCAAGAACACCACAAACTCCCTAAGGGCAAGTAGTTCTGTCCACTGCTGTATACTCAAGAGTCCTAGGACAGTGTTGGGCCTGTATTCAGTAACTGGTGAGATCCGCACATTCAGGGTAATACGGCCATGAGGTGTTCAATAAATAGTGGATGAGTGACTTCACCAGTCAAGATAAATAAAGAGGTCAGTTCTGTTCCCTGAGCCTTGAGATGGGAGAGTGCTGGGGTTTCTCCCAGTTTACAAGCATTCAAGGCTGAGCAGGTAGCCAGTCTGAGTAGAAAGGGCCTTGGGTGGAAGCCATGCCCCTGTTCCTGTCTCAGCTTGTGTGCAGCTAGCCCACATCTCAATGGCTCTTGGAGAACTTGTCACAGGTGAGCCTGCATTACTTGACATCCATCCTCAATCCGCTATTCACTTCTTCTTCCAGGTACCAGAGTGTACAGCGCCTCAGACGAGAACAGCAAAGAGGTAAGAGAGCAGTGAACTGTGGCTGGTTTGGGATTTCCCATCTTAAAAGGTTATGGAAAGTAGCCCAGGAAACCCCAGGGGACTGGTGCTGATTTCATGGACAGAGAGCGAACCCTGGAACTAGGGGGATAGTTCAGTAATGCCAGGGTTGGCGTGAGGTCTTTAGAGCCAGATTAATCTGTTCTCTGCTGGTACAATGGAACATCTGAAACTGGATAATTTATAAAGGAAAACATTTCATTTAGACTCATTTTTCCCAGAGGCAGGAAACCCAAGATCAGATGGCCCTACCTCACATGGGTCTCATGCAGTAACATGAACGAGACGGCCCTCAGCAGGACCGGGCTCGCTGAGGATTCCAGAGCCAGTGATCTCAGAGTGACAGACCTTGTTGGAGACACAATAGCGCTTCCATGGGAAAAATGCCTGGCTGTGGGCCCACAGGATGGTCTTCCCTTTGTAACAGTCTCCAGAGTTCCTCCATGGCGCCCTAAAGTCAAGGAAGTTCAGTTTAGTTCTGGATCAAGAGTTTACTAAAATGCTTCTCCTCCCTGCCCCCATGTATGGTTCCTCTGGTTTCCTGCTGAATCTCAGTCTAACTGAGAAAAAAAAAAATCAGTGACTACTTGATGTAAGACAGGATGTCTATACTAAAATGTACTACTGGTGTGTGTGTCGGGGGGAGTACAGGGGGCTCCTGGGGAAGTTACTGCTGCTGATGTGGGGGGCTGCTAAGGTGGGGGGATGGCTGCAGTGTGATGTAGTGTGATGATTGATGTAGACTGTTGCTGTGGGGTACTCCTGATGTAAGATAATGCTGACACAGGGGATTACTACTGTGATTGGAAAGAGGCAGCTTTGAAACTGTGTCCAGCCTTGGACCACACCATTGGCTTTCCAGAGCTAAGGACTCATCACATCCAAGCAAAGGTGACTGTACAAAGGTGTCTCTGACTGCAGTGTTTGTAAAGGAAACATCAGGAAGCCTCGGGAAACATCAAGAGGAAATTGTTCAGGAGCCAGTTAGTTTGCTTAGTAAGGGTGCTTGCCACCAAGCCTGAAGACCAGAGTTTGATTCCCACTCCCACAAGTTGCCTTCTGACTTCCACACACTCAGTTGGCACACGTGTCTCCTTCCACTCAAGTATACACTAAATAAATAAATGTAATTTTATAAGAAAGAAAGTATTGACAACTTGCGCATCTATCCAAGGATATGTCAAGCATCAGAGTGACATACATATTTACTGAGAAAGACATAGCTATTATCTTGTTGTCTGTGAGTTCTTTTTTTGTTTTTTTTTTTTAGTGTGTATTTTTTGTTTGGTTGGTTGGTTTTGTTGAGACAGGGTTTCTCTGTGTAACCCTGGCTGGCCTGGAACTCACTCTGTAGAACAGGCTGGCCTTAACTCAGAAATCCGCCTGCCTCTGCCTCCCAAGTGCTAGGATTAAAGGTGTGCACCACCACCGCCTGGCATGTTTGTGGGTTCTTTTTTCTTTTCTTTTTTTTCTTTCTTTCTTTGAGACAGGGTTTCTCTGTGTAGCCCTGGCCATTCAGGAACTCTCTCTATAGACCAGGCTAGTCTCTAACTCAAAGAACCACCTGCCTCTGCCTCCACCACTCATCTTTGTTGTTCATATTTTTTAAAAACTTTTTTTTTAATTTTATATTTACATGTGAGTACACTGTTGCTGTCTTCGGACACACCAGAAGAGGGCATGGGATCCCATTACAGGTGGTTGTGGGCCACCATGTGGTTGCTGGGAATTGAATCCAGGACCTCTGAAGAGCAGTCAGTGCTCTTAACCTCTGAGCCATCTCTCCAGCCCTGTGTTTGTATTTTGAGACAGGGTCTCATTGTGTTGCCCTGGCTGGCCTGGAACTCACTATGTAGACCAACCTAGCTTAGAACTCACAGAGGTCTACCTGCCTCTGTCTCCTGATGCTACGGTTTCCAGCTGTTTGCTTTTGAGGTAGGATGTCATTTAGCCTAAACTGGCCTTGGGCTCATTGTACATCCAAGTCTGACTGGGAAGTCTTGATCTTCCTGCCTCGTCCCTCAAGTGCTAGGATTACAGGTGTGCAGCACTACCCCAGGCAATATATTTGGATATATTGGTTTTGAACAAAGGAAAATAAGAGGCCTTGGATCACATAGGTAGTAGCTTTGCATCCTGGGAAGTTGAAAATGGCCATCTCTTAGCCATTCAGCCTTTCTCCCACACCTGATGGAAATGACAGCTCCAAGACTGCACCAGACTCTCAGCCAATGCATGCCCATAAGGCATGGACTAAGAGGACTCTGCGGAAGCCTTCGTCTTCTGTTTTGTTTTGGAGGAAGGCTAACAGAATCATGAGTCATTTCACTGTTTCCTTGTTTTCAACAAGGCTGATTTCTACAATGATGATGGTGTGCTTTTTTTTTTTTTTGGTATGGGGTTTTGTTTTGTTTTGTTTTGTCTTTGTTTTTGTTTTTAGTACAGCCATTGAAGAGTTAAGAGGGGGCAGGGGTGGTGAGATGGCTCAGTAGGTAAATGTGCTTATCACCTGTTAATACAGGCCTAGAAATCTGAGTTCAATGCCTTGAACCTTCATAAAGGTGGAGTCAACTCTACAAAATTGATGTTCTCTGACCTCCACGTTGTGACACCCCCCCCACTCCCTTTACATGTGATTAAATACAACTTTAAAAAAAAATTTTTTTTAAAGCTGTAGTGCATTGGCATGCAAGCCAGCTGAATAGCCCCTAGGCTCTGAGCTCCAAGATGGTGGGGAGAGGTGCTCAAAAGCCAGCAATGAGAGGAAGACACAGCCCCCAGAACCTGCTCCAGCCTCAGCCTGCTCTTCTCCACACCCATCATCAGGACCTGGTAGAAGAGCTGTTGACCTAAGGCCAGTCTGTCCCAGCTTCAGGGGATAGATAAGTGGTGTGCGCCTTCTGCAACAGCTGAGACAGCCCAGCTCTGGACTAGCCACGTGACTCCAGGCCTGGCTCCTTGCCTACCTTTAGCACCATTTTGTCCACATCCAGAGCAGGAAAAGCAGAACTCCTAAGGAATCATGAGAAGTCATTCTGTAATCGGTCTCCCCATTCTGGTTATCTGTTGCTCCATGAGCCTTTGTTGATAATTCAGCGACTTTCATTAACATGCATGTTAACCTTTTAATTACTAAGCTAAGTAGAGGTCGTTAGTTGTCTTTCCATGATGTGAACTTCATCCCTGTGCTAGAACCCCTTTTCATATTATTGCGTATGAGTACATGATATATGTATGTATATGTGGGTACTCATGTCATAACACGTGTAAAAGTCAATGGAAAATGTGAGTCCGGGGATTGAGCTCAGGTTCTCCAGTCTTGGGTAATACGCGCTTTACCCAGAGAACCGTATTGCTGCTGTGCTGAATTCTTGACACCTTTATTGTGGCTTCCTGTCCTTGTGGTCATGGTCCTGTGGACCTATATAGTGAGGATGAGATTCAGCCAGGGGGTAAAACCGTCAGCTTTCCTCTGTGTCTTCATGTTTCTAGTTCTGTTTGCCAATTGAAGACCCCAGCTGAGGATGAAGAGGAGTAGAGTTACCCTGGGGTGCTTTCTCCCCCGGCTCCCCCCTGCTAGCTCAGCAGTGCCAGTTTGCTCCAGCAGCACTCTCCCGCAGCTCTTAGGTTCCTCCTGGCCACTGCTTCCCCTGGTGATACTGGCGGCTCACCTTCCCCTTTGTATTTCTCTCAATGCTGCCTCCCTTCCCCTCTTCATAAACAGGCCCTTCCTTAAACTCTCCCGTCCCTTTGGGTGGCGGAAAGGGGCGTATCTGCTGCCTGCTGAGACTGACCCATACAAAAACATTTTCTGATAACGCATCCAACACGGAAGAATAAACAGTTCTCCAGCTGAGCCTTGTGAGGTCCTCATAGGAGCCCTGGCTCTGATCTTTATAACACACCCAAGCCACGCAGTTGCTGGGCCCGCTCTTCCCCTCCTTGCTTTTAACTACACTACAGACAATGGAGGGGACCTGGTTAGCAGCGACATCTCACCCAAGAATTTGGAAGGAAAAAAACCAAACAGGTAAAAGAAGAGAAAGCTGGAGAGAGTCTGGACAGTGTCTTTCAGAATTTGTGTGACTGGTTGGGAAAGCAGAACTTCCCGGGGACCAAATCCCTGCTGGGTTTATAAGGTGAAGTTGAATGTCTTGGGGGACATTCAGTCACTGTCTGGTGGGATTCCCCCAGGCCTCCTGTGAAGAGTCCCTCAGGTGGGCCCACCCATCCACCTAGCCTGTGTGATGCTGGCTCAGTTCTGTTCTGAAGAGAGTCTTGTGCCTGGCATGTGCTTATCTGTTGCTGGTGTGAGGACATGCCAGAGGCCAGGGAGGCAAGGGCCTTGACCACCATCACGACTGACTCTGGAGGAGCCACCCAGTTCCCCAGTTCCCACCTCTGAGTCCAGCCTCTACAGTCTGTCTACACCGACACTCCCTGGATCCTCTCAGGACTTTGTCACTCCCTCCAGTCTGCCCTTACTATTTTCTCTAATTTGAATATAACCCTTTGAATCCCACATATCTCTAGAGAAAGAAAACCGTAAAATATAATCAAGAACTTCTTGCTGCTCAGTTCCTAAAGCACAAAAAGGGGAAAAAAAATCACAAATGGTGCTTTTTAAGTTTTTACTACATTATTTAGCTTGAGGGGAATGCCGCCATTCCATGCAGTGCTTTTGCAGGTAGGAGAATTACCACAGAACCATTTCTCTCTCCAGCCCTCACAGATGCTTCTTAGAGAGGACAAGAGGAGGGCCTGGTGCCAGGCTATACCCAGGTCGCTTTCCAGCACAAGTGTGTGCTAGTGGATCCGAGGTGGGATGACCCACGCCTTGTGAAAACTGGAGCTGAGCCGTGGCAGCAGCTGGACCTACCACGCTGCTATGGCTGTTGCATCCTATTATTGTGCTCTTAAAGATTTGTGTGTTGAGGGCTGGAGAGATGGCTCAGCGATTAAGAAAGAGCAGTGACTGCTCTTCCAGAGGTCCTAAGTTAAATTTCAAGCAACCACATGGTGGCTCACATCCATCTGTAAAGGGATCCCATGCCCTCTTCTAGTCTGTCTGAAGACAGCTACAGTGTGCTCATACATAAAATAAATAAAGAAATCTTTTTTAAAAATATATTTTTGTGTGTGTGTGTGTGTGTGTGTGTGTGTAAAATGTGACCACTGAGCTATCTCTCTAGACCCCAGTAATGCTTCACAAAGCATAAAGCGTATGGAGCCTCAATTAAAACAGGTTTCTCAAAGTCTGCCTTTGGTGGTAGCTACTGCAGAGGTGGGTTTAATCCCCAGATGAAGCAGGGAGGGGTAAGCTGTGCTGCCTGTCAGCAGAGAGAAGCTACAGATGCTCTCAGATCCATTCTGCCCTCCCTCACCTGGACAAAGGAGGTAGCAACCATGTTGCGAAGTCCAGGCTGCTGAGACGACCCAGGGGAGGACACTGCCACCAAGCCTCGAGGCCTGAGCTGTGTCTCTGGGATCCACATGGCAGGTTCACGAGCTGAATGATGGTGGCACATTCCTTTAATCCTGGCACTGTCCAGGCAGGGAGAACTAGCTTGGTCTACAGAGCAAGTTCCAGCCAGGGCTACACAGAGAAAGGCTGTCTTAGTTTTTAAAAAAAAATCAGTGAAGCTAAAGATTTACTAGATGGTTAAGCTAAAGATGAAGTAACTGGTAATTGTATTGTTAATTTGGTTTAAGTAAGTATGTATACGGGCACCATATGTTTGTTATTAAATACCTCAGAACTCCAAGGAAGGAGGAGATTGACAGCACTGGGAATGTACGGTTCCACACTGGATGGCACAGTTGCCACTGTGATATCTCACAGGCTGGAGATGAGACAGCATCTGGGTAACAGAGGTTCCAGCCAAGGGCATCAAAGGTAGAACCTTAAGGCTTAGGCCTTCTAGAGTACCTCACAGAGCTATGACCCTTCACCCCACTGGACCATCATTCCTATCTCACAGGGTGGGGACCAGAACTAGGGGGGCAGGATTCTGCAGCCTAGTGGAGAGATCCAGTCCACCCCTCCTGCTATAATCACACTTCTCTCACCTCCAGGGAGGGGCCTTGAAACCCTCGAGTGACATAGCTTCTATCAGATTAATTTATCCTCTTGCATCCCACGCCACTCCGAGTCCTTTGGTCAAGTGCATCCATCCAAGGACTCCCCACCCCCACCCCCGACCTTCAGCATCCCTGAAGCAACGAAGCCTCAGGCCCCTCTGAGCTCACGGTGTGAACTCAACCCTGCAAGACAGACCAGGGACGCTACTCCAGCTTCTAGTTCAGCCCTCTTACTGTGGACAGCAGAGACTCTAAGGCTTGCAACAGAGCACAGCCAGTCTACACAGCCCCTTCAACAGCAGGAGGTTCCTGAAGAGACAGATAGGACTCAGGGGGGTACAATACCTGTGTGTGAGCCTGTGTCCTGTCTCATCCCATCTAACATGCCTGTAGTTTGACCGGAATATACTGGAAGTCAGCTATATCTAGGGAGAATGCCACCAACCTCATGGGATGTTCAGGAAATTCTAAGCTGTACTCTTAAAACTGAGCCCAACGAGGTCCTCAGCAAGATGTTGCAAGTTTCCTAATCTGGACACAGAGGCCAAGAGGCGTGGTCTGAAGTAAGAGCTGGCTGTTCCTCACAAACACAGACACCCTGAGTCAGCTAGCCTTCCTCCCTCCTCCTCTAAGGTTGTCAGAGCCTCAGCTGCAGTTCTGCCCTAGGGAAGCCCAGCTACCACCTAAGAGTGACTTTATAATAAGTGTGCAGAGTGATCCATTTCCCTGGGCAGAGTGGGTGGGGCCTACCATGTTCCCATTACACACCATTTCACCTGATGCAACTGCTTTCAACAGACCCATCACGGAAGAAACACATTGCAGCAGCCTGCTGTAATGTCTCTTCCACCTGCTTGGGGAACCTTACATATAGGCAAAGATGGCATTGTCACCCCACTGATCCACTACACTCCGCTGGAAGTGACTTTCATGAAGACCACTTGAGGCCTTGACATTTTTTTAATATTTTGTCAGGGCCAGTTGGGATGACTCAGCAGATGAAGGCACTTGCCAGGAAGCCTGACTACTTGAGTTCAATCTCCAGGACCTACATGGCAGGGGGAAAATTGTTATCTCAGATTGTACTATGATATCCATGTATGTGCTGTAGCATGCTTCCCCCTTGCAAAACTAAATGTAAAGCAAGATTTTTTTTTAAAGATTTTATTTATTTCATGTATGTGAGTACACTGTCACTGTCTTCAGACACACCAGAAGAGGACATCAGATCCCATTACAGATGGTTGTGAGCCACCATGTGGTTGCTGGGAATTGAACTCAGGACCTCTGGAAGAGCAGTGAGTGCTCTTAACCACTGAGCCATCTCTCCAGTCCGCAAAATTATTTTTGTTAGCCAGATGGTGGTGGCTCATACCTTTAATCCCAGCACTCGGGAGGCAGAGACAGGCAGATTTCTGAGTTTGAGGCCAGCCAGGTCTACAGAGTGAGTTCCAGGACAGCCAGAGCTACACAGAGACACCCTGTCTCGAAAAACCAAAAAAAAAAAAAAAAAAAAGAATTTTTGTTATTTGTGTGTGTGTGTGTGTGTGTTTATGTGTACCGCGTTTGTACAGGTGCCCATGGAATATGGAGTGCCTCAGACACCCTGGAACTGGAGTCACACCTGGGCCCTCTGCTCGAGCAGGAAGTGCTGTTACTGGTCTCCCTGCCAAGACACCTCTCTAGCTCCAACTTGAGGCCCCTCAGTGGACCTGCTTTTCCAGAGCATCTGAAACTCTAGATGCCTGGATCTTACCCTGACCCCAAAGATCCAAAAAAAAAAAAAAAAAGAATTTAAATAAAGAGTTTTATTAAAGGATGCCATAAACAAAAAGAGCACAAAACGTAAATATAAACATAGCCCTGGGATGGAGATCATCTGCATACCTGGCACTTCCGGGTCCTAACTCTTGTGATCTGCGCTAAAACAGTAGGCTTATTCACGGAGTCACAGCTGGATACAGTGGGTATGTTAATAGTTGAAGCTGGCTACCTCATGCCGCCCACCCCTGCCTCAGGAATCCCAGCTTTTGTGATCTAGGAGCCAGAAGAATGGGGGACAGGGGGGCTGGGGGGGAAGTACAGTCATTGTGATGTAAGTGTTAACTGTCAGCTAGGTCTGGAATGACCCAAAATATAAACCTCAGGAAAGCTCCTGGGCATACCTGTGAGGAATTACCTTGACTAGGTTCACTGAGGTAAATGACCCACTCTAAAGGAGAGCGGTACCTGGACTATCGAAGAGGAGGATACCCTCAGAGCATAGCAGACATCGCGCTTCCTGACTACTGTAGTGTGACCACTGGGCGCCCGCTCCCACCACACCTTACCCACTATGACGGATGTACGGTACCTACAACCGAGTATCAAATGAGCCCTTCACCTCCTGGTGGCTCTTGTCAGGTTATTTCATAACAGGAGAAAGGCTCTACTGCATGGTGCGTTGCGGTCAGTCTGGGCTATCCTTGACCTGCCTCAAAAGAACAAAATAGATAGTAAAATGGCACAGCGTTTATCTTTTTGTCTCTGGCTCTTCTACACAGTGACAAGTTTGTGAGACGACTCATCCAACCAACTCCTTGCCTATAATTGTTGTGGCTTATTTTTAAAAAAAAAATTTTTTTTGTATTTTTTTGGACAGAGTCTTACTGTGGAGCCCTGGCTGGTGATGTAGACCAGACAGGATATGAGCTTACAGAGACCTATCTGCCTCTGCCTTCTGAGTGCTGGGATTCAAAGGCTTGCATCACCGTCGGTTGAGAACACGCTTAAACCACACTGAACTGCACTGAGTAGATATCCTGCAGTTTATCTGATCCTTCTACAGCTGGGAGGTGTTAATGGGTGGACATTCTGGTGTGGCCTTTGGGAGCGGGTATGTTTCTGTCAAGTGTAGGCTTGAAGGTGGAATCATAGTCCCTCTATGTGCATGAGGAGAGTTCATCACGGCTTTGCCAACAGTTGGTATTTTCTGATTTTCTTTTTCTTGTTTCCTGGTCTAGTGGGCGTGCAGTGGTATCGTAATCACAATGTGGTTTTAATTTGCATATCCCTGGTGACTAATGTAGTTGAATGAATATAATTTCATGTTTATTAGCCAGTTAGGACTCTGGAAGTTTCTGGTTATGAGCCTGTCTCTGTTGTTTGTTTTGTTTTTGACAGGGTCTTATATAGCCCAGGCTGGCCCTTCAAACACACTATGTAGCCAAGATTGATCTAAAACTGCTGTCATTGCCTAAGTGCTGGTATCACAGGTGTGAGCCACCACACCCAGTTTTCTGCAGTGCTGAGTCAAAGGCAGGGCTTTGTGCTTGCCCAGCAATCCATTATTCACCAACTGAGCTACATCCCCAGCCCTGATCTGAGCATATTTCTCAAAGTACTTGGATAACGCTAGTGTGCAGCCAAGGTTGAAAACCACCAAACTAAACCAGAAGTGCCCTGTCCTCCTTCCCCAGTGTGGATTTCCTAACCTTACTCCTGAATTGCTGAGGACCTTGGACTTGAGCTCACTAGCTGCACCTCCCAAAAAGCAGCAAGAGATTGAAGATGGCCAGGCGGTGGTGGTGCACACCTTTAATCCCAGCACTTGGGAGGCAGAGGCAAAGGCAGAGGCAGGCATATTTCTGAGTTCAAGGACAGCCTGGTCTACAGAATGAGTTCCAGGATAGCCAGGGCTATACAGAAAAACCCTGTCTCCAAAAACCAAAAAAAAAAAAAAAAAACCAAACCAAACAAACAAACAAAAAACCCCTACAACAACAAAGGAGATTGAAGCTGACAGTTAAGGATCTTTAGGAATGTGACCTCCACTTCAGAAGGGCCTGGGTGGGGCTTGAAGCATCCACAGCTACCACAGACATTTCCTGACCACAAAAATGGCCCCCTTGCTGCTCCTTGTGGAGCCTCAGGCCCTCATGTAGAGGAAGTAAAGGGCTCCATGCCAGGTACTTCCCAGTTTCTGAGCTAGCGTGAATGGGTCCCAGCTCCTGTCTGAGGTTATGGTTAGGCTGGGACAGTAGAGCCTGTGTTGCAGAGACTGAGGAAGGCTTGCTGTCTGTGGCTTGGGTGCTGGGTAGGCCTCTCCCACATGGGTACCAGTTGCTTCCCTCACCTGGAATGGCCTCGTCCATTCTCTGGTTCTAGGGCTTTCGCAACCTTTCCTAAAGCCCCCAGTCCTCTGACATCTGCAGCCCTTAAAGTGAGGACACACATTGTGCCTTCTGACATCAAGCTACCTTGATTGGGTCCTTGTTGTCATCTATGCTCACCTCCCATGGCCTGTGGGCTGTAACCTCATCCTAGGGACTTCAGGGCACACCCTACTCCCCATGGTTCCTTGGAGAAAGCACCTTCCAACATGAGGAGGCCTGGTCCATACAAAGACAAGAGCTAGTCAGACAAGCTGTCTACCATGTGTGGGATCCATGGAAGCATCTTGTCATCCTGCTTAGTGAGGAACGTTTCTACAGAGTCAGGAGTTCTCGGTCCCCCAGGATGGAGGCCTGGATGAGGTGTGGCACAAAGGCCTCTTGGGGCAGTAGGCTCCAGACAGCCCACTGGAGTTCACCACAGTACCTAGAACTCAGTGTCTTTTCCATGTGCTCCTGGAGAAGAACAGGGGCTGCCTTCTCTCCCTCGAAGCTCTGCCAGCTTCATGCCATTGACATGCTAGAGGCTGGGGCTCTGGCTTCGGCTGCGTGCCACGTCTCACTGATACAGACCCATCTTGGAAAATGCTCTGGAAACAGCGCTCCGTAGCTGATCGTCCAAATGCAGATGTTGCATTTGGGTTCTTCTGATTGGCCCCAATGGTCTGTGGTAGACAGTGACTGGAGTGCTTCCCAAACCCAGCAAGGCAGGAACCCTCCTCCTCCAGGGTAGGAAGCTTACTGCTGCTTTACCTTCTCAGCAGTCATCAGCAGCTCCTGTTCTCTCCATATCCACCACCTGAGCATCATAGAAGAGGGCGTGGCCACTGAGCAAGCTCCCTTTCACTTCAGGGGTCCACATACCCATAGCAATCCTATCTGTCTATTCTCTCAGACCAGGCCTACAAAGGCTCCTGCCCCACTGGCCCCTGACACTCGAACCATGATGCATTGTCTCCAAGGTCTGCATGGTGCCTCCCGCACTCGCTCTGCCTTCCCCATCAAATAGATGGTGTTAGTCATTACAAAGGGAAAAGGTTTGGTTCTGATAGATTTGGGTTAGTGCCAAAGTAATTTAGATGAGATGTCCAGTCAAAAAGTAATTTGATTTGGGACATGCCAATAGAGCCCAGAATATGAAGCTACTAAACAAGTTGCAGACAGGTTGTTTTCACAAGCAAACAAAAGAAAACAAGTGTGGGCCCCTGGAGTCTTCATGGCTAATGGGAATGGAGAATGTGGCCAGTGTAGAAAACACAGTGGAAGGACTTAGAGAGACCAAGAGAGGGTGACAGTATCTAACGAGGAAGGAGGGGATGTGGCAAGAAGACACATGGAACATGGAAGAGTCTCTGAGCCAGGGGGGCTGCCAGGGAGTCAGGGTGGGAGTTCATGAGAGCGGAGACTCTAAAGCCCTTTGTTGGTGTCTGTCTTTGTCACTGCTCTGTTGCTGTGAAGAGACACCATGACCAGGGCACTTCTAAAAGAAAGCATGTAATTGGGGACTTAGCTGCAGAGAGTCATGGACCCCATGACACCAAGGAGCAGGCTAGCCAGCCTGCAGGCATGGCCCTGGAGCAGTAGCTGACAGGTTAGGCCTTAGCCACAAGTTGGAGGGAGGGAGAGCTGAGAAAGATACAGAGACAGACAGACAGAGACTGGGCCCTTCTGAAACCTAAGTCTCATCTCAGTGACAAGGCCACACCTCCTAGTCCTTGTCCACCAACTTGGAAGCAAACATTCAAATATGGGCCTGAGGGGGTTGTCTCATCCAAACTGCCACAGTATCCAATACCTTATATGCTTAAAACAAACAAACAAACAAAAAAACCCCAAAAACAAAATAACAACAACAACAACAACCAAACCTACCATAGAGTCCAGCTCCTCTGCTTCTGTCAGTGTAGCCAAAAGAAATGAAAGCAGGGGCCGAAGAGACTTTTGTTGTTGGTCAGATTTCCATAGCTGTAACAAAACATCTGAGGGAGGTAGTCTAAAGGAAACCATTTAGCTCATGGTTTTAAAGGCTTCAATGCATGGTCATCCAGCACCATTGCTGCCGGGCCTGTGATGAAGTAGACCAGAAGATGCATGGAAGAGGAAGCTGCAGCCAGGGTCCCAACATCTCCCTCCTGGCCTTAGGCCTCTGGAGAACCTTCAAGGTCCATTCACCAGTGCTGGCTGCCTACAGCATTCTTTATCCAGCCAAGGGCAGAGACAGCATTTGTCCAGGGACAGGAGTGGATGGCCCAAATAAACTCTGACACCTGCAGCTACAAGGAAGAGGAAGAGAAAACTGATCTTTTGAAGGCTTAGTACTTGAGTCTACCAAAACAAGACAAAAGGCTTACAAAGTCAACAGTTTACATAAACACAGGGGACTAGCCTGAGGAGTGGGTCATCTACTAGCCCCAAGGGAACTTTTTACACCCAACACCCACTGTTTTCCATTTGTTTGTAGTTCTAGTTTTTGGTGCAGGGGATTAAGCCTAAGGCATCAGGAAGACAGCATTGTACCACAGAGCCACACCCCAGCCTCCGAAGTTTACCCTTTTGCAGGGGCGATGGAGGCAGTGATTACAAGCTGTTTAGTAGGGTCTAGCAGGTTGTTTTCTGGAGGGAGAATAAGCACTGAGAACAGATGTGGGCTGAGACTAAGTGCCACTGGGCTCGGAGTGTAGCATTTGATTTTCAACCTCTTCCTGTATGAACTTAATCTTTTTCAGTTAGTGAAAAATCAGTTTAAACAAAAAACAAAAAACAAACAAAAAAAAAGCTGGCATGCCCCTTTGCTGGGAGGAAGGAAAGCCCTCCCCTCTCTGAAGTCGCTGTCCCCAAAGGCTCTGGTTGAAAGTCTAAATGGGAATATTGTAAAACACCTTAGTAAAACAAGCCAACCTCTAAAGGACACATTATGTATCATGCTGTGTTTTACCGGGAGAGGGATTCCATTTTGGATGGTGGAAAGGATCTGAAGATGGTTATATATAAGGCCTCAGAACAATACACTTCAGATGGTTAGAATGACCAAGCATAGAGGCCCATCCACACCTCTGAGAACAGCCAGCACCTAAGGGCAGAGGAGAATCCTGAGCCTTCTCGGGAGTTCAAGAGCAGCCTGAGCTAGTCAGACCCTTCTCAAACAAACAAAAACGTGATTACAACTATTGGGATGTTTATTTTGGTTGTCAGCTTGATGGGATTAAGAATGAGGAAAAGCACCCTCTGGGCTTGTCTGTTTTAAGGTAGGAAGACCCACCCTGGATGGGAGTTGCATAATTCCCTGGCGAGGACGCTAGGCAAAACCATAAGAAAGTAAGCTAAGCACTGGGGTGCATCTCTCTGTTTCCTGGCTGTGGATGCAAAGTGAGCAACTGCTTTAAGCTCCTGTCCCTGTGCCTTCTACATCATGATGGCCCATACCCTCAAACCAGGAGCCAAAATGAGCCGTTCTCCCTTTTTTTTTTTTTGACTGATATTTTGTCACAGCAAGTAAGTAATGATACATGTGGATTTGTTACAGAGATTTTTGAGACTATTAGTAAACACAATGCCTGGGGTGGGGCAGCATGAGGCGGGACTTAAAATCATTTTCAAGCACTAAATAGAGCCACTGTTAATTTTTCAGTATCTTACTATTTCAGAGAGGGAGAGAACAAGAATGAGGAGGGGAGGTGGGAGAGGAGGTGGGAGGGCAGAGAGAGTGTGTGTGTTGGTTGGTTGGTTGGTTGGTTGGTTGGTTGGTTGGTTCATTCAGAGGCCATATTGAGCTTAAAGGGAGCATCTCCTCACCCTGGCCCCCAGCTGTCCCATGGTGCCTCCTCCTCCTTTGGAACCTCCCAGAATTGCATCTGTTACTCTGGATGTCAGCCAATCCTGGCTGATTTTGCTCTAACTCATATCCCAGGAGGATCGTGCCCTGAAAATGCCCATTTCTTTGCTGTGTCTAAAGCTGTGCTGCAGAATGGTCCAGTAACACATGGGAAGGGTTGGAGAGAAGATGGTGTCTCATGCCCTCACAAGATGCTGAATGACAGCTCTCTCTGGAGCTCCTATGTCAGCTGGTCAGGCTGAGCTATACTCAAGATACCTTCAACCCCTGCCTGGGTGCACTAGCTTCTAGGGCATGATGTGGAGCCTCACACTATCCCTGGTTAAATGCTGCCTCCCCAGCCCGTCAGGAAACAGGATCTCCATCCTCAAGGGGCAGGCTAGCCTCAGGCTCCGAAATAGGTTGCAGAGTTTCTGACCCTGGTCATGGCCACTTCCTCTGTGCCTCTCTTCTCCTGAGGCCCTCTTCTACCCTGAGTGGGCTACCATGCTCCCCCACCGTGGGGCTCTGTACACGCCGGAGACTGTGTTGTTTCCACTGACAGAGATCTGACCCAGCAAGACAGCAGTTGCCACATACCATAGGGGTAGAACCCCAAGCTCACATTTGGAACCAACTGTAGCTCTCTTTCTCTGCTTGAATACCTGGTCTGGGATTCACGACATCTCCAACGTAAACTGACAGAGAAGGATAAAACAAAATGCCACAGCCACTCAGAGAGCTGAAGTGTATGAGTACCCGGGACAGACAGAGCCTTAGCATGTCTTCTTACACAGCCACCGGAGCGGGAAGTCCTTCTCTTTTGACTGTGAGGCTTCCAAAGAAGGATTTATTCAACCTTGCAGTCTGGAGCTTTCCAGCCCAGCCCAGAGAAAATTATCTTTTTATTGCAACTTTGATTAATGATTGATCAGAGGCTGATACTAGAAGCACTGAAGAACAAATTTGCCCTAGAGATTAGGGACGCTTACATCTGCCAGGCTGGCTGGGGGCCTGTCCACCTGCTCTCTCCAGGATCAAACCAGGACAAGGGTGCCTGGGAGACACGCCACATGTTCTCAAACAGAGAGGGTAAAAATGAAAAGTGTCCTCAAGCCAGTTTAGAGTTAAGCTAAGACTTTCAAGGAAATGACAGTGGAGAGAGGAAAGAGGATTGGCAGCCTTCCGCAGGATCTTTCGCTCTTATTTTTGATACTAATGTTCTCCCATTGTATTGATGAAAAGGAAAACCAAGGCAGGAGGAAGAAGCTTCCTAGAAATACTGAAAACTGCTGAGCTTTATCTCAGACATTTTGTAAAGGGCTTCGTGGACTCCTCCCCCATGAGGAAGGAGTCATTTTCTCACACAATCTAACTGGGGGTCAAAGGTCAGGCAAGGAAGGATAGGGTGCTGAACAGGGAGACCCCCTTTCATAAACATTTGTACTACAAAGGGCCTTGGAGCTGGTTCAGGCCATAATGGTTTGCTCCAGCTGTCTTGATGGACTTGCCCATAAGTCAGAATGAATCACCGAATGACCCCGACTCGACCAGAGAGCCCGGATCTGCTCCTTCTGAGCATCCCTACAGAGTTCTGCCCCTGCCTGCCCTCAGGGAACCCCTGGGAGCAGGGTGCTGGCTGGACAGCTTCCTCTTGGCAGCTTCTCTGAGCCCTGGGGACCTGGGCAAGGAGAAAGCTGGCAGAACAGCTTCTAAATTGAAACTGGAAAATGAAACTGGAAATCAGAGCCTCACATCCCACAGGGTACCAGGTTCTCTTTTCCACAAGGAGAGTTCCCAAGGGAGAAAGAGGCATGCTCAGTGAGGGTAGGCGGGGTCAGTCCATAATGTGGCTTCATGTGCAATTTCCATCACTGCCTGGAATGGGGGTGGGGCTGCCTTTCACTCCCACAGCCTGCCTGGACTTCCCCATGAGGAAAGAGGCACTCGCACACACAATTTAACTGGGTCAAAGATCAGGAATCCTGGGCTCTTCTCCTCTACGGATACACATGGGTTCCAGGGTACACACACAAAGGCAGCCTGGATAACCCAGCAGGTCAGCCTTCATACAGATAGCAGATTTCCTGACAAAATTAAGATACAGGAGAGAATTCAGTGCAAAAGAGCTACACATTCACCTGCCGACTCCACCCTGCCCCTCATCTCATCTGAAATGTCTCCTCCTCAGGAAAGAGCTGCCCAAATCCCCGCAGCCCTACACATACATCCCTTAGGTTAAGACTCCCCGAAACTGCGCCCTCTCTTCACACCGCATTTGCCAGCTGTCTATATGCTAATAGACCCAGTGTACCACGGACTGGGGTTTCTCGCGGGGGCCCCTTGTTCCGCGGGACAAGGGATTCTGGCCAGGTGGGCACGGGATTCGG
>NW_022196911.1:48831085-48846810 GCF_008632895.1 Mastomys coucha | reverse complement strand
GCAGGAGGCTGACTTTCCTTGAAGTTTTCACCTCAAATACCGCCATCACGCAGGTGTCCGTGGCACCAGTGTCTGCCTCTTTCATTGAACTACACTTCTTTGAAGCTTAGACTTCGTCTGTGTAGCTTATGTTCTATCCCCATGCCACAAGTACACACTCAGATATGAATCCAAAGACACACTCAGTGTGGAGACCTTATGATGCTCCCTCAAGACTACTGCCTCAGGGGCTCCAGTGTCCACATCCCTTCCCAGGCCTTTCAAGCACCTTCCGGTGACACCCGTGGTGGTTGACAGATACCCCAAGTCTGCTGTTTCCAGTTCCTAGCCCCAGGTCATGGAATATTTGGACTGACTCCAGTAGCTACAGGATTCTAGGTGGGGGGTGGGGATGGCCGTGGGGGTAAATCTCCTGTGGCACCTTCAACAGAGCTCTGTCTCTGCCTCCTTATCTGTACAGCTGGATGTCCCATAGCCCATTCCATATACACAAGTACACCAGGCTCCAGAAGGACCAGAAGAAAAGCCATTTTCATTGTGTCGAGTAGGAGCTGAAGGTTGGGAACATGAGTGATTTTTTTAAAAAAAATAATTATTTATTAAATTGTGTGTGTGTGTGTACCCTGTTGTTACCCTAGCTAAACACAGTTCCCAAACACACAGAGCAGGGCAAGTGTGAGAGACCTACTGCTCCATCTTCTTTCCAATGTTTGTCTGGGGTACAACAATAGCTTCATTTACTTTTTTGTTGTTGTTGTTTTTTCCAGACAGGGTTTCTCTGTGTAGCCCTGGCTGTCCTGGAACTCACTCTGTAGACCAGGCTGGCCTCGAACTCAGAAATCCACCTGCCTCTGCCTCCAAGTGCTGGGATTAAAGGTGAGCACCACCACCGCCCGGCAGCTTCATTTACTTAATGTGAAGTTAGAAGTTGTGGCAGAGGAAGGTGACAAACTGAAACTGCCAACCGTTTGAACTGTGGGCTGCCTGGCCTGCGCTGAAGTGATGTGGCCAGTGCAGATGGTGAGGGCCCAGGGGCAGGCCCACTTCCTCCCTCCCTGCCTGCCTCCTCCTCCTCCTCCTCCCACCAGCAGGCTTTCCAGGGCTGTAGGAAGTGAGGCAAGGAGCGGACCTTTTGAGTATGTTTGTGGGGGCAGTGGGGGAGTGGGGCACAGGAGGCACTGCTGCCATGTTGAGAATAGAAGCTGGGTCCTCCTCCCAGGGTCTGGACTTCTGAGCTGCCATGTGCTAGTCTCCGCCTTCTTGCCATTAAGCCTGAACAACGTGAGACTGCAATAGGCCCTTCTGTCTTGAGATTGTGTGCCACGGTCTAGATGGACCAGGGAGAGACAGGAAGGGGGAGAGTCGAGTCTTCTCTTGGAGGAAATGCAGCTGTGGTTTTGAGACGTTCATATTGCTCAGCTGTGGTTGGTGTTTCTCAGGGTTCTCAGAGGTGAATGCAGGGTCATCCCATGTCACCAAATAAGGTTCACAGTGACCCTACCACTGTCCACTGGCTGCCGCTGCTGCCATTCAAGGCTGGCTGATGTTTCCAAAGGCAGAGAGGTTCCTCCGCCTGAAATCATTGCCCTTCAGAGCACCACAGGAAGGGACAATGTTCTGAACAAAGGTGGACAAGCAGGGGCGGGGTGGAGCTCTGCCTGGCTGTGTGAGTTTCAGAGTCCAAACCTCCTGAGTCCTCCTCACACACAGTCTGACCAACACCATCTGTGCGGTGGCCAGGACCCAGCTTGGCAAGACAGGTCCTCTAGCCTGGGCCCCGGTTTCCACCATGAACTCCACAGCAGTTAACCGTTTTTGGTTCAGCTCATTTTCCTTTGTGCCAAGCACTGAGCTAGACTCCTTCTACAGGCGATGCCTTTGATTCAGTAACCCTGTTAGCTCTCTTTTATACAGAAACCAAGGGTGAAGAAAGTGAGGACTAACCCGGAGTTACACCACTAATAAGTCACACTTTAATCTCAATTTAGATAGCTCCAGATCCCATGCTGTTGGCCACTGCTCTAGACTGACAGCACTCAAGGTCTCTGGCTCAGCAACTCAGCGTTCTGACATAAATGGGTTAAGATGTGGAGATGTGGTGGCGCACACCTTTAATCCCAGCACTTGGGAGGCAGAGGCAGGCAGATTTCTGAGTTTGAGGCCAACCTGGTCTACAGAGTGAGTTCCAGGACAGCCAGAGCTATACAGAGAAACCCTGTCTTGAAAAAGCCAAAAAAAGATGAGGTCTGTACATGTGACATATGCTTGGGGAGCCTGGTGCCAAGCGGTACACTGTCTGGCTATATAGATACCCTCAGCAGGGTAACCTGGGGCCCTCCCTCAACAGGCTTCACAAAGAGTCTCACATGGTCCTCCAAAGAGTATGCTGCTCAAACATTGAGGTTTGAGGACCAGACTTCACTGTGCCTCTGGTATTTGGTTTCCACTTCCTCTTCTGGACTTCTTCCCATCCCCCACCCAACTGCACCACCAATGTGAGGAGCAGAGAGAAGGCTACCAAAAAGGTGCTAGACTGTGAGGGCCAGGGGAAACAGGCCTGACAGGCCAGGCCAAAGGGTTCAGAAAGTAAAGACTCAAAGTAAAAGCCATTTCTCTACCCAGATAGTGCCTCGGGGTTAGAGCACCGCCTCCCTAAGGAACACTTTCTAGACCAAAAGTAAAAATGAAGAGGCTGAGGCCTGGCTCCATGCTAAGAAGTACTTCTTGTTCCTCCCCAACATCCACAACTGCTTGTAACTTCAGCTTCAAGGCATCTGGCTTTCTCTTGTGGCCTCTGTGGATACACGCACATGTACATACATACAAACACACACACACATACAAATAAAAACTAAGAAATATATATATATTTGGGGGAGGTGGTGAGAGAGCACAGATTAAAAGCACCAGTCATCAAGCCTGATGATAAATTCTATAGCTGGTACCTACGTGGTAGGAAGAAGAGAGCTGACTTCCACCTGTCCTCTGATCTCTACATATATGCTGTGGCACTATCTACTACCGCCTGGCAAAATATAAATAAATGAAAGAAAAAAATTAAAGATGAAAATGCATATACCTTATAATCTCAAAGTCCCACGCCTCCAAATCTTTTCTTGCCGTGGTCTGACCCTTGTATCCCGGCACATCCACTGTTGTGAGACAAGACTTCTTGTTTGGAGAAGCAACACATATCTGGTCTCCCCAGATAGGGAGCTCAAGACAGACCAAAGTATGGATACAGTGTCCAAGTTGTAAACCATATGTTTTGGGGTTACTTAACAGGAGTATGTGTGAGGTGTTATTTACAGGAGCAGAAATGGCTCAAAGATAGCTGTATCAGCAGGGCCCACTCCAGCATGGGTCAGAGCTTACAAATCTGGGAACCTGGAGCGCAGTGCACAGCCGGCAGGCAGGCAGCTCAACAGGTTGGAGAGTTTCCAGATGGCTCAGTTGGTCTAAATCTCTTCCAGGCAGCTGGGCTGTCTGCTGGCACAATTTTTCTCATCTGAGAGTTGTCTTTGTATCTCAGCTTTCTTCCCTCTGAGAGAGCCTTTCCGGGTTACTCTGGTGGGGAGGGAGGGGCTTAATGAATCTGGTTAGTTTCAGGAACTTCCTGAAGCTATTTTAAATTGTTTTCCTTCCCACTCAAGGAGCTTCCCTGCTGGATGGAATGTTTTAATCTTACTGCTACACAACATTCACACAGCAGAGAAAGAATCCTGAATTTAGCCAGGCAGTGGTGGCACCAGCCTGGTCTACAGAGTAAGTTCCAGGACAGCCAGGGCTACACAGAGAAACCCTGTCTCAAACAAAAACAAAAACGAAAACAAAAAGAATCCTGAATTTCACAGAGTCACACACACACACACACACACACACACACACACACACACACACACACCTGTAATCTCATAGATAGAGGCAAGGGAGATCAAGAGGTAAAGGTCAGGCTGGGGTGCATGGTGAGTTTGAGATTATCTTAGGTGACAAGAGACCCTGTCTCAAAAGACAACCAAACAAACAATAATCCAAATATCTGTGGACAGAAAAAAAGAGCCCAGATAAACTACAAGCCATTCTTGCGGTGACAACAGAAGCCACAGAGATATGCAGTAGCCATACCATCTGGTAATACTGGAATGATCAGTGACTCTTATCAAGGGAATGATTGGCAAAATATATACAAATATATTTTTCTCTGGGGCTAGAGCGATGGCTCAGTGGTTAAGAGCACCAACTGCTCTTCCAGAGGTCCTGAGTTCAATTCCCAGCAACCACATGGTGGCTCAGAACCATCTTTAATGGGATTTGATGCCCTCTTCTGATGTGTCTGAAGACAACTATGGTGTACTCACATAAAATAGACAAATAAGTAAATAAATAAATCTTTTTTAAAATCTCACCTATTAAAAAAAAAACAAATATATTTTTTTTTTCAAAAAAGTTTATCCCTGGCAACACTCAGCTTCGGAAGGTAAACAAAGGACAGAGGGCTACGGTGCATATAAGCAAATGAGCTTAGACATCACACAGGGAGCACATGGAGGACTCTGACCATAGGGTTACTATCTCTTACTCTTGGTGATGGTTACTAAGAGATTTGCCTTCTGGTTATCTGTTAAACAGAACTTATATTTTGTAAGTTTTTATGTATATATTTTTTCACCGTAGGAAATGAAAAGCAAGGCTGATGACAGGGCGTAGCAAGGAATGGTGCTTGCTGCAATGCCTGATGACCTACATTTAGTTCCCAGTAACCCATATGTAGGGTAGACAGCAAGCACCAACTCCCACAATTGTCCTCTGATTTCCACATGTACTCCACGGCCGAAGTGTGAGCTCTGCATGCATATACACAGTAGGTAGGCAGATGGACAAACAGATTAATAGCACACTAACTGAGGGTGTAACTCACTTAATTTGTAGAGTGCTTGCCTATCATGCATAAAGTCCTAGGTCCAAACTCTGGCACCACATAAACTAGGCATGGTGGCCCATGCCTGTGATCCTAGCACTTTCGGCACAGAGGCAGGAAGATCAATCAGTAGTTTAAGGGCATTCCTGGCTACATAGTAAATTGGAAGCCAGCCTGAGCTAAGTGAGACCCTGCAGGAGGAGGTGAGGGGGTGGAGTGGGGTAGGAACGGAAGGAAGGAGCAGCTGTGAATCAGTTCAAGAATCCCGTGTTGCCCTCAACAGTGCAGTGATGGACAGCTCCTCAGGCTCACCCCACGCCGCACCTGTGGAGATACCCCACATTGCTTGTTCAATTGCTTGTCACAACTGTGACAGACAGTGAGAGACAGAAAGCAAGGAAGGACAATCTGTGGAGTGCTACATAGCCAGAAGCCATCAGTGGTGTGAGAATGGGGGCTAGAAGAAGCCAAAGTTCTGTGTTGGGGTTTGGTCTGGTGACGCTACGTATTCAGATGCTAAATCCTGGACCCCCCCCCCCCCAGATCTGGTTGCCAACTCTGGGACACAAGCACATTCTCACGTACACCAGATGATGTTGTATAAAGCTTGCTTCCCTAATCTTATTGACCAATCAGAGATTGGTCAATAAAACGGCTCAACAGCCTGTAGCTGTGCAGAAGAGAAGTGGGCAGGGCCTCGGTTCTTGGGCTTGGGTCTTAGGTAGGGAACCACAAGAAAGATCGAGGGAGAAGGAAGCTGCCATGGAGGTGGATCGTGAGCACGTGGCCACGAGGGCTAGCCTGATGAATCAGGAACAGTGCAAATGGGACAGATGCAAGTGTTTATGGGGATTTGGGCAGGGAAGCAGACAAGACGGCATAGAGGGTCAATATCTGCCCAGCTGTCGTGCTTTAAAGCTTATTATAGTCTAAAGGTCTCTATGCCTTTTATTTGGGAACTAAATAGTCTGAAGTGGGGTAGAGACCCCTAATAGATATCAAAGGCAACAGAGGGGTGGAATAGCCCCCCTCCCCCCAATAACCACACAGTTCTGTGAGTTACTTTTGTCATGCTGTGACCAAAACAGCTGAAGGGAACAGCTTAAGGCAGGAGATTTGGCTAGCTAGTTCAAGGGATTCCAGTCCATCACGGTGGAGAAGGTGCAGTTGTTACAAGACTGTGTGGTTGGGGCAGAGCAGGAAGCAAGAGTGAGTGAGAACTAGGGACTAGCCTGTAACCTTTAAAAGCCTGCTCCTACCAGGCAGTGGTGGCACATGCCTTTAATCCCAGCAACTGGGAGGCAGAGGCAGGCAGATCTCTGAGTTCGAGGTCAGCCTGGGTCTACAGAGTGAGTTCCAGGACAGCCAGGGCTACTCAGAGAAACCCTGTCTTGAAAAACAAAACAAAACAAAACAAAAAACAAAAACAAAAGCATGCTCCCATTGACTTATCTCCTAGACTCCACCCTTCACCCTGCCTACTAGTACCACCAACTGGGAAACAGATGCTCCCCAAAAGCTGTCTTCTTGACCAAAGCCTATCTGGACTTCAGGAGAATTGAAGATGCAGAGGAATGCATGCAAATACCCCAGCCAAGGTTGCTGCCCCAAATGCTCCCCACCCACAGCCATCTCAGCCAAGTGTCCCTAAGGAGTCTCCCTTTACAGATGCCTCATTAACTCTATCAGACAACTGAGCTCAAGAAATAACTGAGCAACTATTAGCAGTGACCGATGCTGGAGCTTGAGGGATGCTTAGTGAGGGACCCAAGGCCTTCCTGACTCAGCCGCAGTGGTTTGATCTTCCCTGGGGTACAGATTTGGTTTGTTCCGTCTTCATTTCCTTTTTTTTTTTTTTTTAAGATTTATTTATTTATTGTTATATGTAAGTACACTGTAGCTGTCCTCAGACACACCAGAAGAGGGCATGAGATCTCATTACGGATGGTTGTGAGCCACCATGTGGTTGCTGGGATTTGAACTCAGGGACCTTCAGTAAAACAGTCAGTGCTCTTACCCGCTGAGCCATCTCACCCCCCCACCCCATCTTCATTTCCTTACTTGTTGGCATTAGTCTCCTGTCACACTTAGCTCAGTGGAGGGAATGCATAGGTAGCTATGCTGCAGAGCACAGAGGCCTTAGCGCCCTGCTTCACAGGCCATTCATTGAGCCTCTGCCTCTCTGGAAGGCCTTGTCCATCATAAGAGATCGCTACCAGTTGGAGCCAGCTTCCTTGGCAATACCCAGGGCTTTTCCCCAAGAGCCCATGTTACACAGGGTACTCTGACAAGTGTTAATGAAGTCACGTCCCTTTAGCTTCTCCAAGCTCAGTGAGCACCGCTCTTTACACTTGGGCCCTCAGCACAGTGGTGATCCAGTCTGAAGAGGCAACAGGAGCGTCCAGATAGATTCTGAACATACAGAATCAGAGGTGTGGGTGGGGAGATTTTACCTCTCATCCCTGCACTGGCTGCTGCTATATTTGGTTCGTCACGGTGTAGCTATTGGCATAGCCTCCAGCCCTGCAGATAGATTCAAGGTTGCTCCCCACCCCTTTTCTGTCTTGGGTGTTATTCATTAGTCATCATCTGTCTTGTTTTTTGAGACAGTCTCTCACTAAACCTGAAGCTCACCAATTAGGCTAGGCTGACTAGCAAACCCCAGGGATCTACCTGTCTCTGCCTCAGTGTTGGGATTACAACAAATCATTTGGATTTTTTATGTTGATTTTTTATGTTGTTTTATGTTTATTGTTGATTTTATGTTGATTGTAGGATCAAACTCAGGACCTTATACTTGGGATACAAGCACTTCACCAACTGAGCCATCTCTCCAGCCCCTATTAAAGAACATTAAAGAACGATTTAAATGTTCTTCTGGCCTTTGTCTGGGCCCTATTTTGTTGCAAAGCCCCTTATTGTTACCCTTCGACAGTTCCCCAGAACCCAAGGCAGCTGGCTAGTGGTAGACATTTCATCAGCATTAGTTCATATTATCCACTTTGTTATTTTGTTATTTGGATAGATGATAGGTCACTTTTGCCACTTAGTGAGCATGCCAAAACCAGCTAGGTGCAGTACAGCTGTGAGTCGATAGACTTGCCCCACCTGCCAGAGCACCCAGACACTCTTAACAGACAAGCCAACTGCAAGATAATCCCTGATTTTACTTACTATGGTGAACACATCAACTGCCAGATATCATTGGGTGCCCTCTGGGGGTTCACCTTTGAACACACCCTGCATGCTTTGGGGTGCTAGAATGCAACTGTCGAGGGAGAACAAAAACAGCTTTCTAGGGGTGGAATCCTGAGTCTGCCACAAACCCACTGGGTGACCGTGCGTGAGTTACTAATCTTTCTGGTATCAGTTCTCAGTGAAATCAAGTTAACAATTTACACGTCAGAGGCATATGAAAACGCATAGGATCACCACATTGAAGAACCTGAAGGGTGTGGGCTGCTGTTCACCTTTGGGTCTGCGAAGTCTCTGGTGACCTGAGTTTGGAGGAGAGCTCTTTTTTGTTTGTTTGTTTGTTTGTTTTCGAGACAGGGTTTCTCTATATAGCCCTGACTGTCCTGGAACTCACTCTGTAGACCAGGCTGGCAGGAGAGCACTTTTGTGGACTGACCTGAGGTTAGCAGTCAGAGACAGCTATTGTTACACACATCAGGGGGAAGCAGAGGTCAGTGCGGGCCAGCAGGCTGCACCAGCTTTGGCCATGCCAGGCTTTGTTCTCCAAGGAAGGGTAGGGCTGGGAGCAGTGGTGCAAGCCAAGGCCAAGAGGCAGAGCCTCCCAGACACAGTCAGGGAGATGCAAGCCAAGGAACAGAGGGCAACGTCAACAACATCAAGGCCTGGGGGAGGAGCTTTGCCCTTTTCTCTGGTCTCTGGAAGCTGAGTCCCTGGAAGCTGGGCTGAGGGCAGCTCGGATGAAACCAAAGCAAATGCTGCAAAAGGCTTCGAAGGATCCAACATCTCATGGAGGCCTGAATCAAAGCCAAGGCCAGGGTTAGGGCCCATACCAGGCCAGAACCCAGTTTACAGAACTCCTCAAGTCCAGTTATGACCTCCCAGAAGGAAATTCCTGTCCTGACTGTGACCCCATGTTGGCATTTGTTTTTATCACCCCAGGAAAAGTTAATCCAACAAATACAAAGAACCTGTTGCTAGAGGTGACATAAGTGTTATGCAGCATTTCCACAGACAATGCTATCCCTAGGCAATCAGGTATCCCGTAAGGCTACAACTGACTGAGCAGTTTCAAGTCCTCATGTGAAATGTCATATGTTTACTCAGGAAGTCATGATTTTAATGCAGAAGAACTCTAGAAAGCAGTATTTTCTTTTTTATTTAAGAATTTCCTATGTAAGTTGACTGTACCTTCATCCTTTTAACCCTCCTCTCTTCTCCCCAGTTCCTTCCCTGCCCTCTCTCCCTTCCTGAACACATGAGCCACATGCAATTAGGGCTGACCACTTAGGATTAGAGGCTTGTTTGTGTCCCCCTCCCCCACTGACTGCATGTGGCTCTGCATCTGAGAGTGATGGCTTCTGAAAACGACTGGTGTGGTCTTTGCCGCCTTTCTTGTTCAGGCATCCATGTTGTGGAGAGTTCATGAGTGCACAGAAAACATTCCTTAAAAGGAAGAAGGGAGAAAAAAAAAAAGCCAGGCTTAGGAGCACACCCTTGCAATCCTATCATTCAGAGGCTAAGGTAGGAGGACTACTGTGAATTCAAAACCAGTTCTGAGGTAGATAGTGAGTGAGACCCTCATTAGGAGGTTGGGAAATAAAACAAACACGCATAGTGCAAAGCTCTAGCCAGCAGGACATCCTGTGAGGACAAGGGTGGCTCTCACATCCGCATCCTGTGTGAGCTGCAGAGGTGGGGTGCCTCGGCCAGGTCCTGCTCTCATGGAGAGGCTACAGCCTCCTGTCTAAGGGTGAGAAGAGCTTCTGATGACATTGCACTTGCCCTTCCTTCCCCTCAGGATGCACTGATCAACCCCCCCCCACACACACACACACACCAAAAGGCAGGTGGACGGACTATCAGCAGTCGGTTCTGCCCCATCCGTGTTTCTCTCACAGAACCACAAGCTCCGTGAGCCTCTGAGTCAGGCCCTGTTCTTTCCATCGTTCTGTCAGCTTTCTACCGTAATAAACACTGACCACAAACAACTTAGGGAAGAAAGGCTCTCTGTGGCTTACAGGTTACAGCCATCAGTCAAGGGAGGCCAGGTCAGGAAGTACAGCACAGACAGAGGAACACTGCTTACTGGCTTCCATTCTGAGGCTTGCTCAGCTTGTTGGCACTGACCTCAGGCCAATCTGATGGTGGCAATATCACAATCTGGGTTCTCATTCTCTCATCCTAGGTGTGTCAAGTTGACAACCAAGATTAGCCATCGCTTCTACTTCATGAATGAAGATGCTGAGGCTGCCAGCGGGGCCAGTAGCCTGGGTGAGGCCGCACAACTAGTTAAGTGACTTTATGGAGATCTGGTTGGTATCTAACTCAGTGACTTCCTTAAGTCCCTTCTCTGAGCCAAACTGGATCCCCCTAGGGAGGACAGCTAAGCACGGAAGACTGTGTATTACCAATAAGTGTGGCCACAGGCTCTACCCTGGGAGTTCTTAGCCAGGCCATATAGGTTCTGTCTGGCTGTCCTAAGGGCTTCAGTTTACAGGTGCTCACCCAGAGACAGCTCAGAGCCAGGACTTCTAGTCACTGAGGGCTTGGGCAGAGAGTCCAAGAGATGGTTTCCTATAGGCGTGTCCTGCAGAGGCACTGTCCTTCCGGGTATCCTTCGTGGCCTATCCTGGGCTTTGATTTTCCCAGATGGATAGGGTCCTTGACTAGATCTCCACACCCTCAGTCCCCTCTGGGTCCTAGTACAGAAGAGATACACGGGATCTTCTCCCTGGCCATCCCAGGGTTCATTTGAGAAGTGTCATGGTTGTCCTGTGATTCTGACTCCAGCCAGGGTCCTGGTATAACTGCAACCTCCCTTCTAGAAGCTTCTGAAGAGTGTCAGTTTCCTGTTCCTGCTGTAAGGATTGTCCTTGTACTTCCTGGCCTGGCCTAGCACACAGTTACAATTCTGAGGGTCCAACATATAAAGTAGGTCTTACAGGGCTATCCTCAGGGTGTATAGCAAACGTGGGACTCCAGGAAACAGCCCGTGGGTGAGGCAGCACACGCCTGTAATCCCAGCAGCATTCAAAAGATGGAGCCAGGACTTTCTAAAGTCGAAGAACAATCTGGGCTATATATATAGAAGAATGAGTTCCCGCCTCCAAAAAAGAAAAAAAAAATGCTTTAAAATACCCTTCGCGGGGCTAGAAAGACGGCTCAGCGGTTAAGAGCACTGACTGCTCTTCCAAAGGTCCTGAGTTCAAATCCCAGCAACCACATGGTAGCTTACAACCATCTGTAATGAGATCTGATGCTCTCTTCTGGGGTGTCTGAAGACAGCTACAGTGTACCTACATATAAGAAATAAATAAATCTTTAAAATCCCCTTCACTGTTCAGTTTTTAAAGGCTTCCTCCATTCCTCAGCCCCATGGTTCTTCCTTCAAAACCCGCAACAGATGGTCCTGTCTTTACGTAATGTCATCCCTCTGGTTCTATCTCTCTTGTTCCCTCTTTCCCACTTAGAAGAACTCTTGTAAGCAGCTGAGTATAGTGGTGTATGTCTTTAATCCCAGCACTCAGGAGTCGGAGGCAGGGGGATAACTGTGAGTTCAAGGTCAAACTTGTTTACAGAGTGAGTTTCAGGACACCCAGAGCTATGTAGTGAGACCCTGTCTCAGTAAACAAACAAATAAATGGAACTTGAAACCTTCACATTGTGAGATTAGGGTCCTGTTACGTCAGCTCAGCCTGTCTTGAACTCACCTAGCAGATCTCGATGACCTTAAGATCCCCCAGAGCAGGGTGAATGCAGAGCTTCAGTGGGTACGGGCACGTAAGCCTGACCAGCTGAGTTCTAGGCCCCAAGACCCACATGGTGGATGGAGGGAAACAAGTCTTACACGTTGACTTTGGATAGCTACCCACAGTGGCACAGCCTCCCTCCAACAAATAATATTTTTTTCTAACATCCTCTTGAGCCTTGGTCTCTTGAGTAATTGAGTTTATAGGCCCATGCAGCCAGACCCAGACGCCTCTCTATTTCAAATTAAACTGATTAGCAAGCTCTATCCCTTGTTGCCACAAAACATAGCAAAGTCATGGTTTCTGGGCATTAGAGTGTGGGTATCTACTCCACCATGGACTGTTATTCTGCCTACCGTGTTCAGCCACTCCTCCAGGTTTTCTAAGCATCTTCAGGCACAGACAGTGGACTAGGCCAGGCCACAGGTGGGATGTGCCTGTCACTGCAGAGTCCCCTCCCCTCCTGCTTCCTCATTTTGCTCAGCCTGTCTTGGGGCTCTTCTCCCATTCTCTTGCTCCCAGCTCTTGGAAGGGAGGGGGTGAGCTGGACAATGGGGAAAAGGGTTTGCAGATGGAGGAGAGGAAGGCAGGGTCAGATGCATCCCAGCTGTGGGAGCCCAGAGGGCTGGGCCTTTGCCTACCAAAGGCCTGCACTTTTCAGAGGTGCAGGCAAGAGCCTTGCCTGAGTCTTGCAGAATCTGAGGGCAGTTCTGGCCTGATGGAGCAGCAGAAAGATATTAGAGGTTCCATTGTATACCCCTGACTTCCATGATAACCTGAATTCCCCTGAGCCCTTTCTCAGGGGTAACAGTGTGTCTGCCCTTTGAGCCGTATGCTGAGAGCTGGAGGGAAATCCTAGCTAGGCCTCTGTCTGCCCCTTAGAGGGAGAGCAGAGGCAAGAAAGGCTAAACAAGGCCTTGACCCTCAAATAGAGTAAGCAGCTGGCCCTGGGACCTTCTCTGATGAACTGGAAATCTCCAATCCCAGGGACTCTCTCTCCATCTCTGAGCAAACTGAGACCCTTGGTCTGTCTCCTTTGCACCCTCAAGTCTGCTTCAGTCACATCTGCTTCCTGTATGACCAGCCCTTGGAATCTGAGGATGGTAGAAAGATGAGGTTGGGGAGTGAGGCATCTTCCACCTGTGCTGGCCAGGCACAGCATTCTGGGCTGCACGCATGAGCGAATGACACAACGTGCTTACAATCAGAACTTCTGAAAAGTGTAATGCCCTGGCCACTTCCGGGTGCTGTTCTGCAGATGACATTAATAAGTGATTTTATTTCCTCATACCTTCCTCTTTGTAGAATCAAACCATGTTTTTATTTACATATTGAAAATAGACTCTTTTCATACAATATATTCTGTTCACCATTTCCCCTCCCCCAACTCCTCACAGATCCTACCCACTTCCCCAACCACCCACATCCACACCCTTTCTTTGTATTGAGATAGCACTTGAGTGTGTGTGTGTGTGTGTGTGTGTGTGTGTGTGTGTGTGTGTGTTTTAGTGAGTATATCTATTTAGTGCACATCCCCCAGCAATCAGAGGCGGTCAGAGGTCAATTTATGAGAGTTGGTTCTCTTTTTCCACATTGTGAGCTCTGGGAGTCAGATTTGGGTCATCAGGCTCTGCAACAAGGGCCTTACCCACTTGGCTATCCTACCAGGTATTCTTGTTGGTGGTTTTTTTTGTTTGTTTGTTTATTTGGTTTTTTTTGTTGTTGTTGTTTTTCTTGTTTTTTATTTTTTCAAGACAAGGTTTCTCTGTATAGCCCTGGCTGTCCTGGAACTCACTCTGTAGACCAGGCTGGCCTCAAACTCAGAAATCTGCCTGCCTCTGCCTCCCAAGTGCTGGGACTAAAGGCGTGCGCCACCACTGCCTAGCTCTTGTATGTTTTTTAATAGAATAACCATCACGAATGACTCAGCTTTCCAACTTCAATCCTTCTGGCAATACAGGCAGACTGTGCTACATGTCATACACACAGTGGCCCTTGTTCCAAAACCTTTACCTTTGACTGCTGATTGGTCAGGACTCTACTGCAGAGTCAGGCCTAGTCACTCACAGGTACCTCCATAGCCTGCTCTCTTGAACCTCAGGGTCCAGGTGAGCTCATCAGAGCACGTGCCAAGGACATGGGCGCTCAAGTGTAAGTTGAGGCCGAGCACGGTGAGAATGTAGAGAGGAGACACTTGTCCCTAGGGAGCTTCTGGTCCAACAGAATTCAGCTATCCATGGACCACCTAGGCACACAGAAGAGGGCTAACACGTGAGGACCCACACTACACCTCTTAGAAGGGCAGAGACTGAGAATGGGCTCCTCCCAAGTGACTGACCTAAGGCGGACGCTTCAAGCTGTGAGCATGTGCTCTCCTGGGCTCAGCATCTGTGTCCGGCTGTTCCCTGCTCTCCAACACCAGAGTGCTGATGAATGGCCGCGGAAAGCTGGACCACCCCTTCAGGCCTTCCTTCCTGCCCTCCTCACACTGCAGAGGACTGCCAGGCTCCAGTCTGGGCTCTGGCTGTCACGAAAACATGCTGCTCCCCTCTGGATTCCAGTAAGCTAGCAAAAACAGTTGGAAGGGAACCCTGAGTCCCCAGCGATGATAACGACCCCCCACCTCCCACAGGCGGAGCCTGCATCCCCAACCGCAACCTAACATTGGCCTGATGAGGTCAGGATGCCAGAACTTCTTGCCTAGTTCATGGTGGGGTTTTGTTGTTGTTTTGTTTGTTTGAGATGGGTCTCTCTATATAGCCCTGGCAGGCTGGCATGTTGGCAGGCCTGGAACTTAGAAAGATCTGCTTGCCTCCACCTCTCAGATGGACTTGGTTTGGAGCAGAACTGTTTACCTTGCTCAGACAGAAACATGGCTGATAAGTATGCTTTGAACCCTGGAGCTGAGCCCTGGCAGGCCAGAGTCCTCTGTTGCAAACAAGTATGGCCAGGCTGCCCCCTGCTCTGAGGTCAAGTTACAAGCCTTGCCTGTATCTCTGCTCCCTGGGGCCCTAGCTCCAGGAACAGCAGGCAGCCTCGCAGGCACAGGTAGAGCATTGCCTCTTTTGAAGGCCAAGCCTTACCCCACTAGGGCCCCAGGGAAACACAGCCAACTGTCTAGATCCTAGACTCCAGGGTGTCAAGAGGGTGCGGGCACAGCTCAGAGTCCCAATACCTTCTTGGCTTAGGGTCCCGGCTAGTTGCAGTTTCCTTCTTGCAGGAACTGTGATACTGTGGAACCAGTCTGGGTTTTGAGCATGGACAGATGTGGCTTAGAAGCCAGCCTCTGTAATGATTACCGGAGTCATCTTGGGCAAGCCCCTTAGCCTTGTTGAACACTGATTTTTTTTTGGTTTGTGAACAAGAGGTTGGTGTTGGGGGTACGTTTGTGCATGTGTGCTCCTGTATGTGGGGCTTGGCTGTGTTGTCATGCCCACCCAAATGTAGCTAAAGTCCTTGCTAAACGCACCTAAAGCAGCTGAGTCCTTGCTGCTGATTCCGTTCTCCTGGTAGATGGTTGGCAAGTGGACGTCTGCCTCTGTCATTTCCACTTGGCATCCATGCATTTACCCCACAATTCCGGCATCTCCCCAACTGAAAGGAAACTCACGAGTAGGCATCGCAGACCTCACTGCCTAGCCACCAGAAATAGGGCTTCTGCCGGGCGCAGTGGCGCACGCCTGTAGTCCCAGCTACTCGGGAGGCTGAGACAGAAATAGGGGCTTCTGAAGTCTCCTCAGGATGAACAGCAACTGCTGGGCATAGTTTAATCCCAGCCTTTAATTCTAGTAGGTGGGAGGCAGAGACAGGTAGATAGGTCTCTGTGAGTTCAAGGTCAGCCTAGTCTATATAGTGAGTTCTAG
>NW_022196911.1:48809546-48831075 GCF_008632895.1 Mastomys coucha | reverse complement strand
ATAAAATAAAAGCAGCAATGAGTCTCTTGGGAGTTCCTTGAGGATAAGGAAAACTACAAAGCCAGCCAGTGAGGCCTCAGATTTGGTCCCACAAGGGAGCCCTTGGACAAGAGATGCACCAGCTCATTCCCACCCAGGCCTGCCTCTGGGACAGCATGGCAAGGATCTGGCCATTCACACTGAGTTTAAGAACTAGCGTCTGACAGAAACAAAAGCTTCCCGTTGCGTGTTCTAATATGACAGTCTGGACACACGCGTGCACTTGCACGCTGCCCTCCCCTGTACAGGAGTAGAGTTTTGGATCTGACCTGGTAGGCGGGACCTGGCTCCAACAACAGGAGTGCTGTGCTGCCAGAGCAAAGGGCCTCCACCTCCTACCAAGCTTTCCCCAAGATGGCAACTCTCCACTGGCCTCACTAGAGGCTTTGAGAAATCTCTCACCCTTTGAGCCAGGGCGCAGACTGTATACTGAGCTGTTAGAAGCTGAAACATTGTAGTCTCTGGCTTTCTTGCAAGAAGTGAATAAACAAGCCACCTCAATTAAAGTGACACTGTTGGAACAAGGCAGGGAGACCCCTGTGACTCACCAGAAATACCCTCAAATATCTACGCATTTGGGCCACCACGGCAAGGTGGGCAGGGCTCAGCCATAGCCTTGTAAAATCCAGTATAGATTCTAGACCTGCCTGTAAAAGTGGGACTTTTCCTATGAACCCCACCTTTTCACCAATTAACCCCATTGGAGAGTGGTCCTTGATCGCTACGACATCATAACCCCAGGGAAATTCATCCTTCGGTGACCTTGCAGTTGCTCAGCCAAGAGTGTCCATTAGTGGTTAGACAGAAACTCTTAGGAACGGCCCTCAGAAGCACTGTAAAGTTCTTAGAATTATCGTAGGCTTAAATTAGGCTCATTTTATACTCATATTGCACCATTCCAGGCACCAGCTGCCACCTTTGTTTGAGCAGCCTTATTTCACATTGTCTGTCTTCCAGACCAGGACTGAAATCCATGGTGGGACCACTCTTCATCTTGGAGGTCCTCAAGGCCTGGTCCCTAGGACCTAGCTGCCCTGTCAAGTTTGGAGTCCCTCTCTGGACATCCCAAGGGGTTGGTCTTATCCATAGAAAATTTGGATTCCATCTTGGTCCTAGAGATTGTGAGCTGATAGCGTAGTGCCTTTGATACACTGCACGTTTCTGATAACGTACTATTGATGAGCATGAGACTTCCCCTGTTGCTTGGACTTCATGTATCACTACTGCCTACTCTCCATTGGGGATCAGGATGAAGGAGAGAAAAGTCACAAGTGGGTCTGTCTGTGGTAAGATTGCATTCCTCCAGTCCAGCTGGCTTCACACCACTCCCACCCACTATTACTTAGAAAGTCAACCCACTAGAAAACTCCATAGATGGCACATGAGGCTAGTCACCTCAAATCTAGTTCTTGGTAAGGCTTGGGCCCTCAAAGAACTAAGAAGGTGATAGATCCATTCTTGAAAAAAAAAACTGCTGGGCAATGGTGGCGCACGCCTTTAATCCCAGCACTTGGGAGGCAGAGGCAAGCGGATTTCTGAGTTTGAGGCCAGCCTGGTCTACAGAGTGAGTTCCAGGACAGCCAGGGCTACACAGAGAAACCCCGTCTTGAAAAGCAAACAAACAAAAAACAACAACAACAAAAGAGAACTATATCATGTTATGCACGGCTCCTTAACTATGGTTTTCAGACACTTTTGATCCAGCACCTGTGCATAGAGCTCATATGCATTTGCCCATGCACAATTCTGAAAGATGGGAGCAAAGAAACCTCTACTTCAGCACAAGAGAATGGGAAAGGGGAGTGAGGGGGTGTTGGCACAGTCTGTAAAGCACTTGCTTTGAAATGTGAGGACTTGAATTCGAGCTCCAGAACCCTTATAAAGTCAAGTGTGGTGGGGTATGGATGACCCTGATTCCCAGTGATGGGAATCAGAGGGAAGTGAACCCCTGGAGCTTAGTCAGTTAGGACAGGTGGAGGTCCAGGCCAGAGACCTTCTCAAACACAAAACCATAAAGTACCTGAGGAACAGACACCAAAGGACGTTGCCCTCTCACGGTCATAGGTGCATGTATAATGTATGCTGTGGGGTTGGTATTCAACATTCAGAATTAAGTACTAACATAATCAGGTGGGCTTGAACTAGCCAGCTATCAGTAGCCCAGTCCTTTACTCATTCAGCTCTGCCCGCAAACTGTTTCCAAATGAGTCCAAACCATAGTCACCTGTGGCTATTCAAATTTTTACTGAAATTAAACATCATTTAATTTTAATTTTAATGAATGTATCATTGGATACAGTTCAGCTGCTTAGTTCCCAGGTCTGACTAGTGTCAGCAGCAAGTGAGACCTAGTACGGCAAGGCCTTGGGGCCGTTGCCTGCATTGTTGTCTAGTCTAATGGTCAGTGTCATTACCAATTGTCCGTTGTTTGAAATGGCACCTGTTTGCTCAACAGAACCAACAGACTTTGGGTTCTACTGAATGTGTCACTGACTGGGCCCCAAGAATTCAAAATCAACTCCCAAGCCCAATGACCTACAGAGTTAAAGAACCAACCTCTTTGAGTTGTCCTCTGACCTACACACACAAACTCAGCAGGCAGAGGTCTGTGAGTTTGAGGCCAGCCTGGTTTACATATTGAGTTCCAGGAAAGCCAGGGGTATATAGTGAGCTGCTATCTCAAAAACAAACAAAAAACAAAGCAACCAACAATACCATCAAAAACCCAGCCAGAGAAATGGCTCAGCAGTTAAGAGCACTGGCTGCTCTTCCTGAGGACCCAAATTCAATTTCCAGCACCCACATGGCAGCTCACAACTGTCTGTAACTCCAGTTCCAGAGGATCTATCACCCTTACATAGACATACATTCAGGCACATGAAATAAAAAATTATAACAAAAATAAATAAAATAAAAACTCTCCCCCTGTGGCAAATGAGCATGTCCCTGTGGCATGACGTCCTCTCCTCCCATCATCTTCTTGACCATAACTGGAAAGGTTCATGATAGATGCATGTCAATGCTCAGCTGAAGCTCAGGCAGAAAGCCAGCAAAAGACTCCCGACAGGATGTTTCCATAAAAAGTAAAACCAATTCTGATTTTTAAGTAAAAAGCCACAAGCCTTGTAAACAACTTAACTTTTTATAAAAAGACAAATATACATATTTACACAGATCCACATGTGATCAAACACAATTTAGCTGTTAGGTGGTGTTTCCAATATTCAGAGTCACGCCAAGGCGCTCACAACCCCCTCCCTGAACCTGCTGAGGACTGCCAAGGCCTGAGGAGACAGCAGACACCAGGCAAGGAACTATATAAATAAATGCAAAGGCCAAGACTTGGGGAGAAATGTTAGTGTACATCTCTGATCAGAAATGTGTCAAAGTCCACAGAGAAAGTGCCATTTTTTTTCCTGAGCCCCACAGCTGTAGCAGGTAGTGAGGCAGAATCCCTCTGAGGCTAAGGGAACCCACCCTCACAGGATCCCATTTTTTTTTTCCTTCACATTTCACTGGCTTGGAAACCATCCCAGGGCTCGGTTGGGAAGGGCAGCAACTCTTTGGGAATAGGACTCAGTTAGTGCAATTGTCTCCCAGTGCAGAGCCAGCTTTAGGGCCAGTCCTGTGCTCTTCTGTGGGCACCCGTCTATTCCCCTCAGGGCCATCCCAGTGATTAAGACCCTCTCTAAGCAACACAGCTTTCCTCTGCCTCACACTAACCTCAGAACCCCAATCCCTCTTCCTAGGAGTCAGGGCCAGCTTCACTTCACAAGAAAATTCAGACCCTGCCTCCAAAGCCCTGAGAGTCTACTGACCCAAGGAGGATGGTCCCTTCCCTGCTTGGCAGTGGGATTATGTTTTGCCATGTCAAGGGGCCCACAGAAATCTAGCTTTTTTTCTATCACAGCCACCATGATGCCAGGCCTAGTTCACTCAGGAGGGCAAAAACGGGTCAGAGACCCAAACTATGGTGCACAAGGAATGGCCTGAATGGAGGACGTCGGCCTCATAGAGTTGCTCAGCAGGTTGTCCATCCATAAGATGGAGTCCATACTCTTCATCTCCGTGAAGACATGTTGTATGCCTATACCAATGTCCCCTAGATGACAAAAAAAAAAAAGGCTGTATAAGGAAGGGTACGTGAATCTCACTCAGCTGTCCACAGCCAAAAAAACAACTACAGCTCATCCATAGACCAGCCCCGGCATAGGAACAGCTGGTAATTCTCACTTAATGCTGTACCTGTTGGCCTGGTTTAAAAGGAATGCCTTGTCTGGCTCTGCCTCCAAGTATTTCCTGGCCTCCATCCAGCTTCCCCCTTCTCCCAGAACCCCTAAGGACCTAGAAGCCTCTTACCTCTAGGGCTGTCAACTTCTGGTTCCTCTTTGCAGCTGAAGTCTCCACAGACAGAAGAGAACTGGGCTCCTGGTTCATTGAGCAAGTATCCCTTGCCATCCACATGTGTCGGCTGCCACTCAGACTGTTCAAAGAGCTGGGGAGGGAGTATGAAGCCATCAGCTGCCTGCTGGTGCGCTCACCCGCTGGCCCTTCCCCTGGATGGCCTAACCCTTCCCAAGCAGGATCACAACCTCGACTGTCTATGGGTGACTATGCAGCACTGTCAACGACAAAGCCTAACCTAACCCATAGGGGAGCACAAAGCTACCTGGGCCCTGCTGGCCCCTCCTGTGTGTCACTGTTATTGTCCCTCTCTTCTCACCTTCACCCTCTGGCACAGAGTCTGCATGATTTCCCTCTGCTGGGGGAGGACGTAGGGACTGGCAGGGCAGTTTAAAGCAAAGGTTAGCATAACAAGCCAGGAAAGCCAGAGACAAGCAACTGGACACAGTTCTGTGCTCATGGGCCAGACTTGGGAGATAAAACTACCTTAAAAAACATTTATGGTGACTTTGGAAACTGCAGCTTAAAAACCACAAAAGAACTTACTAAGAAAAAAAAAAAAAACAAGAAACCCAGAGGGTTTTCTTTTTCTTTTTTTAAAGTCATCCTAGTACAGATCCCAAAAACTGATTATTGAAACCTGATGTTCATTTCCCAAACTTAATAAGCTGGGTATGCTGGGGCGGAGGACACAGTGCTCATGGGGGTTGACTCAGAGCTGTCTGGGACCCTAAGGCTTGCTTCAAAGACGGCCTGCGAGAGACCAGGCTTCTCACTTGCTAAGTGGGGCAACAGTTCCCCCCAACACATGAAGGAGGGGTACTTGTGGAACAACACAGGCAGCCAGGTAACAGCACCTGCCCAAAGTGGCTTGGAAATGGTCCCTAGCTTGCTCTCTCTTCCTGGATGCAGTATGCAAGGGGATTTACCTTCATGATGTCGTCGGGTAACTTCCCTTCCTCATCCTCGTCGGTTGCAGCTGTGAGGAGGGGCAGAGGTTGGCCATAGATGCTTGCCTGCAGCTCCACATACCACCTCCCCAAGCCTCCCAACCAGAATATACCTACCCAAGAGATTCCAGAACAGGACACTGGCTTGATGACTCACCCTCCCCACCTAGAGCAAGGCCGTATCCCACCCCTTCACTTCCTTCCTCACCCTCAGACGACTGAGTGCAGAGAAGCCAGGAGCACTAGCCACCTTTGACCAAGATGTGGCCCAATTCCCTCCCTCTTGGCCTGGAGCACAGGAAAGCTCTGAAACTTCTTCTGTGTCCCAGAAACTTGCTTTCTTGCTATGGGGATAGGGTAAGCGGTGCCCGCCCCGCTCCATGACGGTTTCTCTGTGTAGGCCCAGCTGTTCTAGAACTTACTATGTGGACAAGGCTGGCCTTCCTGCCTCCTAACGCTGGGATTAAAGGTGGACATCAATGCCCAGCTTAGCACATAGATCTTTAAGCAGACTCTATCCCCCTTCAAGATGCACATGAGACAGGCCAGGACCCCAAGTACAAACCTTCGGAGGTGGAAGGCATGGGTGACACCTGTAGATTATACAGATCAGTGGTACTGTCTGGTGCGATGTCCATCTGCATATGCCACTCGGAGAGACTACTGCTGATGACACACGGTGACAGCGCTGGGAGAAAGCGCAGCGGAAGGTGGAGGTCAGGACAGCATGCTTTCTTAATTTGCAGTTCATCAGCCCCTCCACCCTTCCCTGACAGCTTCCCTGGATGCCGCCCCACACTCTTCTCTGTCCCCATGATGCCTCTTAGACGGAACCTAAAAGCGCCCTTGCCACAGTGGCAACCTCACCTGGAGTAATGTCCCTTTCTAGGTCCAAGTCCTGACCCAGGTAGCCCTGAGTGGTGTAGCTGCTGTGGTCATCAGGTAGAGTAGAGCTGCTGAGTCCATCAGAGGTGTCAGGGCTAGCACCTACACACAGCTACAGAGAGGAGACAGCTTAGGTCTGCTGTGGCGCGCGCTTACCCACGGCCCACCCTACCTACAGGCTTGGCTGCTTAGAGCCACACTCACCTTCCTCTTGGCTTTGCTCTTAGTGTCTCGGCTGGACTTGGACTTTCTCTCTGCGGGTTGAACAAGCAGTGAGCGGCAGCTGATCTTCTCTCTGCCCCTTCTTCCCTTCCCTTCCTCCCGAGGACCCAGTGCCCTGGGCTACCTTTCCTCTGGTTCTTCGTGAGGGGTGGCAGCATCCGGTACACCCGTACAGCAGAGCTGCCCTTGTTCTTGCTCTGGTCCTTCACTTCCTCAATGTCCGGTAGGGAGTTCATGGCACAACGGAAGTTTGCCTTCCATGTCTTGGGATCTGGCTCTTTTTCCCCTGCTTTGTATCGGCCTATAGAACGGAAGAGTAAATGCATCCATCAGCTGCTCCCTGGGCTGGGAAAAGAGAGGCAAGGGTACCCCAGACATCCATGCTAGCAAAAACCACTACCAACAGGCCCTGGGGGTTCTCATATGCCCAGAGTTGGCTCAGACATCCAGCAGGCATGTGAAGGGATCAAATGGGCTCATGTGAGTGCCTCCATTCCCCATAAATGTGCTAAGTGTCTTGGACCACAACAATCTCCCTGCTTAGATTCCCAGCAGCCAGAGACTGTTGAGCTGAAGCTTATCTGATGTACAAGTGGGCACAGAGCTGGCAACAAGGACAGCTACCAACAGGTTGGATCAAGGGCTGATTCCTTAAGGGAGAAAGGAGACCACCAACCAGATGGGGCTTGGGTCAAGGACCTTCAGTTAGTACCTTGAGAAAGGAAGATATAAGTCTCTTGGTACCCTGACTCACAACTGTCTTTTCTAGGGACAACTATTCTATACAGACTCCCTAAAGCACACATGGCTTCTAACATTTTTGCCTTTATAAAATCCTCTGAGAACTTGCTAAAATGATGGAATTCTGTCCTAGAAAAATACAGGTGCACCTCGCCCCCTGCTCCAGTAATTCTGCATGTTGTGTTGGGGAGCTCGGAGACCACCCAGAGCATCGATGGTAGTATGTGTCCCCCTGTCTCTCCTCTGTCCCCTCCTCCACCCTGCACACCTGTGTGAATGGCCCAGCTCCGGAACAGACAGGCATCCTTGTTGATGTCCCAGCCGTGTTTGGCAGCATGCTTCCATGGGATCTGGAAGATCATCTCTTCCTGAATAGTGTACATAGAAGACTGTGTCAGCTCAGAGTGCAGCTGAGTATGACCGGCCCCCAAGTATGGGAAAAGGCTGACTTCCCCTTTTTACCCCGACATCTGGCCTGGATTGGCCCATCCTGGCTGCCTTTAACAGGGCACTCTGTGTGTCTTCTAGGAAGGAGGGTCTAGGTTCTGATGAGTCACAGCACCAGAAGCTCAACCAAGACATCCATCCCTGCCCTACACACTCCTGTGGATGTGCTGAGAACTTAAGCAGCCCCCTCCCAGCCCTGGCCGGGCAGGTCTCGGATACTTCTCTCTGGCTAATGGGCACTGGAACATGTGAACTTCTAAGCTTTAGAGTCTCCTCAGGACGCCCGGCACAGTGACTCATACATAGGGTCCTGCTCATACCCCCAAGGGATCCTGAACCAGACCTGGATGAGGACTGCCTGTGTAGTACTGGCCTCTCCCCTTCAATAAGACTTAACTCTAGGAGAAAAGGTTTGTGTATGTGTGGGGGAGAACTGTCCGTTTTTAATTTTAAAGAGTATGTATGGGGACAACAGCCACAATGAGTAAGGTTTTGTGGTTCTCTTTTTTAATTTTTATGCGTATGTGTGTGTGTGTCGGAGGTGTGTGCAAGCCAGGGCACTTGTGTACAGGTCAGAGGACAACCTGCAGGAGTTGGTTCTCTCCTTCTATGAGGAGACTAGGGATCAAAGTCAGGCCTTCAGGCTCGCTGGAAGGTGCCTTCACCTGCTGAGCAAAGAAGCCAGCCTCAAGAAGAGGATCTTACCACCACTCTTGTTACTGCTGGCTAACTGTATACACTTTCAATCAAGTTGGTTCAGGGTTAGTCTTGGGTTTCACACTTTTTGCAGTGACTTTGTAATCTACCTTAATGTGCCTCCATTTCCTTATCCGAGAGCCACCTCACAGGATTACTATACAACGATGGTTAAAATGCACGATTTGGTAACGTATCTAGAAAAGGTGCCAAGCACACAGTGAATACCACCAGAGCTACTGTTGCTGCTATATTGCCATGTGTGCCAGCTGTGGCTTCTTGGGTCTCCTACTTAACTAGTCTCATTTCTAACCAGCATCGACTGCTTTTCTGTTTCCTGTCTATCCAACTGGAACTATGTGGGATGTTATAGATACAGCATTCTCTTGAAGAGAGGCGAACCCAGGCTCTGCAGATGCTGGACAGGAAGGAAGAAGCAGGAGGTGAAGGCAGACCTTCTTGCATGTTCTGGCATGCAGCACCCACTGGGAAATACATTTTCCTGCTCTCTTACATTCACTCATGAAACTCGGCACCTCAAGCGAACATGGGTTAAAACAGTGGCAGGAATACCCAGGAGAACACTCACTTTATTAATCCAGATCAGCCCTGGAATTTGGTTGGAATTAATCTGCATCTCTAGCCAGGGTCTCATTCGCATCCGAGTGATAGGCATGGCGGCTGGAGGGAAAAGACAGAGGCCCGTGAGTCTGTTAAACAACCCTGGCCACTGCCCTGCTCCACCCATGGCCACTCACTCATTACCTTCCCCTGTCCTCACACCCAGGTCGTTACCCTCCCCCACTCTCCTGCCATCAGCCAGGTACCGCGTCCTACAGTCACAGATGAGGGACCCTGCAGTAGAATGAAACTCTCCAGCATCATGAGCAAAGCCACCTGCCCATTCTCTCAGTCTCTCCCAGCCAGTCTCAGGAAGAAACAACCTAAGCAAGTCTGTCTAGATGGTTTCAGGATATGTGTGAAAAAAAAAAAAAGAAAAGAAAAGAAAAAGAAAAGAAAGGAAAAAAGAAAAAAAGGCCAAAACACAGACATCTCAATGCCAGAACTTTTTTTCTCACAATTCGATCTTTGGAGGAAGAATGGGACTACTTTTGCTTGTTGGCACCTCCAGCTCTGCACCTTCCAGGCTGGGCAAAGCAAGTCAACTTCCATCTGGGGCACTTTCCCCAACCCACCCCAATTCAGTCTATGTCCCCTCTTGACAGCTAGTGCCCACAACATACAGGCTGGGGCACAACCCCTTCCGGCCTGGTTTCCCCTACTGCAAAGAGAAGTGGCGCAAGCAACACCTGTGGCACCTCCTCCCGAAAGCCCTGTAGTTCACCACTGGGTCCAGCCAGTCAAAGCAGGGAGCCAACCTCTGCCACCGAGCACTGCGCGTCCAAAAGCTAGAGCCCAGGCGCCAAGCTGCGACCGCCAAAAGTGCGCGCAGGCTGACATCCGAGTTCCCCCGGCGCTGCTCGCGGGTGCGCGCGACGGCCGCTCTGGGCTACCGAGAGGCCCCGCAGCGGCTCCGCGCACGCAGACCGCCGAGCGCGGTCAGGGGGCGGTGCACGCCGCGGTCCGCCTCCCGCCCGCTCGCAGAGCCCTCCCGAGCCAGGGTGTCTCTGGCCCCCACTTCCTGGTGTCCCGCGCGCCTTTTGTTTCTCGACACCCGTCAGTACCCGTGCAGCCCCAGCGAGCTCACCTTTGCTGCAGGAGCGATTCACAGGGGGTACCCGGGAGCAAGGCACGGAGTTGCGGTGTAGGTACGCGATGCGCGCACGGAGCGAAAGATGCCCGAGATGCTGGGGTCCACTGACCACCACGGCTGACCTCGGCTCAGCTCGGCCCGGTTCGGTTCGGCTCAGACAGTGAGAGCACGTCCTACCTCGACGAAGGACTAGTGCGTTCTGGCGAGTCCGCGGCGCGGCGAGGAAATCTAAACACTTAGCGGGATGGGATTCCCCAGCCCCGACTCGGCCACGCCTCCGCCGGGCCGCTCGCGCGCGCCCATTGGCCTACTCCGCCTCATCATTTCGGGGAAATCAGGCTGTTGTAGAGCTAAGCGGCGAAGGGGAAGTACAAGCAGCAGCGCTCCCCACCCCCTCGGGCCCGCGCCACCGCCCCGGGGCTACCGCGGGCCCGCCCCGTGCTCCACTCCACCCCCTGCCCCCTTGCCTGTCTTGGAAAGCCAAGGCCCTCCCCGTCGTTCTGCAGGCTCCCTGCCTGCTGGCTCCTTGTGACGGTCTTCCCTTTCTCCTCCACGGGAGATACACCTAACTCCCTAGGTCTCCAGAACACCTGCTTCCCTCGCCAGAAGGGACCCCGGGACTGAATCACCCTGAAAATCAGTCTGGTAATGAAGTGTCAAGAAGGGAGAGATTCTGTCCCTATACTGCATTACGTGACATCTCTCTTAACGGCCACCTAGCTGCTCTGGGAAATTGAGGCAGAAGGCCTAACTTGGAATTGCGGGGCAGTAGGAACTTCCAGCCTGGACTCTGCAGGTACAGCCATTGAAGGACGCAAGGAGCAGGGACTCTTAATTTCCTTAACCATAAAATGACAATATGCCTGCTTGCTAGTCTGCAGTGATGGGGGGTACACCGTGTCCTGATGCGGAGAGACGATGTGTTTGCTTACCTGGGCACAAAGATGCGAGTATGCTTTCCTGTGCCACACGAGGTTCTAGCAGTACCAAGGCGACCCTTCTCCCCTGGGACTACCTCACACCAAGGAACTGGAGAAAATTCAGAAGTGACTGTAGTTACTTCTAGGACACCTCGCCGCCCTAGCCTTTGGGAGAGAGTTCCTCTCTGGTAGTCTTGAAGTTATTTCTGAGTCCCCAAAGCCTGGCTCTGGAGAAGTTCTGGGCAGCATAGGGAAACTGTGGCCAAGGCATTAAGATCTAATAAAAGCTTGGTGCAGAGCAGAACTATCAACTCTCAGCTTAGCTACGATGGAGGTAAAATACTTTGGTGATGTGAGAGTCATTGAAATACAGCCTTATTATAATGAAAAAAAAGATCTAATAAAACAGGGACCCAGGTCCCAAGCGGTTGGCAAGGGCAGCGGGTTAACTGGTGCTTGCAGAGTAAACCTTGCCAGTTTGTTTTTTCTCTTAGTGGCGGGGCTAGTGTGTACATGTTCCATCTCCGAACTCTGGCCCCTCGGGCTTCTTCCTTCACTTCCTCACAGCTTCTGACTCACAAGTACATCAATCCTCTACGGTGTCATTCTCTTGTGTCACCTTCCTCGCCCCAGTTGTCCGTCTAGGACAGCACCCAGTTTGAATGTTGCAAGCCGTAATACGCACATCAATGAATGACTGTACCTGTGAGTTCACTGCCTTGTTGAGGAGACTCGGGAGCTAGGAGAGTCAAGATGGCAGAGGACCTTGGATATTAAGACTCTAGAATAAATAGGGAGGTGACATTTGGGGTACTTGAAGTGGCAAGTAAGAGAATCACTAGAGACAGAGACAGGGCCTTTTGAACCCATGACTCAGAGTCATGACACCTGCTCTCTGTGCAGCAGATAGATACTTGCTCTGTTGAGTGTTGAGACACTCTGACACAGCCATTGGAAAATTCAAAGTGAGATCAGGGAGAGGAACTTTGTAACTCTTGCAGCCCACAGAGACCCTATTGAAAGCAACAGGAGACTCCAAATTGCATCAAAATACCTGTGTAGGTATACATAATGAAAGTCAGCCTGTGTCCTGGAATGTCCATCTGCAGCATTGTTAGTGATGGGTACCTGTTTTCTGTCATAAGAATAAATAAAAATTTACCCAACAAATGCCCTTTTGTAGGACATTTAGGTTATTTCCACTTTTTCCCATAGAGACAATACTGTGAGCAAAGTCTGTACACACATGCTAACACTCTTCAGCTTAGGAGACACCTCTGTCCCACCCTCACTGTTAGGATTTAGCAGGGAAACTGATGTTTACATCTTTTAAATGTTCTATGAGAGGTCCCCTCCCCCCCTTTGACTTTAGGGGTTCTTTTTTTAAGTTTATTTTTATTTTGGGTTTTTAGAAGAGGGTCTCTTGTAGCCTGGGTTAGCCTTGAACAACTCATCTTCCTGCTTCTATTTTCCAGGCACTGGGTTTACAAGTCAGTACCACCATCTTGCCTGGCACTTGATTTTAAATTATAAAGAATCTGCCTGTGATTGGGTGTGGTGCTATGAGGCTTTTGGGGGGGGGGTAGGGAATTGTTTTGTTTTTGTTGTTTTTGTCTTTATTGGGTTTCCAATTTTTTGGAGGTGGGGCAGGGAGAGTCAAGGCAGGGTTTCTTCATGTAGGCTTGACTGTCCTAGAGCTTGCTCTGTAGACCAGGCTACTCTCAAACTCATAGAGATCCATCTGTGTCTACCACCCAAGTGCTGAGAATATAGGCACGTACCACCACCACCACTAAGACAGTTTCTAATTTTATTTTATTTTTTTGAAACCGCTCACCATATCCCAGGCTGACCTTGACTTCTGAACTTACTTTTTACCTATCAAATGCTGAGCATGCAGGTATGCACCACTTCATTGGGAATATTTGGCACTGGAGGGTGGAACCCAGGCTTTGTACATGCTGGGCAAGCACTATGCCGACTGAGCTACGTCCTCAGCTAGGCTCAGGCCCTCTGTCTTCCCATCCCACTTGCTGCTCCTTCAGTTGTTCTTAGAAGAATGTGGAAGACAGAATGTAGAGCTGATTCTGAAAGCTTGTTATCTTGTGCTTTTGGCATCCCACTGGGGCTGGAGAAAAGCTTAGTGAGAAGCAAACTTGTTGCTCTTGGAGATGACCTGAGTGTACTGAACATCCACATTGGGCTTCTCACAACCATCTGTGATTTTAGCTCCTGGGAATCTGATGCCCTTTTCTGTTCTCCCTGGGCATCTACACTCACTTGTGCACACACACTTAAAATTAAATTTTTTTTTTTAAAGGAAAGATATTATTATTGTCTCTGGTCCTCAATTAGCTATAAATCAGAGATAATCTCTACCCATCTCTCCTAATTGTTGAGAAGATTGGTAAACAAAAATATCAGAAGCCTCTCTTTTGGATGAGCTCCTGTACTAGGCTCTAAAAGACCAAACCAAAATGGAGTCAGTCGTGCTAAGTACTACATTAGTAATTGAAATTTTAAAGGAATACACAGATCTTAAATCAAACCATGTTTTCCTACTCGGCGGTAGTGGTGCACGCCTTTAATCCCAGCACTTGGGAGGCAGAGGCAGGCGGATTTCTGAGTTAGAGGCCAGCCTGGTCTACAGAGTGAGTTCCAGGACAGCCAGGGCTATACAGAGAAACCCTGTCACGAAAAACAACAACAACAACAAACCAGGTTTTCCTAAACACAGGAGTTTTGAGTCCCCATGAGTTAGCGTGAGGAAGCCCCCTCTGCACCCAAACCACCCTAGCATTGACCAATCAGCTTTTTCCCTGATATTTTGTTTCCTTCTTTCTGTCCTCACAGAACCTATCTCGCGGTTGCTTAGCAGTAGCGCTCGTTCTAATCCATGAATCATGCCTAACTCATGAACCATAGCCAGTGAGACTCATAATCAAATTTCTTGCAGTTTTTCCCTGTGAACTCAGGTAGACTAGCAGAGCCCTTCCCAAACCATTAAACACTCCTCAACGGAAAGGTATTGACAGGCCTTCCCCTGTGCTTCTGTGTTCTGCACCCTCTCCTCCCCACCCCATTTCTCCAATACTCACAAATACTTCTTCCTCTCTACTAACTTCCACTTCTACCTTCCCCCCTCTTTTTGTTTTTGTTGAAAACAATGTTTCATGTAACCCAGGTTGTCCTTTAAAAACAATGTTAACTTGTTATTTTGGGGTGTCTGTGTGTTCATATATGATGGTGTATGTGCCACGGGGCACATGTGGAAGCAAGAGAACATCCTAGGGCATTGGTCTGCCACTTCCACCTATGGCTTTTCGGTGGGCTCCAGATACCAAAGACCAGATTTGCGGGGAGCAAAGCAAGTGCTTTTACCTGTTGAGGCGGCTTCCAGCCCCCTTAGGCTGGTCTTCAATTCCCGACCTTCCTGCCTCCACCTCCCAAGTGCCGGAGTTGCTGAAGTGCACTCCCACACTTGGCTTCCATTTCTACCCCTTAAAAACTCAGAACAAGCCGAGCAGTAATGGCGCACGCCTTTAATCCCAGCACTTGGGCGGCAGCCACAGGCAGGCGGATTTCTGAGTTCGAGGCCAGCCTGGTCTACAAAGTGAGCTCCAGGACAGCCAGGGCTACACAGAGAAACCCTGTCTCGAAAAACCAAAACAAAAAAAAACCCCTCAGAACAAATGCCCAGTTTCAATGAGTGCCCTCAAAGCAACTGATCAGGACCCCCCACCCCTTTGCCCTTGGGCCTCAGCTCTGTGTCTTATCTCTCCATTCCTATTGCCTCCTGAGTCGGTGAACACAGGCTGCATTTTTCTGTAAGAGTCTAGCAAGTGCCTCACACCCCACAGCTGGAGAGCGAAAGAGAATAGCTGCCCATCCTACTCAGGAACACCTGTAAGGGTGCCTCCCTAAAGTACCCTGGCTCAGTTAGTGTAAGTGTGCTTGCTGGGCAGCTTCTCACCGCTGGGCCCTGAGGTTCTTTGGACTTCCAGAGGCACTAGCAGGGCCTTCTTGAATGTGACTTTTGTGTCATAATGCTGGAGGGTGACCTGGGGGGTGACTCAGTTGACAGAGTGCCTGTGTAGCTTGTACAAAGCTCTGGTTCCATCCCCAGTACCAGGAACTCCAGGCATGGAGGTTTATCCCTGTAATCCCAACGCCCCTTCCCCTTTCTTCCCCCCTTTCAAAACCTTGCACCCCTGTAGGGGAGGCAAGGACGAGAATGGGAAGTTAAAAGTCGTCCTTGGGTCCTTGACTACATAGTAAGATCCAGGTCAGCCTGGAGTACAGTAGATGGGGCTGGTAACAAAATCATATACAAGCAGCAGGGCAGTGGTGGCGCACGCCTTTAGCCCTAGCACTTGGGAGGCAGAGGCAGGCAGATTTCTGAGTTCAAGGCCAGCCTGGTCTACAGAGTGAGTTCCAGGATAGCCAGGGCTATACAGAGAAACCCTGTCTCTAGAAAAAGCAAACAAACAAACAAAAAACCCAAATCATATCCAAATCCTCTGTAGGACCCTTGCCCCTCTCCTCTGGTGCACCAAATCCTTTCCCCTGCCTCATCCCTCCTGGTTATGATTTCAGAACCATCTTCGCGGTGGGGGCCCTGCCAGGCCTGAACCCCAACCCATTTACACACAATGGAGACAAACACTGCACCAAGGCCACCCTGCGGCCCTCATGGCACCTGGAAGGCACGACCAATCCTTGTTAAATGGCTGTTCCCTCATCTGATGATTAGTCTCTATCTTCAGACATTCCTTGGCAGCCTGTGCTTGTATAGATTTACAGGTGTAGGACTGGAAATGCTCTCAGAAATCTGAGGTATTGACAGGGCCCAGTGAGACTTTGACAGGGCCCAGTGAGACTTGAATTAGGTTTTTGAATGCTCCTCCAAGCAGACAAGCTCCCGGCAGGGCTTCCAGACCCCCGAGGTTTAGAGGCGGAGCTCCTTTAAATGCTCCAAGGCTCCCCTAGGAGCCTAGCTCCTTTTTCACTGCAAACTTCTTCATGGAGGACCAATCTCAATTAGTAGAGTGCTTGCCTAGCATGCAGGAAATCCAAGGTTAGACCTCCAGTATAGCATGAACCTGATGAGACACTGTGCCCACTTGTGATTCTACCACTGGAAAAAATAGAGGCCAAAGGATTGGCAGCTCAGGGTCACTCTAGGCTACCTAGACCCTGTCTACAAATAAAGACACAAGTCAGACATCAGAGCATCCCAAATCCACAATCATCCCCAAGCTTGAGATGAGATGCCAGGTCCCACCACTTTGACTGTGAAAGGCCTGGGCAGAAAGGAAATTTTAACGTATTTAATAAATGGGAATTGAACTTCTGCTCAGACTTAGTCCGAAGTTTGTTTCTGGGGAATTGCCCAGGCATGAGATCAACCCCTCCCTGCTCATAGCTTTGGCACTCACACGGTATGACACAGCAGAATAAACTTTGTACCGTTATTTTTATTTATGTATTTATTTTAAATCCAAAATGGGGAGAGTGGGACGCAGCAGCTGACTGGGAAAGCACAGGGTCCTGCCCTGGGACCCAACAGGCTGAAGTCACACAGTATGCTGGTGGTAGTGTCAGTGCCGCTCCGGAACTCATCGCCCCTCCCCCGCCCGCGGGAGTGTGCGTGTGACCGTGTGGGCTGCCACTGGGGCCCGCTGCAGAGTTTCATTTCTTATAAACACAGCGTTGGGAGGAAAGAGGCCTCAGTTCCCATCCGCCCTGTGGGGCCTGGCAAGCCTAGCCGAGGAGACTGTGAGGCCAGGCCCAGAGGCCGTGACCCAGGGCAGGGCTGGATGGGAGCAGCTCCACTCCACTGTAGATGGGTCCTGCAGGGTAATCGAGGCACCACCCCCACCCTACACCAGCTTTCCTCGCCTGGCTTGGCCTTGGGGTGGCCCCCCCCACTTCTCCACGTGATGCACTCCGGTGCCGAGTGTGCGTGATTGGAGGAGAGTGGGCAACCAGGCCCTTTGGGCCAACTTCCACATTCCTGATCCACCCCGACTTGGGGGTGAATTGCAGGCTCCGCTCTGGCTAGCTTCCTGGAAAGGGAGGGAAGCTGGGCAGGCGGAGAACCGCAGAGCCTCCCAGCTGGGCCGCCCAGGTGGCTGCCTTCATTCTAACCCTACGCCTATATTCTCCCACGCCTGCACGCTAGGTCTGCCCCACCCGTGCCAGGCAGTCACCTGCCAACAGGCAGAGCATTTTTTTTTCCTCCCCACCACCCAGCCTTCCTCTTCCGCCAGGAGTTTGCACCTAACTCAGCATCTATAAGCTGTGTGGCCTGGGGCTACTTGCTAACCAGAACCATCAATCACCTGAAGCTGGCAAGCCTCTAGCTGAGCTCCTGTTCTTAATAATCCCCTCCGCCTGTCCCTCTTCTCCGTTCCCTTTCCCCGGGGTTGACAGGCACATAGTAGAAGCACAGAAGTGCGCGCCGGGAGGCGGGGAGGCGGGCGAGGAATGTCCCACAAGAACACCTCATCATCTATTGCAGCCTGAGAACCTGGCTGAGATAACTCGCCTTAACCTGGCGGTAGGGTGTGAGTGAACTAGCTGGGGTTCGGAACCCTAGTTCCCAACACCCACTCTCAGGGTTCAGTTAGCCGGGCAGGAGGGGCGGGGCTTGGGTTTCGCTTTCTTGCCAACGTGGAGGCAACAAGGAAATCGAGGAGTTTCCCGGAACCGCTTGGGGAGAGCTGAGCTCTGCTCCAAGGCAGGCAGCGGGACGGGCACGTGTCCAGAGACCCTGGCTAGCAGCTCGCTGGAACTTCCAGTGGGAACCGGGGAAAACCAACCCCGGAAAAGCCCCACCTCAGATCACCTGCCTAGTTCTCTAGGAGCTGTTGTTCCCAGAGGTGGGGGACCTCAAGGGAGAACGGCAAAGGGGTCACCGAACAGGGTGTAATGGTGTCTTTCGGTCCACTAGCCGAGGGTGGGCCATAAAGTCGAGTGATGCCTGAGGAATGGCTGTCCCCATCTGAGTCCTAGAGTCTTCTTGTTTGTCTTTGCATGGAGAAAAGATCTCACATACTGGAGGCTGTTGTTGGACCACTGTGTAGCTGAAGAGGACCTTGAACTTCTTCTGATCCTCCTGCCTCCACCTCTGAAATGTGGCTGACGTTGCCCGGTCTTTAGGAGGTCAGGGATCTAACCCAGGGTTTGAAGCAGGCTAGGCAGGCACTAGTAACTTAGTCCCATCATCTCCAGTATGTGTGTACTCATGCATGCCTGTGGGCATGCTAGGGTTTCCAGTAGCCCAGGCTGGCCTCAAATTCTTGTGTCGCTGAGGCTGGCCTGGAACACAGGATCTTCTCATTTTCCAGACCTCCTAATTGCTGGGATACGGGCACCAGCAACTGTGATGGTTCATATCCACTCTTTGGTCACTCTTTTCCTTATTCATTGGAGGGGGGGGGAGATTTCTCTGAACATGCTCAAGAAGAGCATACATAGCCCTCCTGTCCTGTCCAGCCTGCCAAACTCAAGGCTAGAAACAGCCAAACTTAGAGTGGGCACAGTGACAGGACTCAAGCTGACTGAGTTGGAGGCATGGAGTGGAACGGGACTTCTGGATGCAGTCCCCTGGCCCCGAGCCCAGTCAGGTCCTGCAAATGAAAGAAGAGTTCCTTTCTACGAGTGGACTCAGCCCCTTCATGAGTGATGGAGCCCTGCCCTCCTGTGGGTCCTTGGGCAGTTAGCAGACTGTTCTCATCCCAGAGGAATGTGATCTGTGAGCTTGGCTACTTCCTTCTGTCCTTAGAGGCTGGAACTCCCTGCAGTCATGGATGGCTGTGGGTTGGGCTTGAATCTGAACCAAGAAGCTTGGTTGGGAGGGGGCAGGATGGTGTTTTGGGGGAGTCAGAGTATAGTTCCCTCCCTTGCATCTTCAGTCCAAAGAAGAATCTGGGGTCAAGGTAGGCAGGGTCACCCCAAAGCTTATGTTTCTTTAAATTCTTGGATCTCCCTCTTTGTGGCCGTGGCTTTTGGAAAGACAGGAATCATACTCAGTAGACCTCCCTGGTCCAGAAGAGCTGGGGCCGGGGCGGGCAGTAGTGGTGGCCATCTGAAGACAACCAGGCTGCCAAGAGGGAGGCAGGTAGATAGGCCAAGTAATGGCCTTAGCTTTTTCCAGCCAGGTTCAGGATTACTATGCCTGCAGGAGGGCTAGGGAAACTCTAAATTCTGCAAGAGTAGAGCTTGTGCTATGCCCACAGTCCCTGGTGACTCAGCCTGGGAATCCCGATGCCCGGGCCTGCCCCAGAGAGGGCTTGGGCAGCCATGGCAGCAGTTGAGGGGGCCCCAGAGAGAATGTGTTATTGTACCTCCTTTTGTAAAAGGTGAGGCAGGTTTTGGTGGTTTTTTTTTTTCAGATTTAATTTTTAAGACCATTTTTATATGTGTATGTATTTTCTTGCTTCTCTCCCTCCCACACGTGTGTGTGTGTGTGTGTGTGTGTGCGTGACACACACACACATGTGTGTACAATGCTCAAGGAAAGACCAGAGGAGAGTTGATGTGTTAGAACGGCGGGTCATGTCAGAACATACCACACACTAGGCCCAAACAGTTCCAGTTCCATGTGTAAGAGGTTTAATTGAGAGGGAGAGAGGGGGTGGTGGCTCGAATGTTCCCCATGTATGTATGTGTGTGTGTGTGTATATATATATATATATATATATATATGTACATATATATATATATGGGTTCTGACCTAGCAGCCATAGGTAAAGGTGAAAGATGAGCCCAATGGATTCTGGGAATATGGTGGCTGTTGCCCTGGCAACAGGTATGTGGACCCGCCCATGCATCACCACAGGCTTTGGATGTCCTGATGCTAACAAGAGTGCCAGATTCTCTGGAGCTGGAGTTTCAGGCTGTGTGCAGGGATCCTAACCTGGATTCTCTACAAGGGCAAGTGTTCTTACCACTGACCCATCTCTTCAGTCCCAGTATTTCTGAGTTAAAGAACCAACTGATCCTAGCTCATAAAGCAGACCTGGGAGCAAGCCTAAAAGTGTCTGTGCTGGGTTTCACTAGAGGTCACATTTGTGGAAGATAAACAGGAAGGTGCATCTTTCTTGCTACTATAAACTCAAAGGCCAGCATAAAGCAGATACCCTATGGGAAGTAGTGAAGGTTGGAGGGAGGGTGGACAGGATAGGGCAGAAGATGTATAAATGGGTGGGTGAATAGGAGGGAGGATGGGTGGGTGAGAGGATGGATGAATGAATGGAAAGATGGATGGAGTGGAGGGTAAACGGATAGGAAGGTGGATGAGTATGAAAGACAGGTGAATGGATGGGACTGTGGATGAGAAGATGGATGGCTAGAAGGTGGGTGGATGGATAACTGGATCAGTGGTGAACTCAGCAGGTCTTGGCAGTATGTACATTTTCCCTGAGATAATCTTAACAATAAAATAATTTCTACAAAAACTTACAGTGCCCCAGTAGTAGGGAATGAAGAGTGAGGCTTCCCTGTGTGGCACTGGGATTGTTTCTGTTCAGCTCTGTCCTCTTAACAGCGGGACATCTGCTCCCTTTCCCACTACCTGCCCCTTCACCCCCGTCTGCCCTCCCACCCCCGTCAGAAGACAAGGGCTTTTAGGTTCATCCTAAGTGGCTCTCTTCCTTCCCTGGAAGGACTGGCTGGAGGAGGGAGGATTAATTAAGACTGAGAGATTCCAGTCTTTCTGCAGCCCAGAGTTAAACTCCAGACCTGACGGCTGCTCAGGCCACACCCACCTGCGGCTGCCACTGTTTACTGAGAAGCAAATAACAAGCCCCCTACTGGGAGCAATTCAGTGTCAAAGAATCCCTCGCCCAGCGGCTGGGGCTCCAGGTGGGCTTCTCACTTCCCCTAGGAAGCTAACAGCTTTCAGATTGCCCGACTCCTGGGGTCATCAGAAGGCTACTGGTGGAGATGCTTCCTCCCCAGGAATTCACCCCCTCCACCTGCTACCTGAGACACAGAGACAGCCTGGCTCCAGCTCTAAAACCTCCCACCCATTTTCTCTAAGAACCTCAAGAAGGAACTCCCACTTTACCTTCGGAGCCTGAACTCTCCCTACAATCCCATATACTGCTTGTTTGTCTGTTTGTGTGTGCATGTTTACAAATCTTCTAATACATTTCTTACCAAAAAGAACACCTGCCTGGCAGCAGACAAGAGGTTGTCAGAGGACGCCAACCCTACCCTGCCTGGAAAGTCAGGAAGAAAGACTGCTGGCCTCCAGCCGGATGAATGACAGACCACAGCGAGTGTCATTTTGTCAGACAGCCAACCAGCACAGGGAGTGTCCTGGAGGACCCGGTTCTTATCAGTGAAGCCAAAAATCAACTATGGCATGCTGGGAGAAGAAGCTCTGAGCCAGGGGGCCTGTAGTGACTTGTCTATTATTCTCAGGAAACAAAACCCATGCCTTTTTTTGTTTTTGGTTTTTTTTTTTTGTTTGTTTTTTCGAGACAGGGTTCCTCTGTGTA
>NW_022196911.1:48771795-48809234 GCF_008632895.1 Mastomys coucha | reverse complement strand
GAGTGAGTTCCAGGACAGCCAGGGCTACACAGAGAAACCCTGTCTGGAAACAAACAAACAAACAAAAAGAGATTCCTCAGGAATAGAACAGAGCATTTCCGAAAGCCATGTGGGCCGGAGTGCTAGTCAATGAATTAGGCAGCTTCTTATAGAGCAGAGACTCAAGATGCTGAAGACTTAATGCATCTGATGACCATTGGGTGTGTTATTCAGTAAGACAACCACCATTAGCCTATATAGGAAGTCTGTATGGGCGGAGAGAGCTTGGTTACCTCCCACAGAAGGCACGAGTGTACTCTGCTTCTATGTAGGTGCCATACCTGGAGTGTGAGGCAAAGAGACAGAGATGTAGCAGGGGTGGGGTCAGAGTGTCTCAGCAGTATTCACAGATGGCTTCTCTGAAGAGGTGTCAGTCTAAACAGGTCTGAAGCATGAGACAAAGTTCACAGACCAAGGGATAAAAGAGGCTTTCTTGGGAGGAGGACAGCATGGTAAGACCTGGAATTAGGCCTTTTCCCACGTGGCTTGTGGCTGCCTCAGGAAACGCTCTAGCTCCAAGGATGCTGAGGTGGATTGACTAGCCATCTAGGGAGAGGCTGTCTGAATCAGCATTTTTAAGGAAGCACGAATTTTCAGGGGCCAGCTTTGCATCTGCGTGTGCCTGAAAGTTAGTGCCTCCTTAAAAGTTTGTTGTAGGTGCCTCACCATAGTCCAAGACCCTGCTGCACCCTAGAGGTGGGGAGGGTAGCAGCAGATGGTTCGAGTGACCCTCCCTGGAGGACTAGGGATATGACTGGTTTGTTGTTTTGCCTTTTTTATTAAAGCAAACAAACAAAAAACCCGATCTCATTCACATATTTATTTGAGGGTGAGAGGAGGCTACCTGCCACCCTGCATGTGTGTGTCAGTTTGAGGACAGCTTAGCATAGTGGTGCTCTCCACCATGCGGAGCCGGAATTCAAATTCAGGTAGGCAGGCTGGCACACTTGGCTTTAATCTGACCATCTCATTGGCCCCTGTAAGTCTGGGTTTGCAGATGCTTGGGGTATCTAGGTCAGAATCAGAAGACAGGGATTTGAATGTAGTTGGGATGCAGGAGCAAAGCCTTCGGGCCTTCCCCAGGTCTCATTCTGGGAGAAGTACAATGAGAGAGCCCATGTACCTTGCCCTGGGTGCATACATGGCCATAGCTAGGTCGAGCCCAAAGACTGGGGACCCAAGGACCAGATTTAGAGAGTGGAGCAAGAGGTCAAAAGGCCTCACTCAGCTTGTCCCACGGATGCCCTAGTAGTTGGGGATCACAGCTGGAGGCCAATGTGAAACCTGAAGGTTGCTTAGTCTTGTCCTTTGCACCCTGGCTCTGTGGGTATGGCAGAGGGAGGGAGAAGGAGGTGGCCTCCGCTGTTGGGCGGGGCTTGTCAGTTGGTCCACAGTCCCTCTGATGTCCAGCAGAACTGCAGTGGCCTCAGGTCCACCTGAGCTCTCCTGCCTTAGACCCCTGAACTTCAGCCCCTATGGCAGCAGCTCTCCCTATTGGCATGTTCAGAGAACTAAGTTCCCTTTTTGGGGGGAGGCAGGTCTAGGGGTCCAGGGAAGAGAAAACGGTATGGGGCTAATGCTGCCAAGCTGGCGCGAAGGGCAGGCATGGAAGGCGGACTTTGGCTAAAGCAGATAGGCAGGTGCTGCCCAGTAAACAGCATCTACTTCCTGCTTAATGGCCTTTGAACGATGCCAGACAGGCCAGGACCCAGGCAAAGGTGGAGATGGGGTTTCCTAAGGTAACTGCGAAGGGACAACAGTTCACATGAAGGTCCCCACCCTTTTATTGTCCACATGACCCAAAGAAGATATGCACGAAAGGCTGGGCCCTAGTCTCTGTCAGTGGATGCAGGCACACCTGTGGTTCCCCTGAGCTAGTCCCCTGGACTCAGAGGATTCAGAGTGAACTGGAGGGCTAGGCCTATGGAGAGCCTTCCCCTCCAGCACTGTAAAGAGAATACCAGATGGTGGAGGCACACACCTTTAATCCTAGCACTCAGAAGCAGAGTCAGGCAGATTTCTGTGAGTTTGAGGCCAACCTGCTCTACAGAACAAGTTTCAGGACAGCCAGGGCTACACAGAGAAATCATGTCTTGGAATACCAAAAGGAAGAAGAGGAGGTAGAGGAGGAGGAAGAATAGGAGGAGGAGGAGGAAGAAGAGAAATGTGGTGGAGCACACCTGTAACCCCAGCACCTGGAAGGTGATAAGAGTTCAAAGTCATGTTTAGCTACATAGTGAATTTGAGGCTAGCCTGGGCTACATGAGATCCTCTCTCACAAAAACAAAACAGGAGAGGAATGGAGAGAGGAAGAGAAAAAGGGAGAGGGGGAAATCGATGGATTGAGGGTCTAGCCTTTGTGTTGGTGCATATCTGTAGTCATAGCACTCAGGAAGCAGAGACAGGAGGGTCAAGAATGGGAAGTCAGCCTAGGCTACATACCAAACACACAAACCAACAAACACATTAGGAACCAGTCATAGCAAAAACACATTCCTGAGCAAATAGCTAAGACTGAGAATGGAGACAGGATCGAGCTGGGATAAAAGCCTGAAACATCTATTGGGAGCTGTCTGCCCCTTCTGAGGCAGGTCCCCTGAGCTCCAGGCCAGTAGGACACTTGGAGCTCTAGATAATGCCCAGAGCTGTGAGAGGATCTGGTGTGTGCCGCCTTGACACGCTTGTGAGCCAGGAGTATGTGCAGCACAGCCCTGGGCAGTGTGAATTTCCCAGAACTTTCTGTCACAGACCAGGAGAGGAGAACTGTTCCGTGCAGAGCTCTGGCTGCCATTGCCCCGACGTCAGGACTCTCCACCCCAGACAGGAAGCCAGTCCTGGGCTGGGGATGTAGGTCAGTTGGTAGTGTTTGCCTACCATGCTTGAAGCTCTGGGTTCTGTTGCTAGCCCTGCCTAAACGGTACACACCTGTGATCCCAGCACTTGGAAGATGGAGGCAGGAGGATCAGAAGCTCAAACTCATCCTTGGCTGCATAGTGACTTTGAGACCAGCCTGGGGCTACATGAGGCCTATGTCATGGCCTTGGAAGAGTTGGAGGACGAGGAGGGGGAGGGGGAGGAGGAGCAGGAGGAGGGAAAGGAGGTAGCAGCTTTGGAGAGCATTTTAAAGATTTATTTATCTATATTATTTATATTAGTACATCATAGCTGTCTTCAGACACCCCAGAAGAGGGCATCAGATCCCATTACAGATGGTTGTGAGCCACCATGTGGAATTGAACTCAGGACCTTTGGAAGAGCAGTCAGCTCTTAACTGCTGAGCCATCTCTCCAGCCCCTGGAGAGCATTTTAAAGTCAGCTGGGGCTAAACATTGAATTGGAGACTGGGCTGAAGTACAGGAGACCCTATCTCAAAACAAGCAAACATCTGGGAGTTTGCCTGTAAGGACTGAAGCCACCCCTGGCTCTTGGGAGCACAGGCCAGGGCTTGCTCCCAAGGAAACTTCTGTCACTAGCCTTGACAGTGTATTTAGGACTCCGAGAGTCAAACAGCTCCTGATTCTTCATAGGGCAGCGGATGCTCTACACAGCGAGTCTCAGAACGCTCAGCCACCTAGGGAAGAACAAGTCTGCAAGGAGAAAGGACAGCCTCCAGGAAGACAGAAACCAGGTGCCTGGCTGCTGGAACCGCGCAGGCATACGTGAGCCCTCATTCTGCCTTCAGGCCTGGTGCATCTCCTGAGAAGACAGGAGCCATTCGAGCCAGGAGCTGTGTCCCCAGCGTGAGGAGGCAGAGCCATCATGCTGGGACTTAGGGAAAGGTAAATCAACTCACAGATACCCAACAGACCTGATGCTTCGAGAGCCATATGGCCTCAGAAGGCTCTGATTTCTTTTAACAAACAGGTATGGGGAAGTGGCTATGGTGTCACAAACCTGTCATCCTAGCCCTTGGAAGTGGAAGCAGGAAGATTAGGAGTTCTGGGCCAACCTGAGCATCCTGAGATCCTGTCTCCCCAAACCAAAATAGAGTTGGGAAGATAGCTCATTGAGTAAAGTGCCTATTGCACAAGCAGAAGGACTGGGTTCTGGTTCTCAGCACCGGTTAAAAAAGTTGGACACACTTGTGTCCTGGGCGCTGGGAAAACAGGATGGGCAGATCCTGGGGACACACTGGCCAGCCAGTCTAGCTGATCTGTAGGCTCTGGGTTCAGTGACTGACACAGCCTCTAAACAAATAAGATGGAAGAAGATAGAGGAAGGTACTGGAAATCACAAGCAAAAACATGTATAGACACATTCTTTTTTTTTTTAATTTTTTCGAGACAGGGTTTCTCTGTGTAGCCCTGGCTGTCCTGGAACTCACTCTGTAGACCAGGCTGGCCTTGAACTCAGAAATCTGCCTGCCTCTGCCTCCCAAGTGCTGGGATTAAAGGCATGCGCCACCACCGCCCAGCTATAGACATATTCTTAAGCGCATATATCCACATACATACATACATACCTACATACACACGCACACACACACAAACACACACACACACATGCACACGCACGCCTGCACAAACTGTAATGTTGCAATGTTAAAAAACAGAGTTAGGGGCTGGGCAGTGGTGGCACGTGCCTTTAATCCCAGCACTTGGGAGGCAGAGGCAGGCAGATTTCTGAGTTTGAGGCCAGCCTGGTCTACAGAGTGAGTTCCAGGACAGCCAGGGCTGTACAGAGAAACCCTGTCTCGAAAAACCAAAAAAAAAAAAAAAAAAAAAAAAAAAAACCAAACCCAACCAAATAAAAAGGGTTAGGAAGCCTTTGGGCTGTGTTGCTAACTTCACCATCAAATTTTGTATACTCTATGTGGGCCTGACAGCCCCCGCATCCAAGGTATGCCTGACTATTCCCAGAGTGGCAAACTTGTACTGGGACAGGGTTATTGTCATTGGGTCACGAAGCTCCCAGGATGTACTGGGTGAACTAATCTCTTCTAGCTTTTTAAAAAATGTAGTTGTTTAATCCCAGCACTTGGGAGGCAGAGGCAGGTGGATTTCTGAGTTCAAGGCCAGCCTGGTCTACAGAGTGAGTTCCAGGACAGCCAGGGCTACACAGAGAAACCCTGTCTTGTTTGTTATTTGGTGTGTGCGCACATGCATGTGCATGGTGCATGCACATGACTGCACAGGTACAGGAGCACAGTGCGCACATGTGGAAGCCAAATGAGGCCATTGGTGTTTTCCTCTATTGCTGTCTGCCAATAAGAACCAGAAGCAGCCGGTTCAGCTAGGCTGGCCAGCCAGGGAGCTCTTGGACTATTCTGTTTCTGCCCTTCTCTGCTGGGTGACAGTCAGTTGTAGCTATGTCTGGCTCTTCATGGCTGGAGATTGGAGCCCATTGAGTCCTACCCTCAGCCCTTCCCCTTTCATTCTTCTCTGCAGATTTTTTTCTCTTGTTAGTTTCCTGAATGCTCATCTTTTCTAGCCCAGGGAAGGTTACGGATCATACATTGGGACCGATGGATGCTGTGATAAACCCAGAGGACACATTTACTCTGCCAGGTGCCAGGTGTAGAAGTATATGTCGGGCACAGACATACAAGAGTTTATGAAGCAGGCATGGTGCCAATGACCTATGATCTCAGTGTGTGGGGTGGGTGGTGGGTAGGGAGGATAGGAAAGTGAGAAGCTCAAAATAAGCCTCAGATGTATCATTAAGGTTCAGGCTGGCCTGGGTTTGTTAATAAAAGGGAATGTGGTAGCTGGGGGTGAGTGTGGGAAATGGAGAACTGGCTCAACGTCAAAAATGCTTGCTGTCCCTTCAGAGAACCTGAGTTCAGTTCCTAGCACCTATGTTCAGAGAGTCACATCCACTTGTGCCTCTAGCTACAGGGGATTCAAGCCTTCTTCTGACCTCTGCAGGTGTCACCCCTCCCCCAAAAGCAATATAAATCTTTTTTTTTTTTTTTCTTTTTTGGTTTTTCGAGACAGGGTTTCTCTGTGTAGCCCTGTCTGTCCTGGACCTCACTCTGTAGACCAGGCTGGCCTCAAACTCAGAAATCTGCCTGCCTCTGCCTCCCAAGTGCTGGGATTAAAGGTGTGTGCCACCACTGCCCGGCTAAGAGTCCCTCTTTTTAAAAATTGACTTAAGCTGGGCAGTGGTGGTGGATGCATTAAATACTGGCACACTGGCCCAGAGGCATGCTGATCTCTGAGTTCGAGGTCAGCCTGATCTATAGAATGAGTTCGAGAACAGCCAGTGAAACCCTGCCTCAAAAAAGCCAAAACAACAAAAAGTTTAATTTATGTGTATATGTGTTTTGTCTGCATGTATTTCTGTGTACCATGTGTATACCTGATATCTGTTGAGGTTAGAGAGCATGATGTCTCCTGGAACTGGAGTTATAGACTGGAGTTCTCAATCTGTGGGTCAAGACTGTTTTGGGAGTCAAACTACCCGTTCACAGCGGTTGCATATCAAATATCCTGCATATCAGATACTTACATTATAATCCATAAAAGTAACAAAATTAAAGTTGTGAAGTAGCAATGAAAATAATTCTCTTTTTCGTTTGTTTGTTTTTTTGGTTTTTTCAAGACAGGGTTTCTCTGTGTAGCCCTAGCTGTCCTGGAACTCACTCTGTAGACCAGTATGGCCTCGAACTCAGAAATCTGCCTGCCTCTGCCTCCCAAGTGCTGGGATTAAAGGCGTGTGCCACCACTGACCGGCTAATGAAAATAATTTTATGGCTAAGAGTCAACGCGCAACATGAGGAATTATATTAAGGGGTCCCACCATTAGGAAGGTTGAGAATCACTGGTATAGACTGTTGTGAGCCACTGTGTGGGTGCTGGGAATTTGAACTCAGGTCCTCTGGAAGAACAGTCAGTCCTCTTAACCACTGAACCATCGATTTACCCCTGTAGAAGTCCCTGTTCTTTTTTCTATTTACTTTCTTAAAGATTTATTTATTTATTTTATATATATATGAGTACACTGTAGCTGTACTGATAGTTGCGAGCCATTATGTGGTTGCTGAGAATTTGAATTCAGGACCTCTGCTCGCTCTAGCCTAAAGATTTATTTATTATTATATCTAAGTACACTGTAGATATCTTTAAATGCATCAGAAGAGGGAGTCACTTCTCATTACAGATGATTGTGAGCCACCATGTGGTTGCTGGGATTTGAATTCAGGATCTTCAGAAGATCAGTCAGTGTTGTTAACCACTGAGCCATCTCTCCAGCCCCCAAAATCCCTGTTCTTGAAACTAATTTTCCAGCACAGGCAGGTTTAGGTGATTAACAAATAAGGAAACTGCCACACATTGGTAACAATAAGATAATATGATGTCATAGTACAAAGAAGGCCACCTTAAATTTGGGGTCTAAGGAATGTCTCTCCGAGGAGGGTGACCTTTTAGCTCCCTGAAGGATCAGCAGAAGACCATTCCAAACTGAAGGGACAGGCAGTGCAAAGCCCTGGGGTGGGGAGACAGCCACACGGCTGCCTCATGGCGGACATGGGGATGCCAGTAAAACAAGCCATCGAGGCAAGCAGGCCCAAACCGGGTGGGGTCTTTGGGACGTATTTCTGAGCATTAGGCTTTATGCCAAGGGAATGGAAAGCTTGCTTGTATCTGATGGCACATATCCATAGTCAGTCACAGCACTCAGCAAGCAGAGGCAGGAAGATCAGAAATTCAAGATCACCAGGCAGTGGTGCCGCACGCCTTTAGTGCCAGCACTTGGAAGGCAGAGGCAGGCAGATTTCTGAGTTTGAGGCTAGCCTGGTCTACAGAGTGAGTTCCAGCACAGCCAGGGGGCTACATAGAGAAACCCTGTCTCAAAAAACAAAACAAAACAAAAAGAAGAAGAAGAAATTCAAGATCATCCTTGGCTCAACAATGCTATGGAAGGCAACACGTGTATGTTGTTAGAGAATAGCGAGGCGGAGCAAACCAGACCAATGTTCAGTGCTTGTCTCCCACTGTCTGTATGATCGTATTTACACTCCTTCATCACAGGTCCTTTCCCGTGTTTGTTGTATCTGAACATCCTTTCACCTGTGTCTGTTTCAGGAAAACAGTCTTTCACTTGTTTGCTTTAGCAAGACACCCTTCACCTGTGTGCCCCAGCAGAACATCATCTGACATAACTTTCTAAAGTACTAGAAGTTTCCACTCCAGCTACCCATTAAGTTTAAGGCCAGCCTGGGCTATGCAAGACCCTGTTTCAACAAACAAAAAGGGCTGGGGATTGGTATTGCTTACCTAGCATGTCTGAAGCCCCAGATAGTTGGCCAGCACTGTATGAATTTGCTATAGTGGTGGATGTTTGTAATCCCTGTACTTGGGAGGTAGAGGCAGGAGGACCAGAAATTTAAGTTTATCTTTGGCTACATAATGAGTCTAAGGCCAGCCTGGGCCGCGTTGAATCCTGTCTCAGAGTGAACGTAGAGTCAGTCAGATAAGCAAGGACAGGCACATCTTTAGTGTGTGTGTGTACATTTGTGTCCATGTGTCCATGTTAGTGTGTGTGAGCACATTTGTGTTTAGGTACACTGGTATATGCACTGTATGTGGCGGTCGTGGGTTGACATAGAGTATCTTACTGTATCCTTTTCCACATTTTTTTGTTTGTTTGTTTTTTGAGACAGGGTATCTCTGTGTAGCCCTGGCTATCCTGGAACTCACTCTGTAGACCAGGCTGGCCTCGAACTCAGAAATCTGCCTGCCTCTGCCTCCTAAGCGCTGGGATTAAAGGCATGCACCACCACTGCCTGGTCCTTTTCCACATTTTTATTATGGTTTATTGTTATTGTTCTTTTAGACAGAACCTCTCGCTAGAAGCCAGGGCTCACTGCTTTAGCCAGATGGGGCCAGTTGGCAAGCCCCAGAAACCCTCCTATTCCTGCCTCACCAGCCCTGGGATTACAAGCACCTGCCACTCTGTCTGGCCTTTTTGGGCACTGAAAGGATCCAAATTCAGGTTCTTACACTTACAGAGCAAGCACTTTACTGATGGAGCTGTCTCCCGAGCCCCTAAGTTATATTATTTTGAAAGCACTTGTTTATTGTATGTACACACATGCCACAGCAGTCGAGAGTGCGTAAGAGCATAATGTGCAGGAGTCAAGTCAAGTCTCCTCCTCCCACAGTACGTCCTGGGATTTGAACTCAGGCTTGTCAGCAAGAGCTCTCCAAATCTTTTAACTGTAGATTGTGGCACATGCCTTCAGTCCTAGCACTCAGATGCAGGCGGATCTCTGAGTTTGTAGCCAGCCTGGTCTACAGACATTTCAGGACAGCCAAGGGCTATATAGAGAAACCCTATCTTGATTTAAAAAAAAAAAAAAAAAAAATCAATACTTGGGAGGTAGAGGCAGGCGGATTTCTGAGTTCGAGGCCAGCCTGGTCTACAGAGTGAGTTCCAGTACAGCCAGGGCTACACAGCGAAACCCTGTCTCGAAAAACCAAAAAATAAAAATGAAAATAAAAATAAAATAAAATAAAAGAAAATAAAGTGCTGAGAGAAAAGCACCTTAGAGCCTGGGTTCTCTCCAGGACTTGAAGGCAACGGAGACTGTCAACCTCAGGAGGGAGGGGCACCCCAGGCCTTCTCGGCTAGAGAGACTATGGCGGTTCCTTGGCAGCAGTGAGTGAACAGCTAAAGTTCTTCCAAGAAGGCAGATATTAGACCTTGTTTTAAAATAAATAGACACTAAAAGTGAAATATAGGATGTTTCATGATGAAAAACAAAAATAACATTTTGGGGGCCAGCAATGCAGCCTGGTGGTGGAGTGTCGCCCAATATGCATGGGCACTCGTCTTGGATCCGATCCTTAGCATTGCAAACAACAGCAGGTTTTTGATGCTGTTGTCAATGTATTCGATGACAAGACGGGACAATGTCACCAAAGTACATCATAGACATATATGAAAGTGTCCTAGCAAAACCCATTATGTCATGCAGTTGATTTTGGTTTTTAGAGCAGGACATTGCATGCCTCCAATCCCAGCACTTGGAAGGCTGAGGCAAAGGGCTCACTGAAAGCTCATGCTCAGCCTGGACTACAAATATAGAGACCCTGTCTCAGAACTCTCCCCCTACCCCTCTCCCACAGTACAATATCCATCCCTGACCCAATGAAATGCCACTAAAAAAAAAGAGTGTGAGGTGAGGAATCCGAACTGAGGAAAAGGGAACCCTCGTCACTGTGGGTGAGACCGTGAACCGGGGCAGCCAGCTGTGGACATAGTGGAGGTTCCTCATTACTAAAAGTAGACTGCCACGTGATTCTCGTGGGACCAACCCTGTATACACGGAAGGAACCTGAGTTAGCACACGGTGGGCCCATAGCATGGCTCACAACGGCCAAGATATGGGGCCAGGCAAGCTGTCCATCAACAGACAAACCAGGAAAAAGAAAAGCAGTACAGACACACAAGACATGCTGCTGGCTCTCCTTCTCACGCTGTGGCCCACTGACCAGGAATTTAGTGTGTGCTCCAGGCTAGCATTGAGTTTATTATGGTAATCCTACCTCAATCTCCTGCATGCTGGAATGACAGGTATAAACTGCAGACCCAGCACAACAGTTTAGTTCTATCATAAAGGATTAAATTTCCCAGCAGCTGGGAGGCAGAGGCAGACGGATCTTTATGAGTTCAAGGCCAGCCTGGTCAACAGAGCAAGTTCCAGAACAGCCAGGGCTGCACAAAGAAACCCTGTCTCTAAAAACTAATACAAACAAACAAATAAAATTACACTATTTCCAGGAAAATAGATGTAACCGAAGATCGTCTTGTTAAGCAAAATAAGCCAGACCCAGACCAATATTGCATGCTTACTCTCATTTGAGGAACCCAGGTTCAAACGTGCACGTGCACGAACATGGAATAGGGAACATGAGGGAGGAAACCACAGATGGTGATGGGAAAGGAAAGGCGAAATGTCGTACTTTCTCTCAGCGGTAGATCTAGCTTAACAGTTATGCATGTGTGCAAGGCCACTTATATCTAACATACAATAAGACATGAGAGAGAAGGGAGGCTTGTGATCTGAGAGGAAAGGACCAGATAGAAAAGGGGGATCTCTACTGAAGGCTAGAGAGTGTGGGGGTAGACAGGGAAAAAACACAGCGATCCGTGTGCCGTGGTGTCACAGCAAAACTCACTTGTTTGTTTGTTTTTTTTGTTTGTTTGTTTGGTTGGTTTTTCAAGACAGGGTTTCTCTGTGTAGCCCTGGCTATCCTGGAACTCATTCTGTAGACCAGGCTGGCCTTGAAGTCAGAAATCCACCTGCCTCTGCCTCCCAAGTGCTGGGATTAAAGGCGTGTGCCACCACTGCCCGGCTCACTTGTTTATTTTTATTATCTTTTTGAGACAGGACCTCACTATGTAGTATGGTTGACCTGGAACTTGCTATAGATATAGACTAGGCCAATAAGGAACTAACAGAGATCCACCTGCCTCTGCATCCCTGTCCCTGCCCCTGCATATGATGCAGTTAGAGGCATGTGTCACCACCCTACAAAACTCAAAATACACGTGTGTGTGTGTGTGTGTATGTATATGCATATATATGTATATATATATATATATATATGCATATATATGTATATGTATATATATGAGATTATAATTACATCATTCTTCCCTATTTCCTTCCCCCAACCCCTTCCAGGCAACACTCCCACTCTTGTAAAGTTCATGGCCTCTTTTTCTTTAGTTGTTGTTGCGTTTGTGTATGCATGTGTGGAATTTGTGTATGCGTTATTCTCAATATATAAAGTCAACCTGTTTAGTCCATATAATGTTCTTTGATTTGTTCTGTTTTGTTTGTTTGTTTGTTTGAGACAGGGTTTCTCTGTGTAGCCCCTGGCTGTCCTGGAACTCACTCTGTAGACCAGACTGGCCTTGAACTCAGAAATCTGCCTGTCTCTACCTCCCAAGTGCTGGGATTAAGGCATGCGCCACCACTGACAGGCTGTTCTGTGTTTGTTTGTTTAAGATAGATTTATTTATTTATTTATTTATTTATTTATTTATTTATTTATTTAATGTGTGTAAGTACACTGTGAATCTCTTCAGAGAGACCAGAAGAGGACATGGGATCCCATTACAGATGGTTGTGAGCCACCATGTGGTTACTGGGAATTGAACTCAGGACCTCTGGAAGAGCAGTCAGTGCTCTTAACTGCTGAGCCATCCCTCCAGACCCTCTCCCCGCTGATAATGTTATTTGTATGTACATGTTTTTAGGGCTGACCTCAACATTCCTAAGTCCCCTGTAGTTCTTTGTCTAGGGTTGAGGCCTCACACACTTTTTCCTGTCCACATTAGCATGCCTGTTTAGTGTCTTCCTATTCGGGTCATGTTTAGGCAACCGAGTTGGTGAGACCTCATGTGTGCAGAATCTCTGTCATTTCTAGCATACCATCTAACAGCAAACTCAATGTTCTCTGGCTCTCACAGTCTTTCCTCCCCGTCTTCCACGGGCACCACTGAGCCTTGGGTAAGGAGTTGCTGCAGATGTGGCAGTTGGGACTTGTGCTCCTCAACTCTGCATTTTGATTGGTTGTTGTTTTCTATAAAGGTCTCCATGTACTGCAAAGAGGTTTCCTTGGCGAGGCGTGAGGACTATACTTACCTGTGGATATAAGGGTAAATATTTAGAATGTAGTTAGGAGTTATGTTGGTTTAGTAAAGTGGTGGTTGTGGGTTCCTTTCCAGGATCCATGACCTCACTAGCTGAGGGTAGTTGGCTAGGTTTCCACGATGGGCATGATTTCCTTCTCGCTTAGCATCAACCCTGAAGTCCGATTAGAAAGCTGTTGGTTACAGACAAGGTATGTGTGCCACCCCTGCACACTGAGTGGATACCATGCTGTGCTGGCTGTTATTGTGATCGATATATGTCACAGCTGGGTAGGGATGGTACAAGTGTGCATGGTGCCGAATAGCACTGTGACAGGTAGTCCTCAGGGAAGAGGCTTTTAGACAATGTCTACCTCCAAGATCCTGAGCCTTGTGTTCAGTCTATGATGACTTCGGTAGTAGGGGCTTACCTTCTTCAACCAAGGACAACAGCAGTCTCCTATAGTGTAAGTATATATTGTCCCAGAGCAAATACCAACCAACAAACAAACGAACGAACAAAATATACAGTTGATACAGATAAAATACAGTGCATGGGGTGGAAGAGATGGCTCAGCAGATAGCCCTGGCTGCTCTTCCAGAGGTCCTGAGTTCAATTCTCAGCAACCATATGGTGGCTCACAACCATCTGTAATGGGATCTGATGCCCTCTTCTGGTGTGTCTGAAGACAGCTACAGTGTACTCATATGAATAAAATAAATAAATCTTTAAAAAATATATATATAGTGCCCATGTTTATTTAAATAGGACACCAAAAGTGTTCAAATAATGACAACATGGGCAGGGTAAAGACAATAGAGAGGTAACAGCATCTAACACAAGTAGATCAGCAGCCTCCAAGAAAACAAACAATCAAACGCTTGGCACCCGGCCCTGAGGAGGAGTAGAACGGACAGAATCTCAGTGGTTGGGCACTGCTGGGAGGACTGGGGCATACCTTCATGAGTGCTATACACAAATTCTTTATTTTAAAAAGTGTATTTGAGACAGTATTTCTGTGTAGCACTGGCTGGCCTTAATGTCAGTCTGTAGACCAGGCTGCCTCTGTTTCCCCAGTGCTGGAATTATAGGTGTGTGCAACATCATGCCTGGCCTGGCTTGACAGTGTGTGTGTGTGTGTGTGTGTGTTCAAATAGATATACATACAGGTGCAGATACCAGATGTTAAAATATCTAACTTAATCACTTGCTACCTTTTTTTTCTTTAATTTTTTTTTTTTTTTTTTTTTTTTTTTTGGGTTTTTTTTTTTTTTTTTTTTTTTTTTTTTTGAGTCAGGGTTTCTCTGTGTAGCCCTGGCTGTCCTGGAACTCACTCTGTAGACCAGGCTGGCCTCGAACTCAGAAATCCACCTATCTCTGCCTCCCAAGTGCTGGGATTAAAGGTGTGCGCCACCACCGCCCAGCCTTAATTTTTAAAATTGTATTTATTTCCAGGGGTTGGAGAGATGGCTCAGCAGTTACAGAGGTCCTGAGTTCAATTCCTAGTAACTAGATGGTGGGTCACAATCATCTATAATGTGGTCTGTTACCCACTTCTGGAATGCAAGTGTAAATGCAGACAGAATTAATAAATCTTTTGAAAAAGTTATTTATTTTCTTAAAAAAAAAAAAAAGCCAGGTGGTGGTGGCATATGCCTTTAATCCCAGCACTTGGGAGGCAGAAGCAGGCGGATTTCTAAGTTTGAGATCATCCTGGTCTACAGAGTGAGTTCCAGGACAGCAAATATGACAGAGAAAAATCTGGTCTTGAAGAACAAAATATCGACTTATTTATTTATGTACATGTTTTCCCATGTGTGTGTGTGTGTGTGTGTGTGTAGGTCAGAGAACAACTTGCTAGAATTAGTTCTCCTCTTCCACATATGGATCCAGGGAATTGTACCTAAGCTGTCAAACTTGGCAGCAAGCATCTTCTTTATCGGCTGAGCCATTCTGTAGCTGCCTGCAGCCACACAAACTGGGTTTCCTCAAAGAGAGGGGACAGCCTGAAAAATTATGGGGTAATCGGGCTGCAAGAGGAATGATGAGACCAAGTCGAAAATGATCAAATCATTTTCCAGCTTTACTTAGGAACATCTGATATATAAATACATTTCAGAAAATGAAAGCAATTCTCTCACCATAGTCCTGCCTGGTAATTATGGTAGCTGGGCGACCCCGCCTGCCTTAGGTGTAGATCTACTGTTCTTTCCCTTACCCATCTTGGATAATCACATGCAACTAGTTCGTGTGTATTTGCACAAACCGGGCCTTTTAGTGTCTATTATTAATAAACACGACCTCTTGGCAAATGACTCTGTCTTAGGTTGGTGAAAGCCGTAGATACAGTGACTCATCTTTGACTGTAGGCCCTCACAGCACACCTTTTTCCCATGCAGACCAAAGCCAGGACAAGCATATAACACCTTTGCTTTTTTTCATGATGAATAACTGCCATATAGAGCCTCTCTGAAGTCCAGCGTGGAGCGGAGTCTGAATGTCTGTAACAAACCTGCTTGAAATAAAAACTCAAAAGTTTAAAAGTGGCAAGCTTAACATTATCTTTGCTGATGTCCCAGGCACTCAATTCAGTTGCAAGTTAGCAAAGCTCAGACCCAAGATTTGGCCTCCAGGTGTGTGTGTGTGGGGGGGGGGGGGGGGGGGGGGGGGAGGTGCTCTGAAAGTAACAAAAGAACTGTTGACACTTGGAAAAGTACTGGAGGCTATTTTGCTGGCTAAAAGGGAAAAAAATTTTTCAACCATAATTTTATTTGGAAGCATATTCACTAAAAATACTCTGGCCGGGTGGTGGTGGCGCACACCTTTAATCCCAGCACTTGGGAGGCAGAGGCAGGCGGATTTCTGAGTTCGAGGCCAGCCTGGTCTACAGAGTGAGTTCCAGGACAGCCAGAGCTACACAGAGAAACCCTGTCTCGAAAAAACCAAAACATAAGAGGAGCTCTTTGCCACAACAATGCTGTAGGTGCATGAGTCATTTTAAAAATCAACAAATGTAAGGGTAAAGAATAATCTATATGGATGGCCAAGTCGGTTATCAATGGGAGGAGAGGACCTTGGCCCTGTGAAGGTTCTATGCCCCAGTGTAGAGGAATGCCAGGGCCAGGAAGTGGGAGAAGGTGGGGTGGTGAGCATGGGGAGCGGGGAGGGAACGGGTTTGTTTAAGTTTTAGGTTTTTTTTTTTTAATTTTTTTTAAAAAAAATTATTTTTATTTTCTTTTTCTTTTTTCTTTTGGAGGGAACTTAGGAAAGGAGATATTGTAAATAAAGAAAACATCTAATAAAAAAAAGAAAAAGAAAAAAAAGAATAATCTATATAAGTAACATCGTTTTTCAATAGATCTTTCCACTTGCTGTACGGCCAGTAATCCTTCTGGAGTTAAAGATCTAGGGGAGGTAGGAGCAGAACTCCCTTTAAGAATATCAAATAAAGGTTTCAACTCTCCTGTAGTAAGCTTTAAATAGGGGTGAAGCCAATTGATACCACCTAACAATTTTTGAAAATCATTTAAGGTTTTTAAAGTGTCTCTGCAAATAACTATCTTCTGGGGAAAAACGGCTTGATCTGTAAGTCTAAAGCCCAAATAATTATAAGAATCCTGAGTTTGTACCTTTTCTGGAGCTGTTTGCAGTCCTTTATCAGCTAAGGCATGTTGTAAATCTCGATAGCATAAAAGTACATCCTGAGGATTTTTTTCCTGATAATTAGACGTCATCTGTGTAGGAATAGCTACTGGAGATAGAAGTCCAACTTGTAAAGCTCCCAGCCGGGCGGTGGTGGTGCACACACATTTAATCCCAGCACTTGGGAGGCAGAGGCAGGCGGATTTCTGAGTTCCAGGCCAGCCTGGTCTACAGAGTGAGTTCCAGGACAGCCAGGGCTACACAGAGAAACCCTGTCTCAAAAAACAAAAAATAAAACAAAACAAACAAAAAAGTAAAGCTCCCATAGGTACCAGGGTTTCATTAACCTTTCTTAGATCTTGTAACAATCTCCATTTACCAGATTTTTTTTCTTGATAACCAATATTGGCATATTCCAAGGAGACTAAGATTGTCTTAGATGCCCTGCCTCTAATTGCTCCTGTACTAGCAAAGAAGCAGCTTCTATCTTTTCTTTAGATAAAGACCACTGATCAACCCACACTGGAATATTATTAACCCATTGAATTTTATCAGCATGGGATGCAGGCAAGATAGTGGCCATTATGGAAAATACCCTGAACCTCTAGTGTTAGAGTGAGGCTTAGGACCTTCAAATGTTCTAATACCTTGTCCTAGCATCTGTTTATTTACTGCTTCACTAGGGCCACACAAGACAAGGCCCATCTGCAACAAAAGATCTCTCCCCCAAAGGGTAGTAGGCAAATTTAACATAACGTAAGGCCGAATTTGTCCTGAATTGCCCTCCTCATCTCTCCAGGGTAACGGTTTAGAGCTTCATTTTGGGTTATTGGCATAACCAATCCCTTGGAGATAAGTAATTGTATCAGACAGAGGCCAAGTTGAAGGCCAATCTTATCCTCTAATAATAGTTACATCAGCTCCAGTGTCTATTAATCCTTTGGAACTTTTTCCTTCAATTATTAATTTAAGGTTAGATCTCTTACTAGTAATAGAGTGGACCCAGTACACATCAGAACAAAACCACTCTGTTCTCTCTCATTTTCAACAAATCTGGAAGGTATTGGGTACAAAGGAACTAAAATGAGTTGAGCAATTCTTTGATTAGCTTGTATAGTTATAATACCATGAGGGGAAGAGCCATGGTTTTAATTTCTCCCTCATAGTCATTATGTATAGCACCTGGATAAATCTGCAGTCCCTTTACAATCGAACTGCTTCTTCCTATAAGTCCTCAAGTCTCCGTGGGTAAAGGTACAAAGACTCTGGTAGGCAGAGTTTGAACTCCATTTCTGGGGTTAATACTGCATGGGTGGTGGAACAGAAGTCCAATCCTGTGCTTCCTGGGGTTGCCCTGATAAGTTCGAAAACAGCTTTCTTTGGCTGGGTAGCAGCCTCATGGCCCCATAAGCTGCTTGCTATTGGTGAATTGGGGCCTGAGGCTGGCCCCTCAAATTTTCCCCGACATGGACCGACCTTGAAAGTCTTTCTTGGATTTTCATTCTCTGGCCCAGTGTTTACCCCTCCTGCATCCAGGACAAATTCCAGGGCACCACTTGACTGCCTGCTTGCGGCACTTGTTTTCCTAGGACAATCATTCTTTTTTTTTTTTTTTTTTAAGATTTATTTTATTTATATGGATACACTGTAGCTGTCTTCAGACACACCAGAAGAGGGCATCAGACCCCATTACAGATGGTTGTGAGCCACCATGTGTTTGCTGGGAATTGAACTCAGGACCTCTATAAGAGCACTCTTAACCACTGAGCCATCTCTCCAGCCCCCAGACAATCATTCTTAAAATGACCCAAACTTCCACATTTAAAACAAACTTTATTCTCTTGCTCCTGTGCAAGTATTGCTTGCACAGTGGTTCCTTGCAAAGCAGTGGCCATGGCCAAACCCTGATTATAAGAAGGCCTGATTCCTGCGCAAAGACGACTATATCCAGATAAATCTGTCTGTCCTTTGTGTGGCTGAATAGTGGCTCGACACACAGGGTTTAGCATTCTTATATGCCAATTGTGTAATAAAAGGACTCTCTGCCTGAGACTCTCCAAGAATTCTGCTAGCCGCCTTTTGTAGTCTATTCACAAAATTCTGGAAAAGCTCATCCGGGGCTTGTCTGATGCTGGCTAAACTTCCACTGGGATCATCTTTCATTGGTAACTGAGTCCATGCATGCCGGGCCGCCATTGCAACCTGAGCATACACTCCAGCAGAAAACCCAACCTGATTATCATTGCCTTTATATTGACCTTCTCCCAAAAGCATGTCAAGATTCCAATCCAGGTTCCCTGACTGAGCATTCAAAGTGGCGTTTTTCTTACTGGCTTCATGCCACTCAGAACTCCAAAGTAAGAAGTCTCCTCCTGACAAAGTAGCCCTACATAGAGTTTTCTAATCTTGAGGGGTTAAATTTGACTCTATTATAATATCCAATAAAGCCTGTGTAAACAGTGCTGTAGGGCCATACTGTGCCACCACTTCTTTTAATTCTTTTATCACCTTGAATTCTAAGGTCTGATATTGTCTGACTCTATTATTTTGGTGATCAATTATTTCAACAACAGGGAAAGCTAATACCCCAAATGTATCCTGCCCTTTCCCATGAGCCTGACTTATGGCTCTTTCTAGTGGCAATTAATATGCCTCAGAGTTGCTGTTTCTTTCTGTACTTGATGCTGTTTTTAGTTCTCATAGCTCATTAGTCAATTTTTGCAACTTAATTACAAACTCTAATTTGCTTAGTTGCATGTCCATCTGGGTGGCATCTCCTGCAGTAGAAGCCATGGGCAGAGCAGAAGGTGCATAAGAAGGCTACTCCTCGCCATATCTAGTGGCTCCTTTTTCTGAGTGAGCTTCCTTATCTAAAGTTAGCTCATAATTAGAATCCTTATATCTTTTTAATTTAGGGTTTAGAGACCCCCTTTCTGAGGGAGCCCTCTCTGGCAGGCATTCTTCCTGATATTCTATAAGCTCTACATGGCACTATCTGATGCCTGCACACTCTCTTCATTAATGATATCTTTTACAAGTGCCCAGAGGCAGAGGGTGAATTTGTCTGTCTGGGTGTTTCTTAGAGCATCTCCAATTTTTTCCCAGGTTATATTATTTAAAGTTCTTAGTTCTTGAATCCATGGGCAGCAAAAATCTATCTTATCTGAAAGATCCTCTAATAATAGTTCTTCCACCCTTATCCCTCTAGCCTGAAGCAGCTCTTCAATGCTGCAGACAATTGCCTCTTTGGAGGTCTCTGATCCCATGTCATTCCGGGTAAGTGCCAGTCCTCAACCTATCTGGTATCCTCCTACACTTACAGCAATACTTCCAAAAGATGAAATTAAGGCTAGTGCTAGCATAAATAGTATAAGTTGCTTACCATAAGGGATGGTGTTAGCATCCAGAACCTGCGGCAAATATATGGGCAGGTCCACAGTCCTGTTGCCAGGGCAACGGCCACCATATTCCCAGAATCCATTGGGTTCAACTCCCACCTTTACCTGGAACTACTACGTCACAACCCGTATATATGAGACAATTCCTCCATTTCTCTCTCTCTCTCCCCTCTCTCTTTCTGTGCCGCTATCCCCTTATTCCCTCTCAATTAAACCTCTTACACGTGGAACTGTCTGGGCCTGGTGTCTGCAGATGCGTCCCGCCGAGACTCAAACCCAACAGATGGTATACCATTTTTCTTCTGATTTCTGCAGAGCTCTGCCTAAGACAATGCTGCTCTCTGTTGATCCCCTCGTGTTCAGGCCCCATGTTGGGCACCAGTTGTAGCTGCCTGCAGCCACACAAACCAGGTTTCCTGAAAGAGAGGCCGCAGCCTGGAAAAATTATGAGGGAATTGGGCTGCAAGAAGAATGATGAGACCAAGTCAAAATTCTGATCAAGGTCCAGCTTTACTTAGGAACATCGGATATATAAATACATTTCAGAAAAATGAAAGCCATTCTCTCAATGCCAGAATCTTCATTGGGCTATTAGCGCTTGTCCCTAGAGCTCACAGATTGATTAGAGGCCAGCTAGCTCACTGTAGAAATCCACCTGTCTTTGCCAACCCAGCACTGGGATTACAGGTATGTGCTGGCTTTATGAATAGGCTTTGGGGTTCTATTTAGGTCCCATGCTTGTGATGTATGCACTCGATAGACTGAGCCATCTTCCCAGCTCAAAAACACATATTTTTATATGAGCACATAATACTTTGCTACGGTAAAAGTAGTGCCTCCACCATTTACTTATTTATTTATTTATTTATTTATTTATTTATTTACTTATTTACCGAGATAAGGTTTCTCTGTGTAGCCCTGGCTGTGCTGGGGATGTCCTGGTTTGGGGCCTATGTGTCTATGTGTCTTGCTGCTGCAGCCTGGAACTCTCTCTCTCTCTGTGCTGCAGATGGCTTGTGGCAGAGCACATTAGTCCAAAAGGAGGAGGCAATGTATAAATGAGATATTTTCTTACAAGAAAGAGAAAATAGGCCGGTCAAGTGGAAAGAAGGGAAGGAGAGGAAGTAGAGGAGAGGAGGAGAGAGAGAAAGGAAAGAAAGTAAGCAAGAGAGCAAGAAGGCAAGAGAAAAGAACAAAGAACAGGAAAGAGAGGAAGAGGGCAAGAGAGGAGACAAAGCAAGAGAGGGAGGAAGAGGGCAAGACAACGAGAGAGGAAGAAAAAAGCAAGAGAAGAGGCAAAGACCAAGAGAGAGGAGCAAGAAGGAGGGGAGGGGACGAACCGTTCCTTATATTGTATGAGGCGTGGCTATCTGTCTTTGGGGCGTGGCATGCCTGGCTGTGGTCAGATGACTGGGGGGTAAGGTCCAGTTAGAATGCTGGGAGCTTGGGGCATAGTCTGCCTGATAGAGCACACATCTCCTGCGGGGTCAGCTGTGAGAGATTGTGACTGAAACAGGAGCCAAAGACTCAGGAGTTATAGCCAAACTCCTTCGCACAAAAGCAGGCATAAACTGCCCACTGAGGTTCCAGGGTTCAAGGCCTATTATTCGACTGAGCCTAAGTTGCCTGTACAGACCACTGCCCTACATCCTGGAACCAGGCTGGCCTCGAACTCAGAGATCCATCTGCCTCTACCTCCCGAGTGTTAAGAGTAAAGGCATGTGCCACCAAGCCCAACTAGGATATGGATGCCCATCTTAAGTAGGTTGAACATGTGTCCACCTTACCTGTATCCAAGAGCCAAGAGAACTCCATTTTTTAAACTGAGGTGCCATGAACAACTCGTTGTCTACAAATTTGGTATTTAAGACTCTTAGCTCAGTCCTCACAAGTTTGGAAGATAAAAGCCACAGCAGAAACAAAAAAAAAAAAGTTGAGTTGTCAGCGGAGAGAGTAGCCTGGTGCTGTGTTGTTATTGTTGTTAATGCCCTGACATGCTGCCCTCTAGTGGCACGTTGGAAAAAGCCAGCCTGTCTCCACTCGTCTAGTGGTTGAGTATGCCTTTGTCTTCAGTGTAGGATGATAGAGAGCTAAGAAGGACGACCTTTCCTCCACAGAACTCCCACTGCTTCCTGCTGGAGGATTAGGACGAGGGCAAGTGATTTTCTTGTGTTTGTTTATTGAGACAGACTCTCATTGTGTAGCCCTGGCTGGCTTGGAACTCAATCATGCTGCCCTCAGATTCGCAGAGATGTGTTCTCCGTGTCCTTTAATGCTGAGATTAAAGGTATGTGCCACCACACCTGCTCCACTCTCTGCTCCCCTCTAAAAGTATTATTTTGCCAGGCGGTGGTGGTGCACGCCTTTAATCCCAGCACTTAGGAGGCAGAGGCAGGTGGATTTCTGAGCTCTAGGCCAGCCTGGTCTACAGAGTGAGTTCCAGGACAGCCAGGGCTATACAGAGAAACCTTGTCTTGAAAAACCAAAAAAAAAAAAAAAAAAAAAAAAAAAAAAAAAAAAAAAAAAATTTAAAGATTTATTTTTATTTATTTTTATGTGTATGATGAGTACACTGTAGCTGTACAGATGGTTGTGAGCCATCATGTGTGTGGCTGCTGTTGAACTCAGGACCTCTGCTGGCCCTGCTCACTCTGGCCTCTTTCACTCCGGCATAATTCACTGTAGCTGTCTTCAGACGCACCAGAAGAGGGTGTCTGATCTCCTTACTGAAGAGCAGTCGGTGCTCTTACCCGCTGAGTCATCTTGCCAGTCCCAAAAGAAATTTTTTATTATTTTTTTAATTAAAAAAAAATTTTTTTTCAGATCCCTGCTGGAGTGAGCAGGGCCAGAGTGGGCGGGGCCATCCTGAGTTCAATTCCCAACAGCTACATGATGGCTCACAGCCATCTATACAGCTACAGTGTACTACTCATACACATAAAATAAATAAATAAATAAATAAATCTTAAAAGACATTTCTTTTATATATAGGGGTGTGTGCCTGTCTTCTCTCTGCATCTGAATCAAACTGATGCTAGGCATGGGCTGGAGTAAACCGACAGGTCTCTTCTGTAGAAGGCAGACCTGCATTCCAGAACTCTAGGGAGGAAAGGAGAAAGGGTGGTGTCCAGCTATTTGAAGTTCTCTAAAGTGGGAATGATGTGGGGGTGGAGGCGGGGGAAGCAGAAAATTAGCATATCAGCCACCAGGGGGCGGTGTTGGATCTCAGCAACGACTCTGATAAGTCTGCCTGTGCTGCTGGAAATTGCATAGACTTGGCTTCACTCAGCCCATGCTTCTTTCTGTCTTTCTCTCTTTCTTTCTCTCTTTCTTTCTCTCTTTCTTTCTTCTTTCTTCCTTCCTTCCTTCCTTTCTTTCTTTCTTTCTTTCTTTCTTTCTTTCTTTCTTTCTTTCTTTCTTTCTTTCCTTTCTTCCTTCTTTCTTTTCTTCCAAGACAGGGTTTCTCTGTGTAGCCCTAGCTGTCCTGGAACTCACTCTGTAGACCAGGCTGTCCTGAAACTCAGAAATCCACCTGCCTCTGCCTCCCAAGTGCTGGGATTAAAGGCGTATGCCAATACCGCCCGGCGTCCAGGCTTCTTTTCTAATACAGTAGAAGCACCTCAGCTTCTGGAGCCACTGTGTGAAGGGACAGAACTGAGCAGCCAAGCAGCCAGTCTCTGTTCCCCGACTGGTGGGAATTTGGGAAGAAATACCCAGATAGGCCACAAGAAGGCGATAGTGAGCTGAGCTCTTGATTCCTAGGTTGAACTATTTTCTAAAAGACTTCAAAAGGCGAGCTTGGTGATCCATGCCTGGAAACCCTAGTGCTCAAGAGACAGAGGCAGGAGATCACTCAGTTTAGGGGCCAATGACACCTTGACTCCAAATTAGAATAGGGGTAGGCAGGTTACATAGTGAGAATCTGACTGTAAAATAAAATAAAGTGCAGGGGCTTTAATTTAAGGTAGCGTACTATACTGCTCTCACAGAGGACCTGAGTTCTGTTCCCAGCACTTTTCTTACAACCACCTGAAACTCCAGTTCCAGGGGATCCCATGCCCTCCTCTAACCACCATGGGCACATACACTCACATGGCACATAGCCACATGAACACACGTGCGCGTGTATACACCCACACACTCACTCATGCACACACACACACAGAGATACATATAATTTTTTTGTTTTGCTCTTTTTTTGTGCTATTTTCAAGGCAGGGTTTCTCTGTGTAGCCCTGGCTGTCCTGGGACTCACCCTATAGACCAGGCTGGCCTTGAACTTAGATGTGACTGCCTCTGCCTCTCTAGTACTGGGATTAAAAATGTGCCATCATTGACCAGCAATAAACTTTTTTTTTTTTTTTTTAAATAAGCTGGGCATTGTGGCATATACCTTTAATTCCACTCAGGAGGCAGAGGCCGGCAAATCGCTGAGTTTGAGGCCAGCCTGTTCTACATTTTGAGTTACAGGACATCTAGGACTACACAGAGAAACCCTGTCTCAAAAAATATAACAACTTTTTTTTTTTTTTTTTTTAAGAACAAAGGGCTGGAGAGATGGCTTAGTAGTTAAGAGCATTTGTTGCTCGTGCAGAGTACCTGGGTTCGATTCCCAGTACCCTTATGTTGGCTCACAACTACCTGTAACTCTAGTTTCAGGGCATCTCTCTGGAACTAGTCATCCTCTCTGACCTTCACAGGCACCAGGCACACACATGAAGGCAAACACTCAGACACGTACAAGTAAAATAGTGAATCTAAAACAAAGTAAAATAAAAAGAACAGGATTGTTTGTGCTCAGGTTGAATTCAAAGACCAAGGGACAGCTGGTGAGCGCGGCTGTACCACAGGTCACATTGTGTTAGGTTGCAGAACAGGGCTGGAACTTCCGACCGGCTAAGGAGGTCCACACAGCAAAGCACGCAGCGACATCAAGAGAGACCTGGTGATCACGTTGGCAGCATAGGCCCTGGGAAGTTATCGGCACCTCGGCAAAGGCTTTAGATTCAGCCAGAGAGAATGTGATCCTGTTTGTCCAGCCTCGGGGAACTGGACCCGCGCAGCATGCGGCGCTGTTTTCTATCCATCGGTCTCTCCTCCGCAGCACTCACCTTACCTGACCACCCTATACAGCCGGTCCGAATGTGCGTTCACTGTCTCCCTCTCCTGGAGACAATGAGCTAAAGCTCCCTGGGGCATGGCTAAAGCTGAGGACAGTGCTCAGCTTGTACTGCGGTAGATGTTCCTCAGGGACAAGTGGCAGGTGGATGTGGAGCATCAGTGCCCAGAGCCCACTAGCCTGGGCAACTGGTCTGCGCCTAGCTGTGGCATTTCTTGCAGGGAGAGTCGCCTTGTTCACGAGTCTTCACACTTGGGATCATTCCTCACCTAGAAGCATAGATTTCATTCCAGGTCACTGCTGAGAGTCCAGCCTGCCCATTCTAAAGATGCTGAGGACTCTAGTGGATCCTGTAAGCTGCCCTGCTTCCGCTCTTTACAGTGTGTGATCGTCTTCCCAGATGTCTGAGAAACGGCAAGCATCGTGATATATGGTGGGTTTTGAGTAGAATGGTAAGAGACAAAACCCCATTTTCTTTCAAGACAACAGTTTCTGTTTGCTTCAGTTCCGAGTTTCTCCCACCTCAATCCAGTACGGGGAGGGGAAGTAGAGGACTGGGTGGGAAGTACCCTTCCAGGGGTAGAAAAGAGCAGGCATGGACACTTTCAACCTGATTATTATGAAACCTGTCATATGTATGAGAGAAAACGGCACTCATGCCAACGATCTAAAACAGCAAACCCTGTGCCCATCGCTCAACTCAGAGGGCACCCCCTGCCCCACAACAGTGTCCAAATCCCCTCCTACCAGAGGAGACATGATACTGGTGTTTTTCCCTTCCATTCCTTTCTTCTCTGAACCTCTCTGTCTTGACACTGTCTTGAGACTGGCTTCACCCCCAAAATGTAGCTGAGGAGCCCTTTGCATTTCTGGTCCTCTGCGCCTACTTCTCAAGTTCCCGGACTGCAGTATACAGGCCACATTTGGTTTTATGCCCTGCTTGGGGATCCAACCTAGAGCTTTGTGCACCCCAGGCAAGCACTCTTCCCGAGAGCTATGTCCCAGCCCTTCCTTTTAGTTAGTCATTTCTTTGTTATTCTTTAAATTTTTGTCGCAGATGTAAATGTTCCAACATTATATATTATTTTATTTTGCCTATTTGGGGCAGGAGCTGCAGAGAACTTTATGTTTGTTTGTTTTATCCATATGGGTGTTTTGGCCGCCTGTATGTCTGGGCACCACATGCATGCCAGGTGTCTACAGAGTCCAGAAGAGGGCATCAGATCCCCCTGGATTACAGACTGTTGTGAAATGTCATGTGGGTGCTGGAAATGGAACCTGAGTTTTCTGGAAAAACATCCAGCCCGGCAGTGGTGGCCCACACCTTTAATCCCAGCACTTGGGAGGCAGAGGCAGGCAGATTGTTGAGTTCGAGGCCAGCCTGATCTTCACAGTGAGTTCCAGGACAGCCAGGGCTACACAGAGAAACATTGTCTTGAAAAAAGCCAAAAACAAACAAACAAACAAACAAACCAAAAAACAAAAAAACAAAACCATCCAGTGGTCTCAACTGCTGAGTCACCTCTTCAGTCCCTGGTAGAGAACTTTACTGGTGGTATGTGAGAGAATAGGCCTTCCTAACTTGTCTGGGGGATCTGGAATGGAATTGTAAAGGAATGTTCAGTGTGATGGAGACTGAATCCAAGCTGGGACTCCCCAGCAGCCAAGGGCCCCCCTTTTCCTGGTGTGTGAGATCCACGACTTCTTATTTCTTGAAGGCCCTGTAAGGCATGAGGTCCATAACTCAGTTTCTGTAGCTGAAATCATTGTCTTATCGGAAAATGATCTTGACAAAGTGGTCATGAAGAGCAATGCCACTTGTCACCAAAGGAGGAAGAGCGTGTGTTTAAGTCACAGGAGACAGCCTGGTCCTCAGTATAGTTCAGGATTCCCTTTGTGGGGATCCACATGCCTGCTCCACCACCTTCTTGATGTCATCATACTTGGCAGCTCTCTCCGGGCAGCAGGTCAGATCCATGATGGGCATATTGGAATGAAGAAGGACACATGTCACCTTATTTGATGTTGACAGGCCAAAGTGACTCCATTGTGTTCTAGCTTCACCGAACTGCTCCTTAGCCCCTACTAAGTGCAACCAGATGAGTAGCACATTCTCTTGCAATGGAACCAGCAATTCCAGGAAGTCCAATTGTTTAACAACACAAAGCGTTTTAATCAACTGGACGGAGATCTTTGAAACCTCTACCCACCCCCCCTGCAGCCCTCCCTTGACATAACCTCCTCCAGCTTGATGGAATTAAACCCAGTGCTGAGGTTTTGGGAGTGTATGGCCCATGATATACATGCAAGAAGCACTGGGCTTAATCCCCAGCATCCAAAAACATTGCTACAAATAGAATATTAGATAGATTTAGGAAATCTGAGTAAGGTGTGGCCTTTAGTTAAGGATAAAAAAAATTCAGTACCTATGAAACACACAGGGAGGGAAGGTCACAAAGACGGGGAGTCTACCACAGGGAGGGAAGGTCACAAAGATGGGGAGTCTACCACAGGGAGGGAAGGTCACAAAGACGGGGAGTCTACTCTGAATAATTCTGTTTAAATCTAAAATCACCCATGAAGTTAAAAAAGAAATTATTTAGGGCTGGAGAGATGGTTTTGAGTATTGTCTTCTCTTCTACAGGACCCACACTCAATTCCCAACACCCACATGGAGGCTCACGGGTGTCTGTAATTAAAGTGCCTGGGGATCCAATGCTCTCTTCTGGTCTTCTGAAGTACCACGCACACATGTGGTACACAGACATACATGCAAGCAAAAAAATTCATAGACATAAAATAATACATTCTCTTATTTAAATGGTAAGTGACGGTGTATACCTGTAATCCCAACATTTGGGAGATAGAGGGAGGAGGTGTCAGATATTTAGCATATGTAGTAAGTTCAAGGCCAGCATGGGTTATGTGACAAACACCCTGTCTGTCTCAAGGAGGAGGATGGAGGGGAGAGATGGTTAGAAAAGGAAGTTGTGGGGCCGGAGCGAGCGGGGCCGGAGCAAGCAGAGGTCCTGAGTTCAATTCCCAGCAGCCACATAATGGCTCACGACATTGTATGAGTACAGCGACAGTGTACTCATACACATAAATAAATAAATAAATCTTAAAAAAAAAAAAAAGAAGAAGAAGAAGTTGTTAAGGCAAGGCCATAACTGGTCAGTAGGCAAGGATTCTCTTAAAGTATATACTGGGTTGAACCTCTGGGTCACTGGGTGTATGTACCATGTGTTACTAGGACCTGCATTTCAAAACTACCAATTTATTCCCTTGGGTGATGTATCAGAATTCCTTTTACTTCATGTCCTGGACTGAGGTGTAATATCTGACTTTTTGATTTCTGTCAGTCAGGTGGGTGGGAAGTGTTATCTCCCTGTGGTTTAATTTTTCATTTCCCTGGTAACTAACTCGGTGTGTATCTCTTCCTGTGTTTATTAGCCATTTGCATTTCCTGTTCTGGGTAATGCTGATTCAAGTCTTTCACCTTTTTTTTTTTTTTTTTTTTTTTTTTTTTTTTTTTTTTTTTTTTACTTTTTGAGTGGGTTATTTATCTTTTTTCTAATTAATTAAGAGAACTTTGCGATACTTTCTGGAAATTTGTCCATTGTCTTTAATATTTTCCCTAGCTTGCCAAAGGTCTTTGCAAATGCCAAAGTGGGTGATATTGAATGAGGTTATCTTTTCCTTCATGGTCTGCACTGGAAGTGTCTAACCTATTATTTCTCGAATTTGGGAAGGGAGACCCTGCCTCTCCAGTGCCCTTAGTTCTTCCTCAGCCTTTTCTGGGTACTTGGAGGTGGACCTCAGTGGATAACAGTAATGAATTCTTTTTTATTTTCAAATTCTTTAAAAAGTTACATTTATTTATTAAGTCTGGGGAGTGGGGCATGCGTGTCCCAGCACACAAGTGAAGATCAGAGGTCCAAAGTCGGTTCTCCCCCTCCACCATGTAGGTCCCAGGGATCAAACCCAGGCCATCAGGTTGAACAACAAACACCTTTGCTCACTGAACCATTTCATTGGCCCATTGCTGAGTTCTTTGTCCATAGATTTGGCAGTGGGTTGGCAAGCACTGGCTAGTGATCCAAGGGCGAGGGAATCATGGAGACAGGATGTTCATCTTTCCAGCTCCTGCCTCACAGGAAGTTCCAGTGTCCATAAAGTGTCCCTCTGTGTATAGTACCCCTGAGTCTTCTGGTTCCACTCCTGCAGTTACTAGTTCCAGATAGGTTTTTTCCCCTACATTCTGTTCTCATTTTTAGGAGTCCCCTCAGTAACTACTCTCCCCAAGTTATTCAGTGTGGTGGTTCATTTTGATTGTCAACTTAACACAACTTAGAATCACCAGAAACGGGAATCTCAGTGAGGAACTGTCTCGTTCAGGTTGGCCATCGGCCATGTTGTGGGGGTGGGGTGGGGTTGTCCTGATTGCCTTCGTTAATTTGGGATGCTCCGGCCTGAAATTGGCAGCATCAGGTTCTGAGCCCTCTGCTCTAGAGTGGAGAAGTTCAGCTACTGTGCATGCATGTAGTCATTTCTCTCTGCTCTGAAAAACAAACAAACAAAAAAAAAAATTGGTTCTTTCCAGCCCCTTGCCTACCCACCCAGATTTGTGTTTTTGTTTTAACCCATCAAGTCTAGTTTGCGTTGCCCATATGCGTTTGGATGTGTGGTCTTCCACCGAAGCATGGCTAACCTACCAGAACTTGCAGAACCCCACCCCCCACCCCGCAACACCTATCCGTTGTCTCTAGAGGTGGGACTTGGTGCCCAGCTCTCCTCTCCAGAATGAAGTTTAGTCAGGCTTGGGTCTGCGCAGGCCCAGTGCCCGCTATCGCAGCAGCTGCGAGGTCACGTGGTAGCTGTCCTACTGTATCTGGTAGACTGTTTCCTTGGAGACGCTCACTACCTCTGAGTCTTGCGTTCTTTCCACCCAGTTTCCTGCTATGATCCCTGAACTTGGGAGGATGTGTATAATATAAATGTCCTGTCTAAGGCTGAACATCCCGCAGACTCATTCTCTGTGCCTTGATCAGTTGGGGATCTCTGTGCTAACCACCAATTACTGCCAATAAAGAATCTCTGCGATGAGAGCCGAGAGATGCATTAATCTATAAGGACAAATCGTCAGAGGTCAGTTTGGTGCTATGTCTGTGGATAGATGGGTCATAGGCCCTGCTGCTGTTACTCAGCTAAATGGTCGTACTATTACATTTACTGTCTCCGTTCTTGACTGTGGGTGTGGTGTGATAAGCCTTTCCTACCGCCTTGACTCCTCTGTAGTGATGGTCTGTAACCCCGAATTGTGAGCTAAACAAACCTTTATCCCTTCCAATGAAGGAGCTAGAGAAAGGACCCACGGAACTGAAGGGTTTGCAGCCCCTTAGGACAAACAACAATATGAACTAACCCTCGGAGCTCCCAGGGACTAAACCATCAGCTAAAGAGTACACATAGTTGGACTCATGGCTCCAGCAGTATATGTATAGCAAAGGATGGCCTAGTTGGTCATCAATGAGAGGAGAGTCCCTTGGTCCTGTAAAGGTTTATGCCTCAGTGTAGGGGAATGCCAGGGCCAGGAAGTGGGAGAGGGTGGGTTAGAGCAGGGGGAGAGGGGAGGAAATAGGGTTAGATTTTTTTTGTTTTTGCTTTTTATTTTTTTATTTTTTTTGAGGGGTAACCAGGAGAGGAGACATCATTTGAAATGTAAGTAAAGAAAATATGTAATAAAAAAAGGAGAGAAAGAAAGAAGGAAAGAAAGAAAGAAAGAAAGAAAGAAAGAAAAGACCCTTTCTTTCCAAGGTCCTTTTTGTCAGAGCACTCTATTGCACAGCAGAGATGAAAGTAGAATATCCTGTGTAAAAGCTAATTGATTCTTGCTAGGAATGCTCACCCAAAGGGCAGCTTGTGGAAGCTGTCTTTCTACCACGTGGTACCCAAGGATTGAGCTTCAGACATCAAGTTTGGTGGCCAGCACCTGAACCATGTCACGAGCTCAAGTTTCCCCAACCCCATTTTGTTTTGTTTTGTATTGAAACACGGTTTCTCAGTGTTGCCCGGGCTGTCCCGGAACTCACTCTGTTGACCAGGCTGGCTTCAACTCAGAGAGATAGCCTGCTGCTGCCTCCCTGAGTGCTGGGATCAAAGGCATGTTTGGAGCCACCACCGCCTGGCTCCAAATCTCCCTTTTACATACATATTCATTACACTGACTCTTTTTCTCTAGAAAACCCTGACACAGGAAGTACGAACATGATAGGACACCATATGTCATCAGGGATTTTCAAGTTAAAGCCAGATGCCACTATACACTTATTAGAATGGCCCAGATCTAAAATCCCACCAACAGAAGACACTGGTATAGCAGGGGAATCTCTAGTTCATTGTGGTGGGGATGCAGCTGGCAGTTCCCTACAGAGCTCAGCGCGCTTTCACCATACTCCACCGACTGTGTTCTTCACTCTCTATCCAAATGAGGGGAAACCTACACGGGGATATTCATAGAGGCTTTCTTATAATTGCCAAACCTGGAAGCGATCACAGAGTCCATTTAATGGATAGATGCTCACTGTGGGGCATCCAGACTGTGGGATGTTAAGTTCCATGTTAAAAAGAAATGAATAGGGCGATGGCTAAGCACGTAAAGTGCCTGTCACGCAAGCACCCACGTGTAAAAAGTCAGGCAGTGTTGGTGCACATTTGTAACCTCGGTGGTGGGGTGGCAGGGGGGTTTGGGGTGGGGGTGGGCGATAGGATCATCAGGGCTTGCTGGGCAGGAAACCTAGTTCAACTGGTGAGCTTCAATTAGCCAGTTCAGTGAGTGACCTTGACTCAAAAAAGTAAATTGTAGAATAGTAGAGGAGAGCGCTCAATGTTGACCTCAGGCCTCTGCACGTACTCACACACATGTGAATGTACGCACGCACACATTACAGGGAAGGGGGAGAGGAAGAAGAAGGAGGAGGAGGAGGAGAAGAAAGAGACATTGCATCTCTGTGGTAGAGTGCTGACCTAGCAATTCAAAGCGGGGTTCATGAAAAGCACGGACAGCCATGCATGGTGGCTAAGGCAGGAAGATTGTGAGTTCAAAGCCACTCTAGGCCATATAGTAAAACCCTGTCTAACACACAGCCACATAGGAAGCATAAATATGAATTGCTAAGTGAAAGGAGCCAACCTGAAAAGTCTGTATATGTGTCATTCTGAAAACATTAAAATGATTGACACAGTACAGTAGCAGTTGTTGTCAGACCTTGGGGACAGGAAAGAATGACTAGGCAGAGCACAGGAGGTTTCTAGGCCAGTGAAATGACAGGGTGTGACTACAGTGGTGGTGCTGTGTCATTACACATCAAGGGTCACTGTGTTCTGTGGGTCTCTATACCCACCACTGAGAGTGAATGTAGTAAACTATGAACTTGGAGTAATAATGATGGGTCAATGCTGGGTCAGTGTAACAGCCAGTAGGAAAAGAGGAAACCCAAGCCTGGGGAAATGGCTCAGCAGCTAAGAGTGCTCGCTGCTTTTACAGGGGACTCATGTCCGGTTCCCAGCACACACGGCCCCCTATAACTCCAGCTCCCAGGGGTTTGATACCACTTATAGCCTCTGTAGGCACTTGCAACACACACACACCCATTGAACCTCCCCCATTAGCCAAGCCATCAGACAAACTGCCAGCCTCTGCCTGGAAGCCGCTATCCCACCTGGGGAACTAAACAAAGGCTCTCTGCAGACTGTCTGGTCTCCTCCAACAGCTTAGAAGTCCATCCACAGAGCTATGAGCTACGAGCCTGCCCACCTGCCCACCGCTGGAAGGCTTGCAGGTTGCTGGAACATTGGCGCAAACACTGCAGTGTTTACATTATGCAAATATCATGGAACCTAGAGACTTGCTTTCCTTTCTGTACTGTCTATTAAAACCTGGCTCCCGCAGTAAAGTTTGAACCTTGATCAGAATATTTGTCTTGGTTTCAGCATTTCTCCTGCAATTCGAACCCTTTCTTTCCAGGTCCCTGTCCTCCACCTGGGAAGAATCCAGTTCCTGAGACTGCGGGCAGTTTCACACCCAGATGTGTAACATATGCATAAATTAAGAGAAACAAACCTTGGGGGTAGAGGAATGGCTAGGTGGTTAAGAGCACTGGCTACTCTTCCAGAGGACCAAGTTTGATTCCTAGCATCTACATGGCAACTCTCAACTGTCTGTACTCCCAACTTTCAACTCTGGATCCAGGAATCTGACACTCCTGGCCTCTGTCGTATATCAGGCTTGCATGTGGTGGTTCACATACATGCAAGCAAAGCTTCTATACATATAAAAAATTAAAGTAAAACCCACATCAAAAAAGACAGCTGCACCAAAACAGGTAGAACAGTGTACAAAAGGGCACATCTAAGGATGGAACATGGTAGAGTATTTGCCTAGCATGCTGGAAGCTCTGGGTTCAATTCCTAGCATGGTCTGAGCCAGGTATGATGGCACTGCCTGCAATCTCAGCACTCACAAGGTGGATCAGTAATTCAAGGTTATCTTTAGCTATATTAAGAATTTAAGTCTGGTGGGCGGTTCCCGGGGCCAGTGGCTGTTGAGCGGTTCTCCGGGCCATGATAGAGGAGTTTGACAAACACAGCGATGGAGAGATAAATCAAGTCCTTGAGTGGAACATCTTTGTCGGAAGAGAAATAAGTTTAGTTCTGAGAGGTAAGTTTGTAGTAGACAAAACAAAAAGGAAAAAATGGAAAGAGCTCTCTGAAGAACAGAAGCGAGAAATTAAAGATGCTTTTGAGCTGTTTAATACTGACAAAGACCAAGCCATAGATTATCATAAATTAAAGGTGGCAATGAGAGCCATGGGCTTTGATGTGAAAAGGGCTGATGTGTTGAAGATTCTTAAACATTATGACAGAGGAGCCACAGGCAATATGACATTTGAAGATTTTAGTGAAGTTGTGACAGACTGGATACTAGAGAGAGAGCCACATGAGGAAATACTGAAAGCATTTAAACTATTTGATGATGATGATTCAGGAAAGATAAGCTTGAGGAATTTATGGCGTGTTGCCAGAGAGCTGGGAGAGAACATGAGCGATGAGGAGCTCCGGGTCATGATAGAGGAGTTAGACAAAGACAGCGATGGAGAGGTAAATCAAGAGGAATTCATTGCTATTATGACTGGTGACATGTAAAGAATTACAAGATTCAACACCAAAATGTTGCTGTTACCATCTATCTTCTCTTTGTGTGCCTGGAGTTCAGTTTAAGAATATGAAACAAAACAATTAAATGTAGTTCTTTTTCTGAAAGGAACAAAACCAAGCATCCTTTGTATGTATATTTCAATACTGTTAAGTGTATGTCATCAATGTAGTAGTTGAGTTCACATTTATAATGCACATTTATATAAACTTTTATTTATTTATTTATTTATTTTTCGAGACAGAGTTTCTCTGCATAGCCCTGGCTGTCCTGGAACTCACTCTGTAGACCAGGCTGGCCTCGAACTCAGAAATCTGCCTGTCTCTGCCTCCCAAGTGCTGGGATTAAAGGCATGCGCCACTACCGCCTGGCTATATAAACTTTTAAAACATCAAATCTTGTGGTGTATATTATTTGGAGGCTTCTAAATTTAGCATTAGCTAATTGCGTTTATTTTCATGCACATTTTTTAAGACATTCGTTAATAAAGTGCTTATTTTATGAGAAAAAAAAAGAATTTAAGGCTAGCCTTGGCTACATGGAAACATGAAAAAAAAAGGGCAAAGCTATACAAATTCATGGGGTGTTGCAATAAAATTCGTTATTCCTACTGAGTAATAACTCTTCAATAACTTTCTGTTGTTGTTGTTGTTGTTTGAGACAGAGATTCTTTGTGCCCTCGCTGTCCTGAAACTCTCTTCGTAGACCAGGCTGGCCTTGAACTCAGAGATCCACCTGCCTCTGCCTCCCAAGCGCTGGGATTAAAGGACTGCACCACCACCGCTCGGCTAAATTCTTTACTTCTTTATCGCTGTATCTTCTGTCTTCCATCTCCCATCTGTCTGTTACATAAGTCTGAATCTGTGCCAGCCTAAAAACAGGCTAGAGAATCTGTCTGTCCCTGTGTCTGTCTGTTCCTTTGTCTGTTATGTGTCTATCGGTGTCTTTCTTTTCCAAACTCTTCTCTCTTTTGGATATGTCAGGTGGGGGAGACAGGGTTTCTCTGGGTAGCTCTGGTTGTCTTGGAACTCTGTAGATCAGGCTGGTCTTGAATTCAGAGACCTGCCTGCCTCTGTCTCCCAAGAGCTAGGATTAAAGCTGTGCCCCACCACACCTAGTAGTCTTACAAAGGACCTCAAGGTGAGCCATTAACTCAGCAGAAGTTCTAGTCTCTTAGAGTGTAAGAGATACTTTCATCATATTGGATCGCCACACTTTCTGTCCTTGGCAGACCCCAGGAATGCATGTAGTACACACACACACACACACACACACATGTGCGCAGACAGAAATTTCATACATATAAAACAAATAAATCTAAAAAAATTTTCAAAGAAACAAAACAAAAAGTTTGAATGTTAAATTGGAGACATGGCCCATGTCTGTAATCCCAGCACTCGGGAGGCTGAGGCTGGAAGACTAGGAAATTTAGAACAGTCTGAGCAACACAGTGAGTTTGAGGCCAGGCTAAATTACATAATGAAGCTTCGTCTAAAAAAAAAAAAAGAATAATTTGGGTAAGATAAAATATATTTTTCAATGTAAACGGTGATGGAAAATCACCTATGGATAAATACTCAAGGTAAAAAAAATAATTATGGAGCCTGTCAGTGAGGGTGCATGCCTTTAATCCCAGTACCTGGGCAGCCAAGGCAGGAGCATCATGAGCCAGACTCTTTTACAAAACCATAAAAATAGTGCATTGAACCTTTCATGCTGTAATACCGACCTCCCGGGCAAGATGGTCCCATTGATGGTGGCATGACTTCCGGTGTGGTGGTCGTAACCAACCGTGGTTTCTGATTGTATTTAAGGCATGTTCCCTGGGAGGGAATGCATGTTTGGGAATAGAAATCTGGTCAGAAGCCTATAGATCTTTCAGAGAACTTCTTATTGTTTTACTAAACAGTCAAGATGCCTTCTATGTGCATGTTTCCACCCATAGATGAGTGCTGGTCTCTGTTGATATCAGAGAAGCTCTTTTTTTATGGGCAGTGGTTAATGCAGAGTCATAACTGCTCAAAGTGGTGGGGATTAGTGGCTGTGTGTCTTCAGCCCTCCATGAGACATCACACACATGCAATTGCGTGGGGGGTGGTGGAAAGAATGTTAGAGCCAGAGACTGGGGCTAAGTACTGTGAGATGCTGCCTCCTGGACATGATTTGGTCATTGTACTCAGGAACTCACAGCAGCCCTGGTTATATGCACACCACCAATCCAATCAAAGTTCTAATATGAACTGGGAGGGAAACTCCTAAGGCTCCTGCCCTATGTGAGGACCTGTTGGGGGCTGATGGCCACCAGGAGAGGGAGAGTGCCTTTCCTGTGGGGATGTGGCTGCTGGTAGGTTGCCTAAGCTCGAGTGGTCCACACCAGTGCTCAGAGGGACAACACTAACTGGACTCAGTGGGCTAAAAAATAAGAGAAGATTTGAAATCAGGAGGGGGCCGTACTGGGGAGTCCAGGAGGAGGGGGAGTGGTATGATCAAATATAAAAATTTCAAGGAAAAATATATTGAAACACAAAAATAAATACGTACCAGCATATCAATCAACAAATGTTGTATACCTTAATTTTACCATGATTTTAAAAAGCTAAGTACATGTTTTTTTTAAAAAACATACTAAGGAGCTGGGAGATGTTTCAGTGGGTAAGAGTGCTTACTGTGCAAACATGAGGAGCTGAGTCTGGATCTCTAGCAGCCATGGAAAAAGCCTGGCAAGGTCACGCATGTCGCGGAAGAGACAGGAGGATGGTTGGGACTTGCTGATTGCCAGCCTAGGCGCCCCCCCCCCCCAAATGCAACTCCATGTTCAGCAGGAGACCCTCTCAGGGAATGAGGTAGAGAGTGTTAGGGAAAGATTCCCAGTGTGTTCATCTGACATGCACAAGTGTATGCACACACAACATGTCAACACAGATAGTTCATGGTGGTTTTTTGCTGGGAGAAATTGAATGAAGAGCTAGAGGTGAGATATAATACACTAAAATGTCCCCATTTAATATAAAAGGAATGAGGCTCCTGAGGGATATTTTTTGTAGACAATATTGGGTAGGGGAAGGGCAGAGGTGACCCTTATATGACCTGGAAAAGAGTTTGAATGGTATTGAACCACAGAGGTTTTTCACACATCCAGTGGTGACATGTGAAGTCAGTGACTGTTGTTGCTGAGTTGGGGTGGGGACATGACACCAAGCTTGGGGTCCCCCAGGCTCCAAGGACATCAGCAAGAGCCTATTTAGCTTCCTTCATGAGATGCCTTGAGTCTGACCAGCCAAATTCTCTTCCACTTCGAGAAATTAAACTACAGGTTACTCTGGCCACCTCCCAGACACTTCAATTCTAGATCTCCAGTCTTGGCAGAAGGGACTGTATTCATCCTCTTCATCCTCTCTCCCTCCCCCCTCTTTCTCTCTCTCTCTCTCTCTCTCTCTC
>NW_022196911.1:48767225-48771785 GCF_008632895.1 Mastomys coucha | reverse complement strand
CTCTCTCTCTCTCTCTCTCTCTCTCTCTCTCTCTCTCTCTCTCCATGAATGTGGAAGCCAGAGGTCAACATCAGGTGCCCTTCTCAGGATGCCATCTGCCTTGCTTTTTGAGACAGGATCTCTCACTGGTCCAGAACTCACCAATTCATCCCGAGAGCCCCAGGAATCTGACTGTCTCTGCCTCCCATTGTCAGGATTACAAGTGTACCTCCACCAAGCCCAGATTTCTCAAGTGGGTTTTGGAGCTCAAACTCAGCTCTTCATATGTGCACAGCAAGCACTTTATCAACAGAGCCATCTCCCATCCATCCATCCATCCATCCATCCATCCATCCATCCATCCATCCTCTCATTCATTCCTCTGCTGTGCACCCTGAGCCATCTGGGCATACTGCTGCATACAGAGATCCAAGTTCAGTTCCAGCCCTTGTCCCTGCTCTCAATACCACTACCAAGTCCACCCTTAGTACTCTCTGAAACTCCTACTGTACTGGCTAGTTTTGTGTGTCAACTTGACACAGGCTGGAGTTATCACAGAAGGGAGCTTCAGTTGGGGAAGTGCCTCCATGAGGTCCAGCTGTGGGGCATTTTCTCAATTAGTGATCAAGGGGGTAGGGCCCCTTGTGGGTGATGCCATCCCTGGGCTGGAGGTCTTGGGCTCTATAAGAGAGCAGGCTGAGCAAGCCAGGGGAAGCAAGCCAGTAAGAAACATGGCTCCATGGCCTCTGTGTCAGCTCCTGCTTCCTGACCTGCTTGAGTTCCAGTCTTGGCTTCCTCTGGTGATCAAAAGCCATGTGGAAGTGTAAGCTGAATAAACCCTTTCCTCCCCAACTTGCTTCATAGTCATGATGTTTGTGCAGGAATAGAAACCCTGACTAAGACACCTACGGAGCTGGAGGTGCTCAGCCAGCACATATTCAGTCCCTCCTGTGGGTCCCTGCACACACCCAGCATTCGAAAAGACCAATAGCAAACCAAATGAGAGTTGTCCCTTTTCTTTATTAGAATATTACATACATTGCAATAAATATTAACTTACTGAATCCTTAAACATGTCATAAATAATATGAACATCTTACAGAATTAAATAAAAGCATACATCTGTTTTTCCTGGAGTAAACTGGGGGAGGCTTCTCCAGTGACCCTGATACCTGAATAACATCCCAACCATTTGATGCTTTCTGTTTGTGTGGGGTAGTAAGGTATTTACTTTGCTTTTTAAGTTCAGTTACACTGAAAAGTAAGGCCCAGCATGTGGCTGTCCCTCATTCTCACTGCAAGGAGATGTCCCTTCCAGGCACAGAGGCATGGTCATGGCACAATCTGATTCATACATAGAACATAAGAAAAGTCAACCATGAGCCAGGCGGTGGTGGCGCATACCTTTAATCCCAGCACTTGGGAGGCAGAGGCAGGCGGATTTCTGAGTTTCAGGCCAGCCTGGTCTACAGAGTGAGTTCTAGGACAGCAGAGAAACCCTGTCTGGAAAACAACAACAACAACAACAAAAAACAAAAAACAAAAAAACAAAAAAAAAAAAAGAAGGAAAGAAAGAAAGAAAGAAAGAAAGGAAGAAAGAAAGAAAGGAAGAAAGAAAGGTCAACCATGTAGAAATAGAAGTGGGCTTACTGGAGGCTGGGGAGAATAGCAGGGAGTTGAGGAGAGATTGACTAGTGGGTATTAAATTGAAGTTAGGTAGGAGCAGGAAGCCCTGGTGTGTCATGCCTCAGCAAGAGAGTCATTGAGTACCATCTATCTCAAAGGACTGGGAGAAAGGATGCTGAGGTTAGGTTTGCGATCCTCCTGTGTCCACCTGGACCAAGAGTTCAAAGTCTTCCTTGGCTACACACTGAGTTCAAAGTCAGCCTGGAATACTTGAGGCTCTGATGCAAAGAAGGGGATGAGGGCTAGGGAGTATAGCTCAGTTGGTAGCATGCACAAACCCCTGGGTTCCATCCCTAGCACCACATGAACTAGTCACAATGGTGCATGTCTGTAATCTCAGCCCTCAGAGGAGGAGGTGGCAGGAAGATCAGAAGTTCAAAGTCATCTTTGGCTACATTACAAGTTTGAGGCCAGCTTGTGCTACAGAAGTTTCCGTTATACATTCACAAAAAGTTTAAATACTTTGCCATATGTGGACATAGATAGGTTTAACTTGACTACAGGACATAAATGTGAGTAGAAACAACATATGGTAACCCTTCATTTGCACAGTTTTGTGGGGGTTTTTTGCATCTGTTGAAAATTTAACTTAAAATGTGAAGTCATGTTGCCATGAGCTAGCTCAGCCTCAGCCTTCCAATGCCCATTCCGTACTCATCACCCCAAGGAACTCTTGCAGGTAATCCAGGAACTGTCTCGTCCTCCGTCTCTCCTCGCCACACTTCTCCTGTGAAGAGAACAGACTGTCATGTCGGTTCCTGGAGAAACAGCTGCGGCAGGACTCACAGGGTCCCTGGGGAACTTACTTTTTGGCGATCAATATATTTCTTTATTAGTGACAAGTTTTGGAATAGCATTTCCACGGTACCCCCGCGGACAGTTTGATTCTTCAGTATGTCTAGCCCCTGAAAGATTTCTCCAATGCATAGCTGGTGCTGAAAGAAGATGATCAAGAAGCAAATAGATCAGACTGCCCACAACGTATACATATTTCAAAATATCATGCCATATGCAATAAATACAAGCAATTTAAATGCATCAATGAAAAAAAAAAGACAATTCAAGACGTGATGGTGCTTATCTGTAATCCCAGCATTCAGGAAGTAGAGGTAAAAGGATTAGGAGTTCAAGGTCAGCCAGCGCTACATAAGATCATTTTTAAAAAATCAAAATCAAAGTTAGGACTGGGGCTGGGGAGATGGCTCAATGGTTAAGATCACTGGGTGTTCTTCCAAAGGACCTGAGTTCAGTTCTCAGCACCTTTGTAGTAGCTCACAACCATCTGAGTCCTGGGATTAAAGGTGAGTGGTACCACACCCATATTATATTTTCTTTTGAAATTTAGGCTGATGATTTTCTTCTATTTAGAAAAAAATGAAATAATGTATTTTACACTAGAATAAGATATATTGAAATGTATACAATATCATTACATAGTCATATTCATTAAACTGTGTAGAAATTATTAATAGAAGGCATTCATGATATTTTTATGTCCTCCTATCATTACCCAAGAATATAACTCTCTGAGCTGGAGATATAGCTCAATGGCTAAGAACACTTGATGCAGTTCCCAGCATCCACATGATGGCTCACAACTATCTGCAGCTCCAGTCCCAGGTGATCTGATGTCCTTGTTTTAGCCTTCAGGAACACCAGACACATACGTGGAACACATATGTATATGCAGGCAAAAATATTCATACAAATAAACAAACAAAATAAAAATAAAAAAAAAAGGAATGTAGTCTAAATTATTAATAGTTTCAGAAAGATATTAGAGTGGGCAGGCTGTGGAATTCAGTGGTAGAGTGCTCACTTCACACATTGAAGGCGCTGGGCTTGATCCTCAGCAGTAAAAATAAGACAAGGAAGACAAAGAGAGACAGTAGGATGAAGAGAGAGCCATGACAGAACCAAAGGAAGCTCAGCAGGACCTATCGCCGGGTAACAGAGCCGTGCAAAGAATCTTTGATGTGAGGCTATGAGATGCATGACTGACAGCTCCAGCTGACCACTTACATAACAGATCTAGCTCAAAGTCATTCCTAATATTAATTGGTTGGTGGGTTTTGAGTGTCACATAGCCCAGGCTGGCCTCTAGCTCAAAAATGTGGCTGAGGATGACCTTGAACCCCTGATCTTCCTGCCTCCTTTTCACCATTATGAGATTACAGACAGGCACTTCCATGCTTAGTTTATGGGGTGCTCAGGATCAACCCAGAATCTAGACAATCTATCAACAGAGTTTATATCTCTAGCCTTCTAATGTTTTTGTTTGTTTGTTTGTTTGTTTACTTATTGGGTCTATTTTTGATACATACAGGGTCTGGCTATGCAATCCAGGCTGGCCTTGAGTTTATATGTTGCCTAAGCTGGCCTTAGACTCTTGCCACTCCTATTTCTGGCTCCCAAGTACTGGGATTACATAATTGCCACTCTCATATTCTTTATATTTATAAGCACAAACTTTCACATCCACCTACATTAATTTTTTTCAAAGAAAGTCAAATGGTTTAACTGAAAATGAATGCTTTCGTGGGTGTGGTGGCACAGGCCTGTGTCCCAGCTACTCCACTAAGGCAAGAGAATCACTTGAACCCAGGAGCTTGAACCTAGTGAGATTCCCACCCCCAAACACAATACCAGAAAGCTAAATGCAAATGACTTATGGCTTAGTATGTGAAGCTGACTTATTCATGCAATATGGTATTAAAAGATAACTTACATTTTTATGAGTAGGAACAGGAAGCCTCATCGTCTGCAAAGGAAAGAACATAGGGTCATTTCTAAAGAGAGTTTGTTGCCTTTTTTGATGCAGTGCTTGCTGGTGATAGGGTTATCACCTGTGCATTAAGAGAGAGAAAGAGAGAGGAGAGAGGAGAGGAGAGGGGA
>NW_022196911.1:48757800-48767105 GCF_008632895.1 Mastomys coucha | reverse complement strand
AGAAGAGAAGAGAAGAGAAGAGAAGAGAAGAGAAGAGAAGAGAAGAGAAGAGAAGAGAAGAGATGAGATGAGATGCCAGCCATGAGCATGTGGAAAGAGAAGGGGGGAGGGCAATGGGGAGAGAGGGGGACAAGAGTACGGAGTGGGAGCAAGAAGGCAAGAGAACAAGCCATAATTGCACTATGTAAAGCAGATCTTTATGTTTAGAAATGAATTGCCACAAATTATTAATTTTTTTTTGAAAAAAAAACATTTTGAATCAGGGTCTTGCTTTAGCTCTGGCTGGCCTGTAACTGGCCATGTAGACAAGTCTAGCCTTGAACTCACAGAGATTCACCTGACCCTGCCTCCCAAGTTCTGAGATTAAAGGCATGTACAACCAAACCCAGCCATTTATGCATTCTAAAGAACAGTAGAATCAGGTAAGGTAGTATGTCTGCAATCCTAGTATTTGGTAGACAGTGGCAAGAGGATCTCATACAAGTTGGGACAGCCTAGTCTAGATACCAAGCTTGAGGCCAGTCAGGTGGTATAGCAAGACCCTGATCTTAAAAACAAAGCTGAAGGCATAAAAGTTATACCTCACCTCATTGCTTGTCAATAGAGCTCGGTGAGCAGACAGCTGTATCAAGGTCTCTTTCACCACTGCGCTCATGGGAATCTCCATAGCAGTGACCCAGACGCAGCTGAGAGTGAGAGCACTCAAGTGCAGAAGCATCCTCATGATTCTGAAGCCTTCAGCGTTTGCCTTTAGCAAAGGAAGAGTGCAGAGCAGGGCCGTATCCCCAAGCAATTTATTCTCTCTCTCTGAGGAAATGAATAATTTCTAACAATCAGATAGAGAGCACCTAATACAGGCAAGTCATGAAACTCAGTGTTTCCAGTGCCCTGGGTCTGCAAACAGAATGCGTTTTTTTTGCTCTTTTAATAATAGTAAACATCTTGACCCCCCACCCTAGTTTAAAAAGCATTTTCTATAACAGAGAAGAATGTTTCTACAACTTTCATCCACATTCCACATATTGAATTTCTCTTTAAAAGATGTGTGTATATGGCAGATGGGGAAATGCCCATCTCATACTCTTGCGATGGGATCGACTTTTCCTGAGCATCTTCTTTTTTTATTACCCCGTGCCCCACCCCCTGCTTTAATATATGTCAAACTTAATTCCTGATAAAGTGAAACAAAAAAAGATGTATTCAAACGTATACCTCCAACAGAGTTATGCTAAAAACCATGAATGTTGAGAATGTCTTACTAGGTGCGATGGTACACACCAGCAGATGTGGGAGGTACAGTAAGGAGGATCAAGAGGTGAAAGTCATCCTTGGCTATACAGCAGCTGTGAGGTCAGTCTGGAACACATGAGACCCTGTTTCCAACAGCCAAAGGGAAAAGGGAAAAGCAGTATCTTTTCAGTTGAACTAAACTCTACATTGGCTCTAGCTAGACTTCTCTGTGCCTTAAAAAACAAACAAAAAAAAAAGAATTGAAAACGCTCTGGGAAAGACACTTAAGACAAAGCAGCTAGTCTGACAGAGTTGAGTTGCATGATGTAGGTTTTTGATCAGCATCTTGTCTTTTATTAAAAGGCCAAGCCAAACTGGGTAAAGATAAGCCGCATGCTTCTTGGTTCATATAACAAAAGGTGCAGGGTAGAGGCTCCTTCCTGTGCACTTCAGTGGCTTGGCCTTGACCCACTTTTCAAGCAGCTTACTGTGTGTATGGGGGGTGTGTGTCCCAGGGTGACACCAGGACTCCTGGCTCTCGCTGCGTCTTGTCACACACAGCAGGTTCACATTTCTTCTTGTTTTCCTACCTTCTTTCCTTTGTGGTGGGTTTATTAAGACACAGTCTGACTATGTGTCCAAAACTGTTTATGAACTTCTGATCCTTCTGCCTCAGCCTCTCAAGCACTGTGTCAGGCATGTCCCCCCTGCACCGGGTTCAAGTTTTGCTCTTCTCATTGTTCAGTCAAAACAATTCAGTCCCATAGCACTCTCTGGTGTCAAGATGCAGAGGACTCAAGCTGGAACTAGACTGAATATTTCTCCCTGCTGGCTGGCACTCACGATGCTGGAAGGTATTATGTGGGCGGCGGAGGGAGAGCTGTAGCAACAATCTTACTTAGCTCTGCACCCTGTTTGCACAGGTCAACTGGCCAAGCAAGCTGTGCCATCTGGTGCCCTAGTGGTAAGTCGGTAATGGGAGCAACTAACTGCTTTAGGAGTGAATTTGAGGCACACTCCATAGGAAGGAATCTACAGGAAGCCTGGTCAAAGGCTCATTGCTTTGGTCAATGACCCTGGTCAAAGAGTCATTGGCCCTAGCAGGGAAAGTATTACGGTTGTTGTGCTATGTGTACCAAATTGTCTTCTAAGTAACTGTGTATGTCCACAAATCAGCGCCGCTTGTCAGCTTTGGTCAGGAACACTTATTTTAAAGTTGCCAATGGTAATTGCAGAGACCCATAACTGGTCAAGGTACTGAGGATGAGTGGCTATTGAATGCCAAAGAAGGTATCTGTATCACCCCCTCCAGTGCTCAGGAAACACAGCAGGAAGAAGGAGAAGACAGAATATAAGTGCCTCGGGAAGTGGCAGATGCTGCATGGCATGCTGACTTCTGGGCATGATGCAGCTGTTGTGATCATCTGCACAAGACTGGGTCAGCCATCAATATCAGTCATGGAGGAATGAGAGGCTCAGGGGGCCCCACTCTTCCCGGGTTTTTATATGCAGTTGCAGTTAATAGTTTATAGATGAGAAAAAGACTTTTTTTTTTTAGTGATCTTATCACTAAAAAAGATGCCTGTGGTCCTATAAACAGCCCTAAAGAAACACTGGATCGCTAGAAGAAAAAACAGGAGTGGAATGGGGACTTGAGAGGGAAATGGGGTTAATATTGCTAAGATAAATCATCATTAATACCATTAAAATAGTATAATGAAATCCATTGCTGTGTATAACTGATTAATGCTAATAGAAAACTAGACTTAAAAAAAGTTCATGGACAGAGGGTTATACTGTGGGACACACTGTGACATAGAATGGCTTCCACAGTGAGATGTTTTCTATGCTTTATTATTTTGTTGTTGTTTGTGTGTGGGTTTTTTTTTTTTTTTTAGCTTGGGAGGAGGTTGCAAGGGTGAAGGTCAGATGTGAGGGGATGGGGAGATGAGCAGGGCTGGGGTTCGGGATGTGAAACTGACAAAGAATCAATAAAAAGTTGAGACAAACAAACAAACGAAACCAGTCCAATCTCTAGTGAAACATGGAGCTAATGCTTATATTTCTGGCATTTAGGAATTCGAAGCAGAAGCATCAGGAGTTTGAGTCCAGACTCAGTTACACAGTGAATTTGAGGCCAGCATAGGCTATATGAGTTTCTATCTAAAAAACCAAATGCCCAAAACAAACAACATTCAATGAACCCTGTCTCTATTTGGAAAGAGGAGGGGACTAAGGGAAGAAGGAAAGAGATGAGACAGGAAGGAATAAATATGATCAAAGAATATTATAAACATGTATGAAATGCCATAATAGAACCTCTTATTTTATAAAATTAACATACACCAGTGAAATAAAGAAAACCCCAACTCAGTAAGGGGGTTTATGTGTTCACCATAGACCTGTGGCGAAGCCTAAGGGATATACCCCTTGCTCTTCCTGAGCTAAAAGTGGACAGCATCCTGTCCAAAGCATGCAGCTGAGGCATCCAGGGGCCAGGGTACTTGTAAGAGGGATGTAGATGTTGGGAAAGAAACAAATGTATCACAGACAGGGAGCATGTGGGCTTAGCCTCTCCTGTATGTCCCACCTGGAGAACCAGTCTTTTGTTTCTTAGGCTTAGATCAGGAATCCCAGAAACAAACACAAATTGTTACCCTGAGTCTTTTTCCAAAGTTTTCCTGAGTCTTTTCCATGAGATGCAGAGACCTTTAGCATGCAGCTACCTGTCCTAAGTGTATGAGTGTGCGTATGTATATATATGTGTGTATGTGTGTGTGTGTGCATGTGTATTGTGCATTTTCAGGTATGTACTGAGCTCTTGGCTAGACATATTTGAGTTGAGCACTCTCAAGTATTGTGGGAGACAAACTGGCTCACTTCACCCAACCTGTTAGCAGTGAAGCAAGAATGAACCACAGTGGCCTTAAAATGATACTCTCAAAATCCAAGCTTGACTCTGGCAGAACCTGACTCACCCCAGAGGTCATGAGACAGTAATTCTATTATTTCCCTTTAGACGTCTTCTGGCTACCCTGAGAAAGTGTGGGCTTAGATGAAGGTTTCAGGGGAATTGCCAAGTAATTTGCAATTTTAGTAACTCCATCAAGGTTTCAGAGTGACTCAGCACCATGATAGAGCTGCACAGGCCATGGAGGGAGCAGCAGATGGAAAAGTCCTCATATTAGCCTTTACTAAGCAAGGGAAAAGCAGCAGCTGCTCACCGTGTTTAGGGATGTAATACTAGCTGGCTATAAACGGGACGAAGCAGGAAAGGCTGTATTTACAAAATGAAGGTAGCGAGGCCTAAATTGCAGCACAGATCATCTCAGCTCCAGCTCAGCTATTGCCATATGACTTCCACAGGCTCACATTTCCAAGTGAGCCTCAAGCCGGGTGGTGGTGCATGCCTTTAATCCCAGCACTTGGGAGGCAGAGGCAGGCAGATTTCTGAGTTTGAGGCCAGCCTGGTCTACAGAGTGAGATCCAGGACAGCTAGGGCTACACAGAGAAATCCTGTCTCAAAAAAACAAAAACAAAAAAACAAAACAAAACAAACAACATCAACAACAACAACAAAAACCCAAAAACAAAAAACCCAAACCCTAAATCTCACTAACTACATGTACACCAATTCTTTACATAGGAAAAATATTTCCTGTTCAAAATTGTACTTATTGTTTGTTTGAGACAGGGTCTCGTGTACCTCAGACTGGTCTTCAATTTGCTAGGTACTCCTTGAATTCCTGATCCCCCTGCCTCAGCCTGCCAAGTACTTGAACAAAATGTCTGTACCGCTTGGTGGGCTCAATATTGTATTTCTTTCAAGTTTTTTTCCTTTTTTTTTCTTTCAAGTTTTAAAAAACTATTAAGAAATACACTGTAACATGAAATGTTTCATCTCAGCTACTATGTGTTGGGTCCAGTATCATCTTACACAAAAATTGCAGACTGTTCATCTTAAAAAAAGAAAGAAAGTCTGTAACCATTGTCAGAGGTCCCTCCCAGCCCCACTAACCCTGCCTTCTGAATCCTTGGGTTCCACTATTGCCTTTTATAACTGGATTATTGTGCTTGGTCTTCAGATTTCGTGGTGTTCTAGCATGTGTAAGAATTTTCCTCTCTGCCTAACAATACTCAGTCTTATGTACAGATCCTGTTTTGTTAGTCCATCTTTCTGTTGATGGGTGCTTAGGTCTCTTCTTTCTTTCAACCACTATGAATAATGTTGTATATGGGTCTATGCATACAATGCTTTCCTTCTATTTTTTTAGATATAGGGTCTTGTGCATGCTAAGCTGACTTTCAACTTACTATGTAGTTGAGGATGACTGACTCTGACCTGCTGATCCTCCTGCCTCCACCTCTCAAGTGCTGGCACTACAGGTGTGTACCACTAAACCAGGTTCCTCCCCTTCTCTCTCCTCCCCTTTTCCTTTAAGATGGAGACTCTGGCAATGTAGTCCAAGCTGGCCTCAAACTCTCAACCTTACAGCTTTAGCAACTCAAGTATTGGAGTACATGTTACAATTGTGCATCCCACAGCTCAGAATCATATTTCTCATAAAACTAGGTTGCTAACTTTTCCTCTATGAGTTTAATCTCATCAACCTGATTGCAAACTCTCTTAGAGCAGGGATAATATTTATTTTCTCTGTGTGTACATGCATGCGTGTGTGTGTGTGTGTGTGTGTGTGTGTGTGTGTGTGTAGATGTGTGTAGGGGTGTATATGTGTTTGTATGTGTATATGTGTAGGAGTGTGTGTGTAGGTATGTGTATGTATATATGTGTAGTGTATATATATATATGCACCTGATCATGCCATGGGATACAGGTGGAGATCAGAACATAGCTTTCGGGAGGCAGTTCTCTCCTTCTACCACGTGGGTTCAGATAGTAAACTCAGTCATCAGGCTTGGTGGCATGTAACTTAGTAAGTGAGCCATCTTACATGAATGCTTAGAGTGGGAACTTTTAAACAACGTTTGAAAGCTCTTTATTAATGGAAATTCCCAAGCAAAAGGTAATGATTTTTTTTTTTGAAAATTGAAAAGTACATTTTATTCAGTGTATAGTGTGCCCCAGCACATGAGTGACAGTCAAAGGACAGCTGATCAACCCCAGCAGTGATCAGTCATGTTACATGAACCTTTGATATGACATCATAAGAATGACATATTATTTCTGTGGTCTTCCTCCTGCAAACCATAACTTCTGCCTAACCATGAGCAGCAAGCACCAGTCATCCTGGAATGGAAAGACAAGACCTGGCCAGTGCTCACCCCAAACCACTGACGTCGTCAGTCATCGTATACAAGGACAGACTCAGACACAGTCACAACCCAGTGGCATCCGAGAGAAACACTGTGTGCTCGGATGTGCTGTCCTGCATCAGATCCACTTGCATTGTAGCACACACCTTTAATCTTAGCACTCTCAAGGCAGACCCAGGTGGATGGAACTCTGTGAGTTCGAGGCCAGCGGGGTCTACATAATGAGCTCCAGACCACCCAGGGCTACATAGTGAGAGTAGGCGCTTATTATTTATAGAGTAAATAACCAAATAAGCAGGCTCTTGATTGTAGGTTGTATGAATTGGACAAATTAGTATGAACACCATAGAGATTCATAATGTCTATTGTCTGCACCTGAGAAACTGAACAACAACAACAACAAAGAACTTTGGGACGATTAGTGGCAAAAAGGCACAGCATCGGTCAGGGGTTTCAGAATCTGTGTTATTGAGACAGGCATGGTGGTGCACACCTGTGATCCTACCACTTGAGAGGTGGCAGCACAAAGGAAAGGCCCAGTTTAGCTGCAGAGTAAGTCTGAGGTCAGCCTGAACTACATAAACTGTCCCCAAACCAAACCAAAACCTCACAAAATATTCTCTTATTTTGGGGGCAGGGTCTCACTATGCAGCCTTGGCTGCCCTGGAACTTGGTGTATAGAGCAGGTTGGCCACAAACTCAGAGATTTGCCTGATCTGGGGGACAGACACTTGTCCCCCAAGTGTTGGATTAAGAGTGTTCACTACCACATCCAGTTTATAAGCTACAATCATTTAGGTGAACAGAAATAAATTAGCAGTCAGTAATCTGAATCTTCAAGGGTTGGTGACTATACCATTTAGCAAAAAGACTTTGAATTTTATCATCATACTAATGCTATAAATTGAAATAAAAAGAATAAAATAATAGTTATTTAAATGCGAGTAGTTATGTACCTTTGAAAGGGCACATTCACGGATAGGGTTTATCCCCTCTGCCCTAAGCCCTCTATCTCCTTTAATGTGCTGCAGATAGTAACCGTTTTTTTTTTTCAGTCACCGGGGTTTTCACTGTGATGCCGTTTCAGGTCAGATGACTTTTCCATGAACTGATTCTAATCAGTCACCTGCTCATGATCCTCTAGTTTTCGTAGTGACTAAATGCAAATTTGTAGCATTTCCTCTTGACTCTGTCCTAACCTTTTACCTTCCAAGCTCTAAAACATATCTTTAAGATGACATGGGGCTCTTTTTTTAAATTGATTTAAAAACACTATAGGAAAATCGACACTGGGTTTCCCTTGGCGTAGCAATTATTAACTTTTTGGCAATTTTTTCCAATCTTTACTAACTTATGGATAGTTTTATGGAGCTGTAATCAATGACTATGTGAGATTTACATTAATTTTTCCTGCCTATTATTTCTTGTTCATATATCTATGCCGTTTTCTTCTTAATAGTTTAATGCTCACATGTTCTCAAATGAAAGTGATATCTCCCGAATACCTCACTGTTTCCCAACTTCTGGCCATTACCCTTGCCTCCAGAGTTTTTTTTTTTTTTTTCTCAACACATTTTTATTGATTATTTAGGAATTTTACATTATGCACGCTGATCACACTTACTTCTTAGTCCTCCCAGGTCTAACCCCCACTACTGTGACTCCCCCCAAAAAAGAAAATGAAGAAAGCAAAATTAGGAGGAGTGCAGTTTGAGTTGCCTATGTACTCAGTGGCACATGTCAAACTCCTGGTGGCCAGCCCCTTGAAGACAACTGAATCCTTCCCTGCTCTCACTCCCTGCCAGGAACCCTCAACTATGGAGAGCTGCATTTCAGCACCAGATTTCACATTTAAAATAACACCATCAGAAACCTCCATGTAGAATTTGTGCTGGTTTGGTTTGGTATTTCTGTTTTTGTCTCCGAGTCAGGGTCTCATGTAACCCAAGCTGCCAGGGTGTTTTGAGATGTGGCCCTGGATGGTTGGAATTTACTATGTAGTCCAGGCTGGACTCAATATGCAACAATCCTCCTGCCTCTGCCCCCTGGGTGCTAGACTCACAAGCATCTCTATCTTCTTGTATCCAGCTGTTTGTTTTGAGGTAGAGTCCCCTTATAAAACCCAGGTTGATCTCCAAATAGCAGTCCTCCTGCCTCCACTTCCCTAGTGTTTAAAAGCATGTACCACCAAGCCCAGAAATTCTTTTACAAGTTTTCTTTTACAAATTTTTAACAATTTTTGAAATCGAATGAATGGACAAGATCATTTCTTTGTTGTTGTTGTTGTTTGGTTGGTTTTTCAAGACTGGGTTTCTCTGTGTAGCCCTGGCTATCCTGGAACTCACTCTGTAGACCAGGCTGGCCTCGAACTCAGAAATCTACCTGCCTTTGCCTCCCAAGTGCTGAGATTAAAGGCGTGCGCCACCACCACCACCTGGCCGGACAAGAACATTTCTATAACTGTTGATGCATTTTACCACATTGCCCTTTATCCAGCACATAAAGAAATCTCTTGTATCTTAAATATTTTTAAAGTTAGCATACAAGTAAAGGGTGTTGTCTTGACACATACACACACACACACACACACACACCACACACACACACACACACACACACATACACACAGTTATACTTTTTTTATTTATTCTCCTCCCTTGTATTCTTAATATTTCATAATTCATAATGCATTTCACAGACATAACAGTAATTCTGATGTCGGCACAGAGAGAGAATTATTTTAAATGTATTATTTTAAAAGTCCATTAGCCCTGGGTTTTTTTTTTGTTTGTTTTTGTTTT
>NW_022196911.1:48740820-48757790 GCF_008632895.1 Mastomys coucha | reverse complement strand
GTGATGGGAATTGAACCTGGGTTTTTGTGCATGTAAAACCAGCACTCTAGCAACCTAGTGATACCCCTAGTCCCCAGCACAAATTTTTAAGAGTTTTGCTCATGTAATGAACGACAGATGCCTAAAGGAAGGGGGTGATGTAAGCAGTAGTAGTTACTAGTTGATAGCTGGTGTTTGATAACAGTTTGATAACTGCTGGTAAACCTAAATAGCACTGTGTGTATTTAGCTCACTGTGCTGGTATTCAAGACACTCGGAACAAGAATTAGAAAGAGTTCTATGATGGGTGAGGTGATAAGAATCGTACATCATCGTTTTTGTGACGTTAACAAAGGTTCTAAAATGATTAGCTTTGAATGTCAAAATAACCATGTAAAATTTTTAAGTAGAATTTCTAAAATAATGGGATTTTTTTTTTCCAACTCGGGTACTAAAACAAAAGAATAAAAATGTTCAACCAATCTAGAAAGAGTAAAAGAGACACAAGGCACAATATGAGATAGGAAAGTTCAAATTGACCAGAAGCCAGGAGATCTAATCCAGACAAGTTAATTAACTCACCTATTAAAGAGACACACAGCAAAAAACAAACAAACCAAAAACAAACCAAACCAAAAAAAAAAAAAAACTGTATTAAAGACATTTGCCATCAAAAGATACTCAATGTAAATGACAAAGAAAACAGAACAAAGACTAGCCAAGAGATAGCTCAGTTGCCAGTGCCTATGGAGACAACTGATCAGAAAGCATTAGAAAGATGCGTAGGTTCCTGTGGACAGAAGATAGGATCTCAAGGCAGCTTGGTTTTCATCTCATTAATTTTGGTTCAAGTGAAACCAAACGTTTTCCAGAAGCGCTTTACCAAGAACTGGGGACTTGGCTGATTGGAACTTTGAGCCATATATATTTTTTTTTTTTTGGTCATTTTGACTAGAAAACTTTTACTATTACAATGTAGAATTGTGTGTGTGTGTGTGTGTGTGTGTGTGTGTGTGTGTGTGATGGAATGTAACTACCATGACATGTCCATTATTTTTTTCAGTTAAGTATTATTTCCTGAAGTGTTTTTTCCAAATGTGTGTTTTTGTGCATGATTACGTGAGGTTTACACGCTGTTTTCCCAGAGTTCCAGAGTGGTCCAGAGTTGAGTTCCTAGCACCCACATCAGGGACCCAACACACTCTTTAGCCCCTAACATGTGCACATAACCACACACATACATATAAGGTTAATAAAATATTTTTAAATACCATGCTACTAATGCTCACATATGAATCTCAAAATACTTCTGAAATTAAAAACATTATCATTATATAAATATTACTTAATAAGCATTTCTGTCTCCTGATTTCAGGGTTTACATTCGGCATTCCCAGAGTCCGTCAAATTTCCTTCACTTTTTGTTCTTTGAGATCTTTGAGACAAGGTCTCATTGTAGCCATGGCTGGCTTGGAACTTGCAATGATCCTCCTGCCTTAGCTTCCCTAGAACAGGGATTACAGGCCCGTTTCTCCAGGTCTGTCTGGCTTCTTCTTTTTCTTGAAAAAAAATTAAAGCATGAAGCCAAGTGTGGTGGCGCACACCTTTGATCCCAGCACTTGGGAGGCAGAGGCAGGTGGCTCTCTCTCCATTTGAAGTCAGCTTGGTCTACATAACGAGTTCCAGGCAGCCAGAATTACGCTCACAAAATGACAACAGAAGAATTAAAATGTAATTATATCATTTCCCCTTTGCCTTTCGTCCCTTCAGCCCTTCTCATGAACTGCCTCCCCTTTGCTCTCTCTTTCAAATTCATGGCCTCTTTGTTGTTACACACACATACACACACACAAATATGTGAACACAACCTACTGAGCCGGTTAGTATTACTTGTACACATGTGATTTCAGGGCTAACCACTTGGTATTGGATAACCAAGTCCTCCCCAGAAAAGACCATGTCTTCTCTTCTTAGCAGTTTATCCCATTGCAGTTCTCTATTGGTTCCCTTTCTGTGTCAGCATGTCTACTGAGGCTGTGTGAAATTTCCTGGCATTTCTAGGAGACACAATCTCACAGATTTTCTGGACCTCTGGCTCTTACAATCTTTTTGTCCCCTCTTCTGATATGTTCCGTGAGCCTTAGGTCCAAGAGTTGTGCTGTAGATCTATGAGTCAGGGCTGGCCACGCCAGGCCAGGTTTTTATTTTTGTCTGAGATAGGGTCTCACTCTTAGTCCACGCTTACAGTAAAAGGCATCCTCCTGCCTCAGTCACTCACCTGAGTGGGGGAGTTAGAGCTTGAGCCTCCACAGCCAGCCCTTTTCCTACCTAATTCCTACCTTGTGACCATGTCGACAGGAGGGGGACTTTCTTCCTACTTAGGAGAACTCTGTCTTCGAACAACATCTGGTTTTGGGTCTACAGTAGCAGTCCCCAAACTTTTGGTCTTAAACTCCTTTTGCACTTTTAAATATTGCTTAGGGTGGAGACATGTGTATATTACTAATAGTTCAGTGGCAAAACTTAAAAAAAAAAAAACCTACACACACACATATATACTTTAAGTGTGTATTGCCCGCATGTATGTGCAGCATGTCTATGCCTGGTACTCGGGGAGGTCAGAAGAGGGTGTCAGATTCCCCTGGAACTGGAGTTACAGATGGTTGGGGCCACCATGTGGGTGCTGGGAATTGAACCCCGATAATCTGCAAGAGCAAGTGCTCTTAACCACTCAGCCACCTCTCCAGCTCAGAAAGCCATTAGCTCTGCAAGGATCTCAACACAAGCCTATTAACTAGCAACATTTACAGTTTAGTAGAAATGAAAACTGATTTATTCTAAAGCAAAAATATATACAAGAATGCAGTCTGTTGTAATGGTAGCACCACAGTCACGTGATCAAGAGAAACTACTCACCACTAGAAAGTGACAGTGGAAAAACGCAAATAAACAGTACTGTCAGTACAGACATGTCACTAACAAACCACTTACTGGGTTTCAGAATGCACCCCAGCCCACCCATTCTTGCAGTCCAGGGATCCAAATGTGGACAAAAAGTCTGGTCTTTGCTACTTAAAGTTATTCTTTTCAGACGGGCTACGAGGCTCTGTAATAGAGACACTCGGAAGACTGAGGCAGGAGAACCGCAAGTTCGATCCTCCAGAGCTAGACCCGATCTCAAAACGCCAAAGCAAACAGAGATGGTGGCAGCAGCTAAGCTGACCTGCTCGCGCACCTTAGGAGTCCCGCTTCCCGGCATGCCCCGGGCGTGCGAGAGGCGTGGACAAGTACGCGTCCGCCCCCACGTGACCCCAGGTCGTGCGAGGCGGGAATCTGAGAGCTTGCGGTTGCTGGCTCGCTTGGCTTTTCTTGGGCGTGCAGGGCAGAACCGGCCCGCGCCCTCCCGGGAAACAGCAGCCCGCGGGACCGGAAGTGCTCTCGCCACCGGAGCTCCTGCTCGCCGCTGGCGTTCGGAACTTTCGGGTCCTCTCGCGGCGTCCCTTCCCGGCTTGCCCAGCTTCCGCCTTGAGGTTAAACTCGCCTCTGGCACCGAGATAAGAAACGTGGTGCAAACATGTCCAGGATCGAAAAGATGAGCATTCTGGGCGTGCGAAGTTTTGGGATAGAGGATAAAGATAAGCAGATTATCTCTTTCTTCAGCCCCCTCACAATTTTGGTTGGCCCCAATGGGGCGGGGAAGACGGTAAGTCCTGAGGAGGGCCCCAGAAGGTGTTTAGGGTGTCGCCCTGTGTGGTACGTGGGCCTCGGGGACCTCAGAGCCGGGCCGGCCCAGCTTCTCGGAGTGTCGGAAGCCCAGGCTGGCGCTCCGCTCTAGTGTCTAGCTCCCAGGGAAGGGCCGCCTGCGCCCCAGCTTCCCAGCCCCGCCCCCTTGTTTCGGAAGCCTAGCTGTCACTCGCCACCAGTTCCCAACTGGGTCTCACCCCCAGCCCCCAAAAAGGGTTTTAAATATGAGAAATAGGTAACCTAGAGTTGCAAAACAGATCTACTGGTAAAAAACATAACGAATGAAAAAAAAAATGGCTTATTGTGAACATGAAGCTGATAGAGGAACCCTAACACTAGAAAATTATTTTATTACTTCTGAAAATGTGGGCTGTGCGTTGTGACACACTCCTTTAATCCTCCTGGATTGGCAGAGGCATGCCCATGACTGTGAGTTTGAGGTCAGTTTGGTCTACATAATGAGTTGCAAGGTAGCCAGAAATACCAAGTTGGATGTTGAGTGTCAGGAGGTAGAGCTTTATTTATGTGGAAATGTTCCTTGACATTGTGTACCAGGTACATTCTTAGCCTTGGTCTCCTGGAAGGAAGACATAATAAAGTGCTTATAATCACTAGCTACATGTATACATGTTTTTTTTTTTTGCTATTATTTTATTTATATATTTTGGACACAGCATCCTACATAGCTTAGGCTGAACTGATCTGCTTGTCCACCTTCTAAGTGCTAGAGTTGTAGACATGCACCTCCACACCTGGCTGTGAATTAATATTTGTCATAAAGTACTGTGGTTCTCATAACTAAATAACACAACTTTCTCTTTCTTTAGACCATCATTGAATGTCTAAAGTATATTTGTACTGGAGATTTCCCTCCTGGAACCAAAGGAAATACATTTGTTCATGATCCCAAGGTAATGAATGGTGTCTATCAAGTTTTATATTTTAAGAATTAAGTTTTTATAATTCTAAAAGTAGTAGTTGCTTATTGTAGAAGACCTAAGGGTGGAAAGTATGCAGGGAAAGGTGGTCATCTACAGTTGAAGCACTCAATGGTAACCATTGTTGGTATTTTTATTTATTTTCCTATGTACTGTTTTACCCAGCAGAGATCATAGTCCTATCTAATGGTACATTTCAAGGTTTTTCCCACTGAGCATTGTCATACGGTGTGAGGTTATTAAAACACAATAAGGCTGACAAGTGCAGGTAAACACACTTTCTATGCAAGCCAGGGTTCAAACTTGTGAAGGTAGAGGGGAGAATTGACTCCATAGGTTATTCTCTGGCCTTGTGCTCATGCACAGACATGTACATATGCACACACAATAATAATAATAATAGTAATAGATAATAATAAAAAGGAAGTTTTGAAAAAGAAAGCAAAAGCCATTATAATGAATTCTTAATCTTGGTGTATGGGATGTTTCAATCTTTGGACTTTTTTAAGTCTTTTAGTTGAAATTTGTGATGCTATATAAATATCATTAATAGTTGCAGCATTATTTGCAGTTAGATTGATTGCTTTTAGTTTTTCACTATAGTCTACTGTGATGTAAATCTTCAGGAAGTATTGCTTGGATTGTGATGTTTTTACTACTAGTGTGTATACAGCACATTAAATTTGCCTTGTAGGTTTTTCTTGTTGCATATCTATATGTGAATTTATGTAGTGCCACTAAATCCCAGTAAGGTGTTTATTGTTAAATTCTTCCTGTGCTTGTAAAACCATGTCTTTGTGTATCTATAATTAAACTTACACATTTGTATTTTAGTGTATCAGAATTTTATTTATTATACAAATTAAGGAGGTGGTGTGCTGTGCATCTGTTAATACACACTTGCTGGTTTTAGTTTCTGCTATTACTTCGTTGAGTTTATGTCCTGCAGGGCTATTGTTATTTGCTTTAGGCCTGGCTGACCTGACACTAACTATGTGAACCAGGCTGACCCTGAATGAACAGAGATTGACTTGCTTCTGCCTCCAGCCCTCATTTATTTAACTGATCACCCATAAGTCGTTTAAGTAGCACCATTAAATGTGACTTTAAAGTTTTCTGTAAGCTTGGTATGTGGCAGGCCACATGCCTGTAATCCAGCACTCTAGAAATAGAGGCAGGAGAACTAGGAGATCAAGGCCAGACTGGGCTACATGAGACCCTGTCTCAAACGAACAAAGCCTACTTGCCATATTTTTGTCAAGATGACACAACCCTAGACATAACTGGGAATGAGGGACCCTCAGTTGAGGAACAGCCTCCATCAGATTGGCCTGTGAGGCTGTTCGTGGGGCATCTTCTTGATTGCTGATTGATATGGGAGGGCCTAGCCCTTGCTGGTAGTACTATCCTTAGGCTGGTGGGTCTGAGCTCTGTAAGAGAGGTAGCTCTAAGCGAGCCAGGGCAACCAGCCAGTAAGCAGCACTCCTCCATGATCTCTGCTTTAGTTCCAGTCCCCACATTCTTGCATTGATTTCCTGCCCTGGCTTCCTAGATGAAACTAACTTGTAAGCCAGATAAACCTCTTCCTCCCCAATTTTTTTTTTTTTGTCAGTGTTTTAACAATATAACCTAACTAGTGCATAGAACAAACCTCAAAAAGCGCCTAGTGTGACTTTAAACTTTCCTATGACTAAAGATAATGCTGGAATTATACAGCTGATTATAAATTTCATCTTGAAAGTAGTCACGCTGCTTAGTACATTTTTACTGGGCCCTCTGTTAAATGACTGCTTCATACCTTCTCGTTCCTAGATCTATAAGCCACTCTGCTTAGTTAATGTTCTTGGCTTGTACTTTATTGAGAAATAAGAGGACTCAGATGAAATGCAGTTGGTTTTGTTTGTTTGTTTGTGTGTTTTTGTTTTTGTTTTTTCGAGACAGGGTTTCTCTGTGGAGCCCTTGCTGTCCTGGAACTCACTCTGTAGACCAGACTGGCCTTGAACTCAGAAATCTGACCTGGCCTGCAGGTCACGTTATTCGGGGGAACGAGGAGGGTCACAACCTGTGAATAAAGAATGGGCGAGAGAGACGACAGGACTCAAGGAAGCATTGCTTGTCAAGAGCCGTTTACTTAGTGCAGCCGAGCATATTTAAAGCAAAAATCTTGGAGGGGAGGGGGAGAGGAAGGAGGGAGATGGAGGGTTACAAACTCTTCTGGGGTTGAGCTCCGGTGTGACAGGTGAGGAGGGGGTGGATGACAGGTGGAGAGGGGGTGGATTTCCGTGAATGTTCTTTTCCCAGGGCCAAGCTGGATCCTTGTGATTGTCAGGCAGGATGTTAATCTCAGGGTTCACATCCTTGTGATTGTCAGGCAGGATGTTAATCTCCGGGTTCTCAATTAGCTGGGGCAGGATATTTATCTCAGGGCTCTCATGGTTCCCAACAGAAATCTACCTGCCTCTGCTTCCCAAGCGCTGGGATTAAAGGCGTGCGTCACCACTGCCCAGCGAAATTCAGTTTTTAATAATAAAGTCTACCAAACTAGCCTGCACATGTGTGCACACTGTTCACTGGGTGGAGCATAAGTTAGGAGTTCTCTACGCTCGCATCCTTGCCTTGCTCGCTCTCAGGCCTGCTTCTACCTCCGGAACTTGAGTTTAGTAAGTTATAGATATGATCAGCCACAAATTTTTTTTTTCATGGATTGGCCTTTATTGATTTATCTTACCCCATTTCCACTTCATAAGCCAGCCTTTGCTACCCCCCCCCCTTTTTTTTTTTTTTTTTTTTTTTTGGTTTTTCTGAGACAGGGTTTCTCTGTGTAGCCCTGGGTGTCCTGGAACTCACTCTGTAGACCAGGCTGGCTTCAAAGTCAGAAATCCGCCTGCCTCTGCCTCCCAAGTGCTGGGATTATAGGCGTGTTGCGCCACCACCGCCCGGCCTTTGCTACCCCTTAAAACGGATCCAGGATTTGTCTGTCCATTCCGTTGCCACCAACTGTAAGGGATCAGTGATCCCCTAAGGTGTTTTTTTTTTTTTCCTGCACTCTTGAAGTATTTTTTGAGACCAGCCAGGACTACATAGAGACACCCAGTTTAAAAAACAAAACATTTTTTTTTCTTTTGCATAGCAAGCAACCCTTGTAAGTATTTATTTAAGAGGAAGGTAGTTGTTGAAGTCTGGAGAAGATGGCCATTCTGTGTCAGTAGGGGGCAGAGTCCCTGAAGTGAGAGCATGCTGAGTATGTCCGGGACTCAGAGGAGCAAAGTAGTGAAGGGAGAACTAGAAAGCCCAGTGAAAGTTAGAAGACCCTAGGTTTTGTGGGACCTCAGACGACAGGCAAGTGTGTCCCTGCTGACCTGTATCCTCCACCGGTTGCTAATCCAAAAAGATAGAAGATTTTGAGCAGAGAAAACACACCATCTGAGTTATGTTTTAAGGAATCAGTCTAGCTGACAGAAGGCTGTCTGTAAGTGACAAAGGTAGGGGGCAGAGACCGAGAGGCTTGTGATAAACCAGTGAGACATATTGGTGGCCTCATTAAAGTAGTAGAAGCAGTGATACTTAGATTTTGGGTGTGACCTGAGGGCAGAGATGATGATGTTGAGAGAAGCAGAACCATGAAGTGTAGCTTCAAGGTTTCTCCTTGAACAAGTTATTGAGATCATTTTGCCCTTTATTGTCATAGAGGAACTCAAAAAGGAAATTTGGGTGGATCTGGTTTAAATATGTAAGTTCAAGTTATTCCATAGATAATCAAGGTAAATATCCAGTTGGCAAAAATAAAAAATAAATATTTGTACCATTCAGAGGTTAGAATTACGAAAAGAAAATTAGGTCTTAAAAAGAAAAAGAAAAAGAAAATCAGGAATTAGGATACATAGTTTATTTAGTACAGTTACTATTTAAAGCCTCAGGGGATCAAATAGGAAATGAATAAAAGAGAGGGGCTTCTAGGCCTGAAGCTAGCACACTAGCTAGCTTCACACTGTGTTTATACGTGAGGAAGAGGATGGAAGCCTGCCATCAACTTCGCCATGTTAAGGGATAGGGTGTTTGGGTATATGGAGCCATTTACTGCCCTTGACAAAACCAGCTTCACTGATCAGAAAACCAATCATTATTTTTTTCTGTAATTAAGAGGGCAATACAATAGCTAGAGAGTTTTTCTTGATAAGGGAGGGTTTGTGTTAGATACTGTTATTGGTGCTTATAAAAGTGGGATATACTACAATGTACAGGCTGAGAATGACTGGCTAGAGGGACAGTGAACACTGAACAAAGGGGATTGCTAGGGGGCTGGAGAGATGGCTCAGCAGTTAAGAGCACTAACTGTTCTTCCAGAGGTCCTGAGTTCAATTCCCAGCAACCGCATGGTGGCTCACAACCATCTGCAATGGGATCTGATGCTCTCTTCTGGTGTGTCTGAAGACAGCAATGGTGTGCTCATACATAAATAAGTAAATCTTTTTTAAAAGGGGAGGAGGCTGTTAAAATGCATGGTTTTCAAAAAAATCAGTTAAGCGGTATACTTCCCGTATTTTGAAAGATAAAAATGGCTCCTTTTGAATGATATCTTTTAGTGGCTTCCCCTTATTTTTGGATAAGCAAGGTTGACGGTGTTCTTCTGTTCATCAAAGGTTGCTCAAGAAACGGATGTGCGAGCTCAGATTCGCCTGCAGTTCCGAGATGTCAATGGAGAGGTAGTGGCCGTGCAGAGGTCCATGCTTTGCAGTCAGAAAAGTAAAAAGACAGAATTTAAAACCCTGGAAGGAGTCATTACTAGAAAAAAGTAGGTACTCACCTCGGACTTGGAGGGGTGCTCACATGGAGGGGTGCTCAATGTGGTCTTCTGGGCCTGGAAGCCTGTCTGTAACTGTTGCTTTATTTTAGAGGAGTGTCTTAATTTTCTTTCGATAGGATTTTGTTTTCCTTTTTGACAGTCTTTTTTCTTTTTGAGACAAGGGCTCATACTTTTTAGCTCAGCTTGGCTTGGAACTCACTGTGTAGCCCAGACTGGCTTCAAACTCATATGAATGCACCTGCCTCAGCCTCCCTAGTCCTGGGGTTACCTGGATAAATCTTCACATCTGACGTTTGTTTGTTTGTTTGTTTGTTTGTTTCTTTCTTTCTTTTGTCTTTCCTTCCTTTTTTCCTCTTCTTGTTTGTGTGGTTTGTTTGTTTGTTTTGAGGTGCGGTTTCTCTGCATAGCCCTAGTTGTCCTGGAACCAGACTAGCCTCAAACTCAGAAATCCACCTGCCTCTGTCTACCAAGGGCAGGGATTAAAGGCACACACCAGGCCAGACTTTATTTTTCAGTAGTCATTTTGTATCCTCAGTGTAATTGAGAGCTTCTTTGGAGGTTCTAGCAGGGGAGTACAGCTACTCAAAGACTAGTCCTCTGGGAAGGCCGTCCTCTTCAACCCAGTGCAGCTTTGGGAGGACGCACATGGAGCAGTGAGGGAGGAAGGGGACACCCTCCTGGCCAGCCAGGTCAGCTGAATCAATCCTGGTGATCACCAGGGTGACATGTCACAGCCGGATTGTCCTCACTCCCTCCCAGTGTAATGGAATACAGAGTAGAGCTCTCATCTACGCCATGCCTTTCCATGCAGTCTTACCTACTATCAACATTTAGGTTTTTGATACTATTTATCTTAAAATAAAATGATTTTTTTTACATTTATATATTTAATATGTATGCATGTTATGCCTGTATGTCTTTATGTGCAGCAGGTTAGAAAATTCCCCTGGAGCTAGAGACACAATGGTTGCCACCATGTTGGTGCTGGGCCCCTCCAGCTCAGAACCTCGGCAGGAACAAGTGCTCTAAACCACTGAGCTGTCTCTGCATCCCATATGCAGAATGCTCTTGTTAAAGATTGAGTGATACTATTCCATTGCCTTAATGCCATTTGTGAATAGTTGCTATAATTGAGAGTGCATAACTACTAGGTTGGATAGATGCTAGTTCCATACAGCGAAGGGTGAGGTAAAAAGTGAACAAGTAGGAAAAAGTGGTCATTTCCCTTTTGACCATTATCAGTGTGTTAGAGTTAGATGCTATGTAACTGGATATGCCGTGTGTGTGTGTGTGTGTGTGTGTGTGTGTGTGTGTGTGTGTGAGAGAGAGAGAGAGAAGGTAATTACATTCTGCCTTGTAATGGGTATGGGTTTTGGAGGTAGGCTTTATCAGAAAAGAATGCCAAAGGTTTGCTTTATATATTTGGAGGGCTTTTTGTTTTGTTTTGTTTTTTGAGATAAGGATCTCTCATAGTCTAGGTTGGTCCCAAACTTCCTATGTATCCAAGGATGACTTGAACTTGTGGTCTTCCTGCTTCCACCTCCCAAGAAGGCCTCATAGGCATGCACCACTACATCTAGCAAGCCTGTGACAGCCCAGGTTGGCCTCATACTCAAAACAGCCCACCTGCATCAGCCTCCCTAATGCTAGGATTATAGATGTGAGCCACCATACCAGCTCACCTACTTGGACTTTTAAATATACTAGTTTGAGAGAGTTGTGCATAATTGTACTGATTGTCAGTAGCAGACGGAGAAAGACGAATTATCAGGAACACACGTAATATGGGTTAGAAAGTGGATTTTATCACTCTCAGCCTTCTGTCTAAGATCAAGTGTAGAAAATTGTTATTGAGGCTAGAGAGATGATTTGGCTAAGAGCTTTTGCATTCTCCAGAGGACCTAAATTAGGTTCTCAGCACCTGCATTAGGCTACTCAGAATCACCTTACTCCAGCTGCAGGGGATCCGATACCAACTGCTGGCAGCCACAAGTTCCTCCCCCTTGGCTGCTTTAAATGAATTATTTAAAAGTCCAAATGTGGCGGTTAGGAAGATACTCACCAAACAAGCGTGAAGACCTAAGTTTGATTCCCAGCACCCATGTAAAGGTCAGATAAGGTCATGTATGGCTGTAATTCCAGCTCTGGGAAACAGACAGGAAAATCTTGGGATTCTCAGTCAGCTGAATCAATGAACTTCAGATTTAGTAGAGAGAGACCATGACTAAGAAGAAAGGTGGGAATTGAGAAAGACACCTTGTATTGTCCTATGGCCCCCACATGGATGTGTACACATTACATACACAAGCACACAGGCCAGAAAACATCCTACTATGTTTTTTAGAACTCCTGCTTTCTTTCTTGAACTGCCTGTTTTGCATAATCGCCTCACCAGTGACCACAGAAGGGTTAGATTTTCCCTGTGTTCATGTGTTTGAAGAAGCCAGAGTTGAGCGTGGGCTTTGGGTATGGTTCTTCAGGAGCCGTTCACCTTGCTTTTGGGACTCAGTGAGGCTGATGGCCTGTGAGTTCCAGGAGTCCTCCTGCTTGCCTCCTCAGCACTGAGATTACAAGTAATGCTACCACCTGAGCCTTCTTCCAGGGTGCTGAGCATTAACTCCAGTCATCATGCCAGGTGGCAAACACTTCAGTCTGCCTTCCTAGCACCAAGAGTTTTCTTAGCACGAGGAGACTATCTAATGAGACATGTAAAGGGCAGTTTTTTTTTTTTTAATAGAAGAATAGCATGGGCTGGGTATGTGGTTCAATTGGTAGAGTGCTTGCCCAGTGTACAGTCTTCAGTGTGATCCCGAGCATGCCTTAGACTGGGTTGTGGCAGACCCTTGTAATCCTAGCACTTAGGAGTCAGGGATAGGACGATCAGAAGTTCAAGATACTTGGCTACATAGTAAGTTTGCGGTGAGTCTCAAATAGATAAGACCTTAAAGAATTTGAACCCAGTAGGTTCAAATTCCAACCCAGTAAGAACCTCTGAAGGTCATTTTACTAATAGCCTTGATTCTCACTTTCTGTAGGCATGGTGAACCAGTCAGTCTCAGCTCCAAATGTGCAGAAATCGACAGAGAAATGATAAGTTGTCTGGGGGTCTCCAAGTCTGTGCTGAACAATGTTATTTTCTGTCACCAAGAAGACTCCAACTGGCCTTTAAGTGAAGGGAAGGCTTTGAAGCAGAAATTCGATGAGATTTTTTCAGCAACAAGGTTTGTAAGTGTGAGTGCTGTCACTGTGAGGTTTCTTAGTCTTGTTTTATTTTGTGAGGCTGTGCTTGAGCCAGGTCCTGGTGCTAAGAACCCATGCTTCACCATGAGTTAGTTACACCCCAAGTCTGGGCCACAGTCGGTTTTATTGGCAAGATTGCCCTCAGACTTCTGTGTTTACCCAGCATCTGGAACTTTAGGCGAACACCACCATGGCCAACTTGATGCTATTTTATTAAAAAAATAAATTAAAAAGCAAAGAGGGTCAGCACTCACTACTCCACCCAGTGGCAACCATTAGGCATAGCTCCTTTCAGTTTTCTTGTGGTGAAAGTTTATCTGAGAGAAAAAAATGTAATTTTTTTTACTTAGTTCTGATGTCATAAACATTTTCCAGGTCATTAACTCTAAATGTAATTTAGAGTTTGCATAATAATTTTGTGTTTGCATAACATTACTTAGCCAGAAATTTTGCTTTTTTTCCCTATCTTCAAAGGTACATTAAAGCCTTAGATACACTACGACAGGTACGTCAGACACAAGGTCAGAAAGTAAAAGAGTGTCAAACAGAATTGAAATATCTGAAGCAAAATAAGGAGAAAGCTTGTGAGATTGGAGATCAGATCACTAGAAAGGAAGCCCAGTTAGCGTCGTCACAGGCAATTGTCAAGTCCTATGAGAATGAACTCGAGCCATTGAAGGTAAGTGATTTTTTTACTTTTTTCTTTTTTTAAGATTTATTTAGTATATGTAAGTACACTGTAGCTGTCTTCAGACACTCCAGAAGGGGGCGCCAGATTTGTTACAGATGGTTGTGAGCCACCATGTGGTTGCTGGGACTTGAACTCAGAACCTTTGGAAGAGCAGTCGGTGCTCTTAATCGCTGAGCCATCTCTCCAGCCCCGGCAAGTGATTTTTTTAATGGGAAATTAAAACTGTATGTTTATGATGTGTACTATGATTTAATGTAAGTATTTGCTATAGGGATGAGTAAAGCCAGCTAACTAACATTTTCATTATGTCATACCTCTTTTGTGTGGTAAGTGTATCTAAAATCTATTTTCTCAGTAATTTATAAGTATACAACAATTACTGACATTGTTTATTTTACCATTTTGTACAATAGCAGTTATCTAGCATACTAAGAAGAAATCCCCTCCCTCACTGTTGTATCATTTACCACTAAAGTACTTATTTATTTGTTTGGTTGTTTGTTTGTTTTTTCAAGACGGTTTTTCAGTGTAGCCTTGGCTATCCTGGAATTCACTGTGTAGACCAGGCTGGCCTGGAACTCAGGGATCCACATGCCTCTGCCTCCAAGTGCTGGGATTAAAGGCATGTGCCACCATTTCCCAACCTAATGTACCTTAAAAAATTTTTTTTATTTTGTGTATATCAGTGTTTTGCCTGTGCATATAATGGTGTACCATGTGCATGCAGTGCCTGTGAAAGCCAGAAAGGGCCATCTGATTCCCTAGACTGGCGTTACAGACATTGGGAATCACTGTGTGAGTGGAGCTACTCTTACCCACTAAGCCATGTCTCCATCCCCATAGAGTATCTTATATCTATGTGAACTTTGAGAGCATGTATATTTAGAGTTTTTCTTTTTTGGAATTTTCAAATTGACAGGTCTTTGCAGAGAATTTTTATAATTTTAAGGGTGTTCTCGGCATTGTACAGAATTTGAAATTCTTCCATACATATGTAAATTAGCATCTTTTTTTTTCTAAACCCTGTGCTGTTGTTGTTTTAATCAGCTTACAAATTAGCAGGCTTTCTTAAGGCATTTTCATGCATAGTTGGCTTGGGTTGTTTCTTCTTCATACCCTCTGGATTTTATATATTTATCTCTGAGGCAGGATCTTAGCCATTTGCCCAGGTTGACCTTAGAATCCTAGTCTAGGATCAAGGGATCCTCTTCCCTGCCTCATTTCCGAGCCTGGAGGAGGCAGCAGCAGAACCTTGGGGTTTATAAGAGAGCCTTCGGCAAGTGCATGTGTTTAGTAGCATTTACCCAGTGCTTCCCGTGTGTTGGATATCCATGCTTCAGTCTGCAACCTCAAGGAGGATCAGCATTCCAGTCTTACCTCCCAGTCTTGCTTGGTCCATTCTTGTTTCTTTGAGTCTTTGAGATGAACTCCTACTTTGTGAACCACAATAAACAATTTGTAATTCTCTTGCTCCCCTTCTGAGCCCAGGGATTACAGGTGCACACCACCGCACCAGCCTGGTCTCCTGACTGTGCTGCTTAGCTTTGGCCTTAGAGTCAGAGAGAACTTAGAGTAGCACCCAGGAGGACACAGTAGACTTTCATCAGTATTTGTAAAATTACTTTTGCTCAGATCTCTTTCCTGTAGCTAACATTGAGCACTCTGGGGATATGGGAGGAGACAGAGTAAAGGAAGGTCCTGCTTGTGTGGTGACTACGTAGTACCCATTAGTATAGAACCCGTAGTGTCCATTGTGTATAGAACACAAGAGACATTACTAGTATAATTGACTTTACTTTTTCCTTTATTTTTATGTGTGTAGGTGTTTTGCCTGTGTGCATATCTGTGTACCACATGCATGCCTGGTGCACTTGGTGAGGGGAGACAGAAATATTGATAATTCAGTGTTGTCTTTGACTACATAAGGAGTTTAAAGCCAATGTAGGCTATATGAGGTCCTGTGTCAACTAGAACAACAACAACAAGAAGTTAGGGCTTGGGTTGTAGCTCAGTGCTAAAAGCTTGCCTGTTGTGTAGGAAACCCTAGGACCAAGGCTCAGCATTTAATCGTCATCATAATTGTCACTGAAAAAATAAAGTAGCCATTTAAGAGTCTTGTTCTTAAAAATGTGGCATTTCTGGTTGGAGAGATGGCTCAGCGGGTAAGAGCACTGACTGCTCTTCCGAAGGTCCTGAGTTCAAATCTCAGCAACCACATGGTGGTTCACAACCATCTGTAATGAGATCTGACGCCGTCTTCTGGTGCATCTGAAGACAACTACAGTGTACTTACATATAACAATAAATAAATCTTTAAAAAAAAATGTGGCATTTCATAAGCTGGATTGAAGGCTCAGCAGTTAAGAGGGCTCATTGTTCTTGTGGAAGATCCAAGTTCAATTCCAACAGTCTTATCAGACAGCTCACATTTGCCTTTGACTCTAGTTCCAGGAGATCTAGCACCTGTCTGAGCTCCTTGGGCCTGCACACAGACACATATACATGTATAATAATAAATCACCTCTTGGTCTTCTAAGATCAAATGTAGTATCTGTTCTTATCAAGTTAGCATAGTTAAAATGTGGCATTTCACAATGTAACTGTCAGTGTCTTCCTAACAAATAACTTGTGTAGGAATTGTTGAAAGCAAGGTATGTGCTTTATGGTGTCCCGAGTGCTCTGCTGTGTTTCCAGTGACAGACTGGTGTTAGCACTAAATGGTGATGTCATGTTAAATGGTCTGTGTATAATTTATGTCCCTTTTTCAGTGATGTCAACCTGAATAGATTCTGTTCATGTGGAATATACCTTTACTTTCAGAATCGACTGAAAGAGATTGAAAACAACCTCTCTAAAATAATGAGACTTGACAATGAAATTAAAGCCTTGGATAGCCGAAAGAAACAAATGGAGAAAGATAACAGTGAATTAGAACAGAAAATGGAAAAGGTTTGTGGGTGATAAATTTTGTCCTGTTTGAAAATTCAGGGATCATCATAATGTATTGCATATAAACCTTTCATCTCCACATTTTGGGGGAAGTAAACCTGAGTCTTGATGTTTATGACCTCTACTAAAATGGATACTGAATAAATTTCCATTGTGTTAGAGTGGTTGTCATACTGATAATACATCAACACTGTCTATTTTGGTTTGACACAGGTGTTTCAAGGGACTGACGAGCAACTGAATGACTTGTATCACAATCACCAGAGGACAGTAAGGGAGAAGGAGAGGCGCTTGGTAGACTGTCAGCGCGAGCTGGAGAAGCTGAGTAAAGAAGCACGGCTCCTCAACCAAGAAAAAGCAGAGCTGCTTGTGGAGCAGGGTGAGATACAGACCTTCCTGGGCCTTTTCCTTTCTAGAACATACATTTTCTGCACGAATGAGGAATCGCTACAGAAGTAACACTGAGAGCACCCAGCCTCATCATAGGACAAGCTAATAACTAGCAGGCACTCTGCCTTAGATGACTGCCTTAGATTAACATCCATGACAGGGCTCTGGTAGGCAAGGCCTAGGAGAAAATCATTTTGGAAAGATTCCTGCTTTTTTTTTTTTTTTTTTTTTTTTT
>NW_022196911.1:48724518-48740804 GCF_008632895.1 Mastomys coucha | reverse complement strand
GCCCTGACTGTCCTGGAACTCACTCTGTAAACCAGGCTGGCCTCGAACTCAGAAATCTGCCTGCCTCTCTCTCCCAAGTGCTGGAATTAAAAGTGTGCACTACTACCGCCTGGTGATTCCTGCTATTAATATGCTTTTTTCTGCTATTATTACATATGTAAATATCACTAGGTATTAGCTCACCCTTTTGAGCAGATCTCTGCAGATCTATGAAGAAGTACTGTCTTGTAGTGATGCTATGTAGACAAGTAGATGACTTCTTAATTCTTAATGATGATCCTATAAGAATTCCTAAAATGATATCAGCATTTATTAAGTTCATTTATAGTGGGACTGCTATTAGGTCTTTTCTGATAGTCAAAACTGTACTGAGAGCTATGTCAGTCTCCGATGTGTCAACAGTTAATTGCTTCTGATAGTAAGCAGGCTTTCTATTACTCAGAGCACATTCCAAGAGGCTCCAAGACTGTAAACCGAAGGTCATAAAAAGGGAACTAATGATTTATTATAGGTGCTAGGATGAAGATCTATAAAATTTTACTTAAATAACTTAGTTATGATTTTTTTAACTCTCAGTGAACCTGTGGAACTGTAACAGGTGATGAATGTCTAGCCAGATAATTAGTCCTAATGATATGCATGTAAACATTCTCTGTTGTAAACTTCTTATTCAGTTTATGATTTGAATTTATGTGTAACCTTGTGATGAACTTTTTACCGTGTGATCATGTATTCTAAAAGATGTGTAAGTGCTGAGGACAAAGAGCGGAGGGTGAATTTTCCCTTATCCCACTTCTTCCTTCATTCCGTTTTTCCCCTTTTTCTTAGAGGGCTTTCATAGGAAACTTTTTACAACTTAGAAATAAATGTTAAATTCACTTTTCAAAGTGTCCCTTTTTTTTCCTGTGACTTCAGCTAGCCGGCTGAAAGTGAGAGCTGTGCAGTTCCTGCTGAGATAGAACAAAGGCCACATTACTTAATCCCTCACTGTTAGGCTACAGGTTTCAATCACCTAAGTCCATGGCTTTTAACCCTCAGAAAGAGCTAGAAAGTTTTTAGGAGTTTTTAGAAGTTATCATCATCATTTCAGTATAGTTAGAGAGCTAGAATGTCCGGAGACCCTCAGTCTTTAGAGCCATACCAGAGTCCCATTTCAACTCGCTCCTGCCAGGGCTGTAAAGTGTGCTTCCATTGTAATGATATTCTGCAATGTCAACATTGAGGACCTAGTGAACAAACTCATGGTTGCTAGGGGGAGTAATAAAAGAAGGGACAGGAAGAAGATGGGTGTGCTTATGGTTACAGAGCAAGAAGATTCTTGTGGTACTGAAACTTTATTATCTATACTGCTGACTGTTGATGTATGAGATAACATGGAGTAAAATTATATAGAACTTGAGGTTGGAGAGATAGCTCAGTGGTTAGGAGCACACACTTCCAGAAAACTTGAGTTTGGTTCCTAGTACCTACATTAAGTGACTTACAGTCACCTCTAACTGCAGTTCCAAGGATCTCATGCCCTCTTTTCTCCACAGGCACAGACTCACACAGAAACACATGCATACACCTAAACAAAAAATTTAAATCTTAAAAAAATTATATGAAATTTAATGCATACACACAAATGAGTGCAGATAACACTGGGGAATTTGGATAGGCCTGATCGATTACACAGTGTTAGTATACCAGTTTAGACTATGTGACAGTTTTACATAGTGTTCATTAGTGCAAACTGGGCAGAGTGTATAAAAATTACACTTATTTTTTTACAACTGCATCTAAATCTACTGTTACCACAACTTTTTTTTTTTAATTTATTTTTTTAAAATAAAGGTCGTTTACAACTACAAGCAGATCGCCATCAAGAACATATCCGAGCCAGAGATTCATTAATTCAGTCTTTGGCAACACATCTTGAATTGGATGGTTTTGAGCGTGGACCATTCAGTGAAAGACAGATTAAAAATTTTCATGAACTTGTGAAAGAGAGACAAGAAAGAGAAGCTAAAACTGCCAGCCAGCTTTTGGTAAATATCTTGAAACCCAGGTTTGCTGTCTTTTGTGTCAGATTCACTAAGTGATCCTATAAACTTTTAAATTAAATACAATTTTATCACATTTTTAGGTTAGTTTTGGGCTACTAAGTAGAAAAAAAATTCAGAATGTTTTTTAAATTCATTAGGATAAAATAGGAACATAGAGTAGATTTATGGTTTTTTATTTTAAGTAAAATTAATTTTTGAGGATAATTGCAAAAAAATTGCTCAGTTACTAATTGTCACCCCTGGGTGATGCTTTTCAGTTTTAGAAATGATTTCCTATATTTTTATTCATTGTATGTTTTACTTTAAAAGGAAGTTGCCTTAGTTTTTAATAACAGAATCACTAATGTGCATTGTTGCCATTTAGAGCGACCTGACAGACAAAGAAGCTGTGAAGCAGAGGCAGATTGACGAGATGAGGGACAAGAAGAGTGGGCTGGGGAGGATGATTGAGCTGAAGACAGAGATCCTCACGAAGAAGCAGAGCGAACTGAGGCACGTGAGGACGGAGCTGCAGCAGCTGGAGGGCTCCTCCGACAGGATTCTGGAGCTGGACCAGGAGCTCACGAAAGCTGTAAGCTGCCACTGAGCCGCCTCACGTTTCTCAACCACCACTCACCCCAAGACTGTAGCACTTCAGTTAGTAAATCCTGTGTAAAGTGAGCTTATTCAGATACCTTGATTGTCAGCTCTTTGGTTCTAGAAATAGGTGGGTTAAAGCCAGAATCACCAAGAAAATTAAAAAAAAAAAAAAAAAAGGAACTTGTGCTCAGACTTTCAAGCTTTATAGATTCTCCAAAAAACAGTCTCCTCTGTGTGGCCCACAGATGTGTGTCCCAAACACAGCAAAGTGGGGTGACTATTACAAGGACCCTGGTATCCCCCAAGTTAATACTCTTCTAGTTAGTCTCCACACAGTGAGGTTTCTATGTGACTGACTTGTCACCACGTTCCCTGTGGTAAACAAACACCATCTTCTTCAAGAGGTTTTCCTCCTTGTTTTGTCCTCTTTCACATCTCCGTTCCTCTTCAAAGTAAGTGTTCTAAAGCAAGTGACACCCCTGTGTCCTACCTCTCTGACCTAGGGAAACTGATGTGTGTTTGTAACTGGCCACTGCAGAGTACGTTTTCATCAGTTCACACTTTATCATAGTGTTGTCAGGATGGGGAAGTGCCAGTGAAGAACCACATCACACGGGTTTGGTTTCTACATGCCAAGGAGTGGAGTGAGTTACATGGGAACTTAATAAATATGTAAATGGGGGGATTTAAGAGTTATTAATCCATCTACAAAGATACATTTCTCCTAATTATTTTCTTTTTCTTTATTTTTTAAAGATTTATTTTTATTTATGCATGTATGTACATGTGTTTTTGTGGTTACATACATGGGAGTCCAGGTGCCGAAAAAGAGACATTGGATCTGTAGTTGTGAGTTACCTGACTTGGGTGCTGGGAATTGAACTTGGGTCCTCTGGAAAAGCTATGTGTTGTTTGTTTTGTTTGTTTGTTTGTTTTTCATTTTTTGAGACAAGAGTTTCTCTATACAGCCCTGGCTCTCCTGGAACTCACTCTGTAGACCAGGCTGGTCTCGAACTCAGAAATCCACCTGTCTCTGCCTCCCAAGTGCTGGGATTAAAGGCATGCACCACCACTGCCCAGCTGTATTTTTCTAATTTTGATTTCTCCTTTCTGTTTGATTCTTCGAGGTTTATTTACTAATCCTCTATCATTACACCATAGTACAGTAACCTGAATAAGATTTTTCCCAAAACATATGTAAGTTTATATCTTTCTCTTTTGGATATGAGCAGAAAGTAGTATTTTGTTTCTCTTAGGAATAATTTTTGGTTTTAGTAAAAATGAAGGCTTACTAAAAGAAAGGATGATATATTCTTCAAATAGTAGAAAGAGCTGTTTCAAAGCTAGCAGTAATTACACTTTGTCACTATCTTAATTCTGGCACAAAATATATAAATGCACATTTGTTTGAATTGTTGATTAGGAACGTGAACTAAGCAAGGCTGAGAAAAATAGCAGCATAGAAACCCTGAAAGCAGAGGTAATAAGCCTCCAAAATGAGAAAGCCGACCTGGACAGGAGCTTGCGGAAGCTGGACCAGGAGATGGAGCAGCTAAACCACCATACAACAACCCGCACCCAGATGGAGATGCTCACCAAAGACAAAGTAAGAGTCCCTTCCTGTAGTGTCTATACTGATGGGTTTATCCATTTTCAGTCACTAGACTCCAGTATTGATTTGGTATTGGCTTTGCATTTAGAGGTTACAACAACTTAGTATTAAAAAAAGGCTTATAAAGTAGACTTTTAACTTTTTTCTTTCACAAAGAGACAGAGTTTCTTTGTGTGGTGCTGACTGTCCTGGAACTCCCTTTGTAGACCAAGCTGACCTTGAACTCACAGAGATCTGCCTGCCTCTACATATCAAGTACTAGGACTAAAAGTGTGTACCATCCCACCCAGATGTTGGTCACTTTTAACATAGAGAGGTTTAATTTTTTTAATGATATTGAATTGGTTACTCTTTCTTTAAAAGACTATCCTGGATCATGGGGGATATCTTGAAGGTAAAGATACTTGTTGCCAAGCCTGAGTTTAATCCCTGGAATTCACATGATAGAAGGAAAGGGTTGACTCCAAAGTTGTCCTCTGATCCACTTGTGTGTTGCCATGGTTAGAGTATATACACACAAATGTTTTTTCATTGTTTTTTAAAGGCAGTTCTCAGAGCCTTTAGTGTATGTGTTATGAGCATACAGTTGGCTTTTTAATCATCTGTGGGTGGTGTACACTTTTAATCCCATCATGTAGGAGGCAGAGGCAGAGGGATCTCTGTGAGTTCTTGAACAGCCTGTTCTGTATAGCATGTTCCAGCCCAGTCAGGGCTACTGAGTGCAACCCTGGTTCTCCCCATGGCACTGTGGCTCAGGGGTGAACTGATGTCAAGCTTTTATGGCAGATCCTTTGACCTGCTGAGCCACTGCACTAATCCCCAGAATTTATTTTTGTTATTAACAGGCTTGACTTTTTAAAGTTGATTTGTTTTGTTTTGTATTTTCCTTATAGACTGACAAAGATGAACAGATCAGAAAAATAAAGTCCAGGCACAGTGATGAACTAACTTCACTGTTGGGCTATTTTCCTAACAAAAAACAACTTGAAGACTGGCTTCATTCTAAATCCAAAGAAATTAATCAGACCAGGGACAGACTTGCCAAACTGAAGTGAGTTGCTAAACATTACCATGGATACAGATCTCTCTATCTTGTGCCTTTTTTCCCCTTATTATTGTTTTAAACATTCATTGTCATTAGATGGTATGTCGTATTCAATTGACTTCTGGCAATTTAAGTAAAATGTAATGGGAGTCATGGGGCCTCTTGTTTCTTAAAACTGTAGAAAAAGATTGATATCTGGAGGTTGTTTTCTGTCTGAACAGTACACCACTCAGACTTTTTTTTTTTCATTTATTTATTATATGAAAGTACACTGTAGCTGTCTTCAGACACTCCAGAAGAGGGAGTCAGATCTTGTTATGGATGGTTGTGAGCCACCATGTGGTTGCTGGGAATTGAACTCAGGACCTTTGGAAGAGCAGTCGGTACTCTTAACCACTGAGCCATCTCTCCAGCCCCCAGACTTTCTTTTTTTAAAAGATTTATTTTATTCCTATGAGTACACTGTTGCTGTGAGCCACCATGTGGTTGCTGGGAATTGAACTCAGGACCTCTGAAACAGCAGTCAGTGTTCTTAACCACTGAGCCATCTCTAGCCCGCTGCTCAGACTTTCTTGCATGCTTGCTCTCTCTCTCGCTTGCTCTCTCTCTCTCTCTCTCTCTCTCTCTCTCTCTCTCTCTCTCCCCCTCCCTCCCTCTCTCCCTCCCTCCCTCCCCCCTCCTTCCCTCCTTCCTTCCCTTTCTCCCTCCCCCCCCCTCTTTTTTTTGGTTTTCGAGACAGGATTTCTCTGTGTAGCCCTGGCTGTCCTGGAACTCACTCTGTAGACCAGGCTGGCCTCAAAGTCAGAAATCCGCCTGCCTCTGCCTCCCAAGTGCTGGGATTAAAGGCGTGCGCCATCGCTGCCCGGCTCGCATACTTGCTTATGTGCTGGTTACATAAGAGGTATTTCTCAGTGAGTTTCTAGGGAGATAGTAGATTTGGCTTTTGCTGTATTAAATTAATTGCTTTATTCCTTATTTGAGCAGGGTCTCGGCTGCTGTCCAACTTACAGTCCTCTTATCTCAACTTTGAAGTGCCAGAATTATAAGGTGTATGCCACCATGCCTGGCTCAAATTCTCTCTTGGAAGAGTCTTCTAGTGAATAGGCTTTTTTAAGTTCAGGAAATTGCAAGTTTTTGCAGTTCATTAAAAAGATAAAGTAAAGCTGGGCCGTGGTGGCGCACGCCTTTAATCCCAGCACTTGGGAGGCAGAGGCAGGCGGATTTCTGAGTTCGAGGCCAGCCTGGTCTACAGAGTGAGTTCCAGGACAGCCAGGGCTACACAGAGAAACCCTGTCTCAAACAAAACAAAACAAAACAAAAAAGATAAAGTAATTGGTGGTATAAGCCATGTCACCTTGAAAGACTTGTACAAAGAGGGCAAGTAAGGTATCTCAGAGGCACCCTTATTGCCAAAGCCTCGTGACCTCAGTTCATTCTCGGGACTCACATGGTGGGAGAGAACTGATTTCTTCAAGTTGTCCTCTCGCCTCCACATGCATGGCCTCCACAGTGGAAAAGAGAAGAGGGGTATACAGCTATGTACAAGGGATAGTCACCACTGGCAAGCTAAGGAAAAGGGTTGTCGGTGGAAGCAGCAGCTGCTTGGGGAACCAGGATGAAACAGTAGCAGTGGTGTCTGGGGGGTCCTCAGTGGCCCTGGGAAGATGTTCCTCAAGGAGAGGCCAGTAGGCTTGGTGCTTCTTGGAGAGTGGATAGGATGAAGGCTGCACTTGTTTTTGATGAATGAGGGGGATGAGTAACCACGAGGTGAGAAGATGACTACAACCAGAAGGGACAGGGAGGTGTGTAGAGGCGAGTAAGGAGTAAATGCTGTGAGGGAGACCCAGGGAGTAGAACTGCTACTCATTCTTTGTCTCCAGTAGAGCCAGCAGGTGGCTTCTATTTACTCCATCCCATAATCTGGGTTCTAAGACTGGGAGACCCAGAAATATAGCAGAATTCTGCCCCTATTTATTTATCTGGGGATGGGTCCATCTCAGTGTCCTAGGGGAGCATTCGACTAGAAGATTGAATGAGAACATTCAGTTTGTTCCTCTGACTTCTGAAGAAAGGATGTGGCACAAGTGTAGCTCGGTGGTAGAGTATGTACTTACCATGCTTGAGGTCCTGTGTTCTGTTCCCAGCACAAAACTATAAAAAATAAAAATATAGGGAAGTAATTGTACATACTCCTTTTAACAACTTTTGGCAGAGTTTGTCTAGTAGCTCTTTAATCAAAAATTTCAAATTTCTAAGGAGCTGGAGAAGAGGGCTCAGTGGTTAAGAGCACTGGTTACTCTTGCATTGGATCTGGGTTTAGTTCCCAGCATACACGTGGTGGCTCACAACCACCTGTAACTCCAGTTCTGTGGCATCGGATATGCTTTTCTGATCTCTTTGGGCACCAGGCACATACATGGTATATGTCCGTGTACGGAGGCAAAGCATTCTGACAACATAAACTAAATCTAAATAATTTAATTTTTTTCAAATATCCCACATTTGTTTTTATTTTAGCAAAGAACTAGCTTCAGCTGAACAAAATAAGAATCATATAAATAATGAGCTAAAGAAAAAGGAAGAACAGTTGTCCAGTTATGAAGATAAGCTATTTGATGTTTGCGGTAGCCAAGATTTTGAAAGTGATTTAGACAGACTTAAAGAAGAAATTGAAAAATCCTCAAAACAGAGAGGTAAGTTACATTTATATATATCATCAAGGTACTTTGACTTTTGAAATTTCATCACAGGTAACTGCTAAGGATCAGAGATTTTAAGACTTATTTTTAAAATTAATTTTAATTGTGTGTATGAGGGGGTATGTAAATGTGAGTCAAGTGTCCACCAAGGCCAGAGGCATCAGATCATCCCTGGAGGTAGTGTTACAGATGATAGTGAGCTGTCCAGTGTAGGTGCTAAGAACTAACTCTGCTCCTCTTGCTAGAGCAGCAAGTGCTCTTAACTGCTGAGCCACCCCTCCAGCCTGAGAATAGGAGGTTCTAAAACTGTATGGACCCAATGACTTGAACTTGTTCCTGGCTGTATAGCTTTACTGGACAAGTAGCTTTGGGGACTTGCTGAACCTTTCTTGTGCTTCAGATTTGTCATCTATATAGTACGTTAAATAAGAGCAAATGAAATTGTTTGTGTAAGAAATGTCGGGGGGCGTGGTGGCGCACGCCTTTAATCCTAGCACTTGGGAGGCAGAGGCAGGCAGATTTCTGAGTTCGAGGCCAGCCTGGTCTACAGAGTGAGTTCCAGGACAGCCAGGGCTACACAGAGAAACCTTGTCTCGAAAAACCAAAAAAAAAAAAAAAAAAAAAAAAAAAAAAAAAAAAGAAATGTATAGCACATAGAAAGATCTCAGTAAAATGTTAGATGCCAAAAATTATGCAAATAGAATATAGAGTATCCTTAGGAAGATTTAAATGTCAAAATCTTTATTTCATTTGGGTATACTTATAAAACAAGAATAATAATTATGGAAGAAAATATATGTGTGTCTGACTAGGATTTCTTAACCTTTTTAAACAGCCATGCTGGCTGGAGCCACAGCAGTTTATTCCCAGTTCATTACACAGCTGACAGATGAAAACCAGTCCTGTTGCCCAGTCTGTCAGAGAGTATTTCAGACAGAGGCTGAGTTACAGGAAGTTATCAGTGACTTGCAGTCCAAGCTGAGGCTTGCTCCAGATAAACTCAAGTCAACAGAATCAGAGCTGAAGAAAAAAGAACGGCGCCGTGATGAAATGCTTGGGCTTGTGCCCATGAGGTAAGCCTGAGTAGTCATGGGGTCGGGGTGGTCTTTACTGCATGTATTTTTGAGAATTGGCTTGAATCATAGTTAGGACAGTTCGAAACTGGTTGTTGATGTCATTTTCTAAGCTGCACAAATAAAATATGAAAAGTTCTTCTAAAAAAACAACTTAATTTTTTTTTATGTGTGTGTGGGTATTTTGTCTACATGCATATCTATGTACCACATGGGTACTTGGTACCCACAGACTCCAAAAAAGGGTATTAGATCCCCTGGAACTGGAGTTACATGTGGTTATGAGCTGCCATGTGAGAGCTGGGAACTAAATCCTGGTTCTCTGGAAGAGTAACCAGTGCTCTTAACTGCTAAGCTCCCCTCCCCCCAAAAACCTTCTGACTTTTAAAACTACCTTTTTTTTTTTTTTTTTTTTTTTTTTGGCGTGGATATGGGCATCTCATGTTGTTCATGTTGCTGTCAGAGGATAACTTTTATAAGTCTGTTCTCTCCGTTCCATCATGTGGGTCCTGGGGATCAAACTCAGACTGCTAGGCTTGGTAGCTGGCGTCTTTACCCACTAAACAGTCTTGTCATTCCCAAAAGACAACTTTAAGGGTTTATTGTTCTCACCGTTAGCTCCTTATTCTTATGCTTCTACCTCCCACGTATGGGTATGTGCCACCATACACAGATCTTAGCAGTCCATCCTCTAGACAGGAAGTGTCTTTACTTTTTTTTTTTAAGATTTATTTTATTTATTTTATGAGTACACTGTAGCTGTACAGATGGCCATGAGCTATCATGTATGTGGCTGCTGGGAATTGAATTCAGAACCTCTGCCTGCCCTGCTCGCTCAGGCCCCACTTGCTGGTGTAATTCACTGTAGCTGTCTTCAGACGCACCAGAAGAGGGCGTCTGATCTCATTACGGGTGGTTGTGAGGCACCATGTGGTTGCTGGGATTTGAACTCATGACCTTCGGAAGAGCAGTCAGTGCTCTTACCCGCTGAGCCATCTCACCAGCCCGTGTCTTTCCTTTTTTAAAGAGCAATTATTGTAGCATCTTACATTATCAAGAGTAAGGACCACACTGAGAGAGTATGTGTATGTGTGAGACTTTGAAAGCAGGATCAGTACTGTAGGACTGCTCCTGGTTCTTAGCCATCACTGCCATTGTAACTGTCCCTTTTTATGTGTAACAGGTCTGTGACCACAGCTTTTAGGAGTAATAAGAAATGGGATTAATTGCTCATGTTAATATATGAATAGGAACACTTCATTGTTGCTTTTCTCTCTCGTTCTCTTTCTTTCTCTCTTTATATAAGAACTTGTCTCTTATCACAGTACTTTTAGGTTGGCATTTTTTGGTCATAGTGTATACTTTTTAAAAATCAAAACGATTACAGAATATAATAGCCAACATTTGGGTTGCTGTATTTTCATTGTTATTAATAGCTAATTTAATTTATTGTACCTTTTAAAGTTACCATATTAACTTAATTTTAAGTAAAAATTTGGAATTTTTCAGAAATGAACTTTATTTTTTTTAAAAAGTTTATTTTTAGTTTAAATGTATGGGTGTTTTGTTTTCTTTTATGATCTGTGCACCACATGTATGCAGTGCTCATGAAGGCCAGAAGACATCATTGGATCTTACGTAACAGTTGTTACACACAGTTGTTAGCCGCCACGTGGGTGCTGGGAGTTAAACCTCAGTTCTCCAAAAGAATAATCAGTGCTTTTACCTGAGCCATCTCTCCAGTCCCTAAACTTTGATTTTTTTTTTTAACTGAATATGTGTAAATAAATAAAAAGATTGATGGTTTTTGTACCTTGAGCCCATGTAGCATTTGACTGTCTGGAGTCTTCCCTTCATCTGTAATTTAAAGTATTTTTAATTTTGAAACAACTTTCTACTTAGAAAAAAACTGAACTAGAACAGAGACTACACACATCTTGTTCTGCTGAGATTCGCAGTTCGTGTGATTGTGTACAGTTACTGAAACCAGGAGAGTAACAGTGGTGTAGCACTGCTGCCTGCACACCACACTGCAGCCCATCAGTCCTTGCTTCCTGCCTGTTTTCAGATCCTACGTTGAATCTGATTCTTTCTCCATAGGCTTCTGCAGTCTATGTACGATAATAGTGCATTGACCTTTCTGTCTCTTTCATGGTCTTGAAACTTTGTCGATTTGTAAAGTTATCTCTGCTTGGCAACACCCCAGTAATAATTACTGCAAACAGTTATTAGTGGCTACTAGCATCAGCAGGCAGATATTTGAAGAACAGGACATTGCCATATTCTCAGATCTATGATATCTCTTAAGATGTTTTTTTTGTTTTGTTTTGTTTTTTTGAGACAGGGTTTCTCTGTATAGCCCTGGCTGTCCTAGAGCTCACTCTGTAGACCAGGCTAGCCTCGAACTCAGAAATCCGCCTGCCTCTGCCTCCCAAGTGCTGTGATTAAAGGCGTGCACCACTACACCCGGTTTAAGATGTATTTTTAAAAATAGAAATGGGAAAAAGTAGTCATCTTACAGTCAAGAAACATGGTTACCACCACCATACCCAAATGAATAGGGTAAACATCACAAATAACAGACATATTGACCTCATTGAGCTATTGACAGGATGTCCTAGAAAGGGTTGGCAGCTAGTCTGTACTGTTCTTGCCAAAAACGCATAGCTTCACTTTAATTATGAGAAAATGTCAGGGAAGTTGACTTTTGTTGTGTTTTCTTTTAAGGCAAAGCATAATTGATTTGAAGGAGAAGGAAATACCAGAATTAAGAAACAGACTACAGAGTGTCAATAGAGACATACAGCGCCTGAAGAATGACATAGAAGAGCAGGAAACACTCTTGGGTACAATAATGCCTGAAGAAGAAAGTGCTAAAGTGTGCCTGACAGATGTTACAATTATGGAGAGGTTCCAGGTAAGCTACTGTAGTTCAAAGCAGAATGAAATTGATTTGTGGGTTCTTGAATGTGAAGTTTAAGTGTGTTAAAAACAGTAGCTGGGCATGGTGGCACACACGTTTAATCCCAGTACTGGAGAGGCAGAGGCAGGTGGCTCTCTATAAGTTCAGGGCCAGCCTGGTCTATATAGCAACGGCCAGGTCAGCCAGGCCTACACAGTGAGACCATGTCCTCCCCTATCCCCCTAGATAGGTAGGGAGGGAGGGAGGGAGGGAGAGAGAGAGAGAGAATGAGAATATACATATGTATATATATATACACGCACACCCCATAGTAGTTAATTTTCAGGTGCAGACAGTTGATTTGTATATACATTCCTAGGACTAAAGTATTCATAAACTATGGGAATTGAGGCATAATTCATTTACCTTATTTAAAGGACTAGAACTTAATTTCACCTTTTATCCTATTAAACTTAGCCTTAAAAGGGTTTGAATCATGTGATGCAGTTAAGTCTCTTAGAAATAACTGTTCTGTTCTTAAGATGGAGCTAAAAGATGTTGAAAGGAAAATTGCACAGCAGGCAGCTAAACTGCAGGGAGTAGACTTGGATCGAACTGTCCAGCAGGTTAACCAGGAAAAACAGGAAAAGCAACACAAGCTGGATACAGGTAATGTGTCTTTGTTCACATGCCACAAAGGCTTCAATGCCTACTCTGTGGAAGAGCCCACTGTGTGTTCATTCTCTTCTCTCCAAGTATCACTGCTTGGCTTCTTTGCCTTGTGCAACAGACTTGGAATTGTACGTGGTCAGATGAGCTGTGCTCTTTCCCAGTGGGACCTGCCCTGTGAGCTGCACCCAAGAGTGGTCAAGGTGGGGGACAGCAGGCAAGATACCCTTGCTTCGTGCAGTGGAGGCCCGTGGAATTCAGCCTTTGAACTGTGTATACTTCAGAACTTTAAGGATGATGGTGGTGTTGTCTGTACCCACCCCTTAGCTGCTGTATCATTATATTTCTGTGCAGTTTCCAGTAAGATTGAATTGAACCGTAAGCTCATACAGGACCAGCAGGAACAAATCCAACACCTGAAAAGTAAAACAAATGAGCTGAAATCAGAGAAACTGCAGATCGCCACCAATTTGCAACGGCGTCAGCAAATGGAGGAGCAGACTGTGGAATTATCCACTGAAGTTCAGTCTTTAAACAGAGATATAAAGGTAGCAATGTGCATACATGTTATAAAATTCATGTTGTTAATATAACAGACATATTTACAGTTACTGTGAAAAATCAAGTGTGTTATAATGCTTCTTGGTGTGATTTCTGAGTGACAATAGGTATTAATAAATAAAGATTTGGGAAGAGAGAGTTGGGGCATGTAAGGAAGAACCGAGTATCTGGTTAGGTGGTGGATTTCATGTTACTAGAAGTGGTCAGTTGATGGCTGCATAACTGTATATGAATTCTTGTCCCCAAGTTTTGTCCCATGGCAGACACCTATGTGTCAGCACTGCTTCCATTCCATCTCATGTGTGATTCAGACTGCTTGCCAGTACAGTGGGCAGGCATGGCCATGCCACAACACTGAAATGTACCCACTGGCTTTCAGCAAAGGTCCTGACCCAGGTTTTCTTAATTAGAGACACTCACTCAGTAAGCACTACACAAGTTACCCAATTTATTAAGTAGTAATTGCTATAAATGTTCCTTTCTTTCTTAAATATTTTTGGATTAAATAAGTTGGGCTTATAATACAAAATATTATTAGCTTGCAGTAGTCTTGGCTGGTTATAAATGTTTTTTACTTAAAGTATTGAGTGCTTCCCAGCCCTGTTGAAATAAATAACCAAGTCTGCCTGTGTAGAAAAAAAGAAACTGGGATTTTAGAATGCTCCATGGTTGCCCAGAGGAAGCAAGGTTGATGGAGCTAAAAGATGTTGAAGAGCCCCCTGTGTGTTCATTCTCTTCTCTCCAAGTATCACTGATACAGAGGCCCCCACTGTGTGTTCATTCTCTTCTCTCCAAGTATCACTGATACAGAGGCCTGTGTCTTTCCACCACACCACCGTCTCCCAGCATGAGAAAACACCAGTACTGAAGTCACAAATGAATGTCTATGTCTACCTGTAACCTTGTAGGTTCAGAACATGTTCAAGATTTCAAGGTTCATTATTTTTAATTGTGGCTATCATGTATGTGTGTACTATGGCAGTGTTATAAGGGATTTCTGATTAGTGCGATAGTTTATCATTTGAAAGTCCTCTTTTTTCCAGAATAGGCATGGGTACACCACCATTAGTGAGTATGTTGTTATTACCATGAAAATAACTGCTTAGTTAACATGTAAGAAATAATGTTGGGCTGAATGACCTTTCTAGTCTTTGATCACATAAAGCTGATATAGGTCCATAGGTTCTTGTTGAGCTCTTGAAAATTGATGCATAAAACTATGTGGGGTAATTTGGACCACAAGCCTAGATCAATAATCTAATCATTTTGGCAGAGTCATCTCTGGAGCTGGACTAGGTTAGACTCTTGGCTATTTCAATTGGTTATTTTGTTTATTTTATTTACATCCTGACCACAGTTTCCCTTCCCTCCTCTCCTCCCAGTCCTTCCTCCACCCCTACACTTTCCTTCCCCTCCACTCATTCCTCCTCCCTTTCTCTTCAGAAAGGGGGAGGTCTCCCCTTGATATCAACCAGCCCTGGCATATCAAGTTGCAGTTAGACTAGGCTAGAAGAGGCAGCACAGTAGGGGAAAGGGTCCCGAAGGCAGATGACAGAGTCAAGAGACAGCACCTGCTCTTGCTGTTAGAAGTCTTCCAGAAAGATACAACTGTAACATATGTGATAGCCTTAGGTCTGTCCATTCAGGTTGCATGGTTGGTGGTTCAGTGTCTGTGAGCCCCTACAGGCCCAAGTTAGTTGATTCTGTAGCTTTTCTTGTGGTGTCCTAGACTTCTCTGGCTCCTACAATCCCTCCTTCCCCTTTTTTGAAGGATGCCTCAAACTCTACCTAATGTTTGGCTGTGGGTCTCTGCATCTGTTTCAATTATTTGCTGGGTGAATCCTCTCTTGAGTTATGCTAGGCTCCTGTCTGCAAGTGTAGCAGAGTATCATTAACAGTGTCAGGCTCCCTCTCATGACACGGCTCTCAAGCTGAGGGAATCATGGGTTGGCCATTCCCTCAGTTTCTGCTCCATCTTTATCCCTGCATATTTTGTAGGCAGGACAAATTGTAAGTTTTGTAGCTGGGTTGATGTCCCAATCTCTCCATTGTAAATGTTGCCTGGTTACAGGAGATGGCCAGTTCAGGCTCCTTATCTACTAAAAGTCTTAGTTAAGTTAGCCTTGTAGATTCCTGGGGGTTTTCCATTGCCTTAGGTGTCTAGCTCATCCCAGAGATTGCACACCACCCCCCATTCCAGTCGTCTCACCCAGTACTCTGTCTCCTTCTGTACTCCCCCAACATAATCCCTCCTGCCCCTCTTCCAAATCCATGATGTCTATTCTGCTTATTTCCCTTTCTCAGTGAGATTCAAATGTCCCCCCTTGAGCCCTTCTTGTTAGCTTCTTTGGGTCTATGGATTGTAGTATGGTTATCTATTATTTATGGTTGGTATCTACTTCATCTACTTTCATGACCTTGAACAAGTTTCTGTTTGTGCCTGTTTGCCTCTCTGAAATATGTGGATAAAAGTAATGGTGCCATCTTCATGACTCTGTCAAGAGACAAAAAGAAGTTGACATTACTCTGGGACCTGTTTTATTAAGGCTATGGAACATCTGAAATAAGATAATGGAGTGTTGCATGACTAGTCTGGTTTTGTGTGTGTGGATATGTTGTTTAGGATGCTAAAGAACAAATAAGCCCTTTGGAGACAGCCCTGGAAAAGTTGCAGCAGGAAAAAGAAGAATTAATCCACAGAAAACATACAAGTAACAAAATGGCTCAGGATAAAGTAAGTTCTTGGTTATATATTTTACTTGCCCAGTGTGTGTGTTGAACACTTACAGCACTATTATTTCTTATAAACAAGTGCTGAGATAGACTGTCTCCAGGTTTGTGATCCCTTTGAGCTGGAGGTCTTCCTCACTTGCTCTCCAGCTTATCTCCTTGAGGCAGTCACTCTCTCACTGAGCCTGAGTCTCACTGGAGTTGCCTGGTGAGCTTCCAGGATCCTCCTTTCTCCCCTCCCTCAGTGCTGAGGTTACAGGCACACATAGCTATGCCCAGTTTTGGTTTTGTTTTGTTTTTAACATAGTTGTTGGAAATTTGAAGTCAGGTCCTCAGGCTAGCATAGCAAGTGCTTTTTTGTTGTTGGTTTT
>NW_022196911.1:48690211-48724508 GCF_008632895.1 Mastomys coucha | reverse complement strand
AGGCTAGCCTTGAACTCAGAAATCCACCTGCCTCTGCCTCCTAAGTGCTGGGATTAAAGGCATGCACCACCGCTGCCCGGCTATAACAACTGCCCGGCTTTTTATTCACTGAGCTATCGCAAATTTTTGAAGTTAACAAGTTCTTAAGTATAGCTGGCTGTCCTGGAACTCTTTCTGGAGACCAGGCTGGCCTCCAACACACAGAAGTCCACCTGCCTCTGCCTCCAAGTGCTTGGATTAAAGGTGTGTGCCATCACTACCCAGCCATTGTTTGTTTTCTTGAGGCAGTTTCACTCTGTAGCTCTGACTGCCTTGGAACTTGATGTTAGACCAGGCTGGCCTTGGAGTCATGGTGATCCTCCTGTTTCAGCCTCCCTCCCAAGTACTAATTCCAGGCATATACTACCATGCCCAGCTCATCAAGTGTGAATGCTTTTGTTTCTGTGTGTATGTGTTTCAATTTTATAAATGTTTTCCCACAGATCAATGATATCAAAGAGAAAGTTAAAAATATTCATGGTTACATGAAAGACATAGAGAATTATATTCAAGATGGAAAAGATGACTATAAGAAGGTAATTAAAACAAAATTAATATTTCTTTGTTTTTATTTCATGTACTTAATGATTTTTAATTTTACATATTTTTTTTTTTTAGCAAAAAGAAACTGAACTTAATCAAGTTGTTGTTCAACTAAATGAATGTGACAAACACAAAGAAAAGATAAATAAAGAAATGGGAACCATGAGGCAAGATATTGATACCCAGAAGGTAGGCTTGCTGTCAGCATGGTCTGCAGTACAGAAGACGCACTGGACAAAAGGCCAGGAGCGAAGGACTCGGGTGGTAAAAGTTCAAACACAAAAGACACGGTGATGGGAGCACATGCTTGTAATCCCAAGCACTCAGAAGGCAGAGGCAGGGGCAGCTCTTAGTTCAAGGCCAGCCTGGTCTACATATTGAGTTCCAGGCCAGCTGGGCTACTTACAGTATCCCCTTTTTAAAATAAGTTTATTTTTTTTTATTTTTTTTTTTTTTGGTTTTTCGAGACAGGGTTTCTCTGTATAGCCCTGGCTGTCCTGGAACTCACTCTGTAGACCAGGCTGGCCTCGAACTCAGAAATCCGCCTGCCTCTGCCTCCCAAGTGCTGGGATTAAAGGCGTGCGCCACCACCGCCCGGCTTAAAATAAGTTTAAAGATAAACAAACTAAGTACCTCGCTCCTCGTCCTCCCACTCTCCTTCCTAGATGTTGTTTCTATTAGATTCTTGTTTAATCTTGAAGAAATGTTTTACGTCTGTGTTAACAGATACACACAGATAAATATGTTTATATTTGCTTATATACTTAAGTTTATATATATATATATATGTATATATATATCTTACATTTGTATTATTTTCTGTCTTTTTAATTAATGTATTTTGATCTTACATATTAACTTATAGGCTTTTTTTTAAGACAGGTCTCATTATGTAAGCTAGGCATAAGACTAAGTTCCAGTATATCCTTAAAAGTTATATACAAGGAAAATAAAATGTTAAGTCATTTTGGAGTTGGTATGTGTATTATTTTCTCTATTAATAAAATTAATGTCTATAGTATAGTTAAAATTAGATTGAGACATTATCTTTTCCAGACTCATGCCTTTAATCCCAGCAGTTAGATTTATAGTTTAGCCTGGTCTACAGATTGAGTTCCAGGTCAGTGGGGCCTACACAGAGAAACCCTGTCTCAAAAAGCTAAAAAAGAAGTTAAGTTGACATGTTATCTTCAACATGCCTTAGGCAGGCTTGGTAGTTTGTGTCTTTGAAACAACATCCTTTTTTTGTTTGTTTTGTTTTTCAAGACAGAGCTCTGTGTAACCCTGGTCATGATGTAGATCAGAACTCACAGAGATCCTCTGCCTCTGCCTCCCAGTGCTGGGATTAAAAGTGTGTGCCACCACTGTCCAGTGTGCTCGTATTGTCTTAAGTCAAATTGGATGTTTGCTTTATTTAATTTGTTATACATGAGAGTTAAATTTTATTTGAAGATCTGAGGATATAGTTTATTGTTAAATATTTGCCTTTTGAGGGCTAGGTAGAGCAGCTTTCTACCTGGGATCTGGCTGGGTATCACCAGCTATTTTTATTGTTTCTTTGAGACAGGGTCTCGCCGCAGTGCAGGCTGACCTGTAACTAGTGCTGCTGAGAACTCCTAACTTGAACTCCTGACCATCCTGTTTTCACCTCCCCAATTCTGGGATTACAGGCATGTGCAACCATGTCCAGGCATTTCGCATGTGAAATATCAGTACAAGGACAATTGGCCTGACCTCATGCATATATCTGGGCTGTCAGCTTGTAGTGTGAGCAGGCACCTTTCAATGGGCTGGAAGCCAGGAGAGGAAAGAAAAGAATTTCTTTGATGACTTTTTAGCTAAAATGCATTCTTTTTGGAGATTTATCTTATTGTGTATTTATATGAATGTGTGTAAGAATGTCCATGCCTGCAGGGACCACATGAGGGCATCAGATTCACTGGGACTGGAGGTATAGGTGATTGTGAGCTACCAGCAGCAGGGACCACATGAGGGCATCAGATTCGCTGGGACTGGAGTTACAGTGATTGTGAGCTACCAGCATGGGTGCCAGGAACCAAACTCCATCCTCTGCAAGAGCAGCCAGTGCTCTCACTGATGAGCTGTCTTTCTAGCCTTGTGGGACGCTGTTCTTGCTCTTGGACATCAGACCTCTTGGGCTGGAGAAGTAGCTCAGTTGGTAGGGTCTCACCTAGCATGTAGGAGGCCTTAGATTTGATCACTAGCACTGCATAAACTGTGCACATGTGTGTTACACATGCAGTGTCAAACATTGGAATCCCAACACTAGGATAGTCGAGGCAGGAGGAATAAAAACATCCAGGACTTAGACCATTGCCCCTCAGGTTCTTGGGCTTAATACTCAGCTGTGTTTCTGGCATCCTGGAATCGTTGAGTTTGTCCACACCTTGTTGTGAGCTTCCTTATCCCCTGTAATTGTGTGAGTCAATTGTCCTAATGATTTTCCCCTTACATATCTGTATGCTATTGGCTCTGTCTCTGGAAGTCGAAAGTAGCAAATTGGTATGCATTACTGTATCAGCTGAGCTCTGTGGCTGGAAACTCTCTTGCTATGTGCTTGTTTAAGTCATGTTTTGTCCTAAAATGTGCCTAGCACTGTTTGAGTTTCTGTGCTGATTTCCTCTGATAATGAACAGCGCTGTGGAAGTGTAAGTCAAGTAAAACCTTTCCTCTCCAAAAAAAAAGTTTCATCCTAAAGAAGTAATTTGAAGTCTACTCTGCCTCCCTCCTTTCAGGGAAGGAGTATATGTGAAGGGAAAGTAGAGATTATCTGACTTACCCAAGGTCATAAAATTATAATAAGTTCACCCTATTTTGTCAAGTTTCGAATACAGTATGAAACAGCACTGGTGAAAGCCAAGCAGTGGGGCGCGGGGCAGAGACGGGCAGTGTTGATGAACTTTAAGTGCTAACCTATTTTCCTTTCATTATATTATTCTTTATATTTCTAAATTTGCTGATAGAATTCCCACTGCTTCTAATATAAAGGAAAATTGGATGCCAAAGGTTTTTATAAGCACTTACTAAGCCAAGCACTGTCCTGCCTTACTTAACCTTCACAATGTTAACTTTACAGTAGGTGGCATTATCACCATATTCCATGCAAGCTGATACTTAGAGAATTTAAATTAGTTTGCCTAAAATTATCTAGTTTAAAACTGAGAACATCACCTGACTTCACAAGCTGTTGCTTTTTACCTACTGTGCTTTCCAATTAAAGTAAGAACAGAAACTAACTTTTTTAAAAGAAAGTCCTGAGGACTATGTGCGGCCAAATTAGGAATGTTCCATGACAATCAGTCTTTTTTCTTTTCTTTTTTTTCTCTTTTTAGAGATTTATTTATTGTTATATGTAAGTATAATGTAGCTGTCTTCAGACACACCAGAAAAGGGCATCAGATCTCATTACTAATGGTTGTGAGCCACCATGTGGCTGCTGGGATTTGAACTCACGATCTTTGGAAGAACAGTTGGTGCTCTTACCTGCTGAGCCATCTCACCAGCCCGACAATCAGTCTTAACTGCAGTGTGATAGCACTCTATAATTAGCTTTTACGTAGTCACAAAAGTTAATTCAAATATTAGATCATACCAGATAAAAGCAAACTTTCCATTTTCCTAATAAGGAAAAACTATAAGCTAGGTTCTCCATGGCAAGGCTTCAGAGAGCACAGCTGCCTGCAGTGTGTCTTGGGTTGCCTCAGCCACTGAACACTTACAACCATGCTTTCAAGAATTTGCATAATGGTGATTTAACTTTTTTTATTTCTTGAGAGTCTCACTGTGTAGACCAGACCTGCCTTGACCTCAGATTGTCCTGCCTCTGCTTCCTGAGTGCTAGGGCTAAAGGCATGCACCACTACACTCAGCCTTACCATACTTACTGATAATTTTTCAGAAATCTGAAGATAGTGGTTCTCAGGAGTACAGTTGGATATAAACCTTCAGCCAGTGTGAGGGGAACCCTGTATCTCCTCTCCTAGCACCCAGGTCCTTCACTGTTGGAATCAAGTACAGTCAAAGCTCTGCTCTTCCCTCTGCTCCCACACCACTGAGTTTCTACAAGTTTTCCCTACCAATGTCAGCTTCTAAATTGTCTCTTAATATTTTTCTCTTGTAATTCATTATAATCACCAGGAAAGCTATCCAAGTAGTTGTTTATCACTCTTGCCAAGTAATTGAGTATCTTTTTTCTTTTCTGTCTTTGTTTGAGACAAAGTTTCTCTGTGTGACAGCCCTAGCTGTCCAGGTTTGGCTTCTAACTCACAGAGATTCTCCTGTCTCCACCGCCTGAATGCTAAAATTAAGGCATGCACCACTATGCTTGGCTTGAATGTCTTTTTAAGGATTAAGACCACTTAGAATCAGCAGCCAGTTTTTTAATATTCTAGGTCAACTGGCAGAATAATCTTAAATGCACAGCCATGTGTAACTTCCCATTCCTTTGTGGGATTTATTGGTAGAGTTTCCTTCATCTGGAGGATTAGGCATTAGCAATGCTTCAGATCCTATAGTTCTTTGCATTTTCTAGTGATTACATAGACTCTACTAGTTGAACATCCCTAACCCAAAAATCTGAAATGCTATCAAACCCATTGTGTGGATTTTGGATATTCAGAGTAGGGCCACTCAACTTGTATTTGTCATCCTGAGGACAGAGATTGTATCTGATGTACTCTAAAGGATCGAATAGTCTGGGCACATGTAGGAGATGAAAAGACTAGGGAATAAAGTGGGGGAGACTTTAGTTTGTAGTGATCTCAAGATTTGTTAAAAATTTGTTTTTAACTAATAAAAAAAAAAACAAATATTATACATGTTAATGGAGTTGCTCTTCAGATCAGCAGGCTATGTATCAGGAGTTCTGGGAAAGATGATCTACTAGGCTGTAGATATGAAATATAATGTCTGGGCTGGGTGTGATGATAACATAATTTTAATCCCAGCAGGCTGAGGCAAGTGGATCTCTGTGAGTTCCAAGGCCAGCCAGGACTTCAAAGGGAGACCCTTTCTTTAAAATATATAATAATTAAAAATAACATGATTAATCTTTCCATTTTAGATAATTATTTTGTGTATATATAAAATGATCACATTTAATGACTACCAAATGTATCAATGTTTTGAAGTAAATATACAAAATATATGCTCTACTCATTTATTAAGAGGCCTATCCCCTGCCAAAGAAGAGACCTTACCTCTTAGACAGGAAAGTGCAGGGCAAGCTGCTCTGTCCTTCCTGTCCCTTCTATCCCGCTGGCTGAGTCTCCCTCTGGTCAGTTTAGCACGACTCTAAGGAAGGCGACGCTCTCGCTAGCTGTCTGCATGTGCCTGTTAGTGGCTTGTTAAGGAGATCATGTCAATAGCTTGTTTATTTTTGTTAACTGATAACAATATTTATGTCTAGATACAGGAAAGGTGGCTACAGGATAACCTTACCCTAAGAAAAAGGAGAGAGGAATTAAAAGAAGTGGAAGAAGAACGAAAACAACATTTGAAGGAGATGGGACAAATGCAAGTTTTACAAATGAAAAAGTATGTTTTCGTAAATAGTGTTTGTTGTTTATTTTTGAGGTCACCTTGTACACCCTGGGCTGGCCCCAAATTCATAGTGCTCCGGCCTCCACCACTTGAGGGTTGGAATTACAGGCATGATGACTGCACCCAACATAAAATAGTGTTTCAGTCATGGCTCTTACTATTATAATATAATGAACCAGGAGCTGGAGCAATGGCTCAGTGAATAAGAATAATGGCTGTTTTTCCAGAGTGCCTAGGTTGGATTCCTAGTGCCTAGTTTTCTGCAATGATGTGTTCTCCCAGATCCTTTTCTCCCAATATTATTTTCTTTCTCTCTCTTTCTTTTTGCTTTTGTTTTATTTTATGAGTATTTTGCCTACATGTATGTGTGTGTACCACATTCATGTAGTGCATGTAGAAGCAAGAAGACAGTGTTGGATCCCCTGGAATTGGCTTTAAGTGATTGTAAGCCACAATGTGGGATTGTGGGAATTGAACCAGGGTTCTCTAGAGGAGCAGCCAACACTCTTAACTGCTGAGTCATCTCTCCAGACCAAGCTAGATTTTTTTTGTTTTGTTTTGTTTTGTTTTTTGAGACAGGGTTTCTCTGTATAGCCCTGGCTGTCCTGGAACTCACTCTGTAGACCAGGCTGGCCTCGAACTCAGAAATCCTCTGCCTCCCAAGTGCTGGGATTAAAGGCGTGAGCCACCACTGCCTGACCCAAACTAGATTTTTTTTTTTTAAAAAATAATTACTTCTATGATTAAATTTCAGCTATTTTTTAAGACAAGATCTCCCTGGGTAGCGTCCTAAGTGCTGGGATCAAAGGTATGCACCACCACACCTGGCTGAACATGCTTCAGACTGCTTCCTACATCTGTTCCTTAACAGACTTTTCACTACTAGGAAATGGCAGAAGTATCAACTAAATAGATAATCAGGTCAACTATATAATAATTCCCTAAACTTGTGAGCAATGTCTAGCACATAACAAAAGGGACTTATGAAGTAGTTGATAAATAAATAAACATTTTTAAGGCATGTATTGAAGTCTGTATAATATGTGAGGGTACCAAAATTTTCTTTTTTAAAAGATTTATCTATTATTATATATAGGTACAGTGTAGCTGACTTCAGACAAACCAGAAGAGGGCGTCAGATCTCATTATGGGTAGTTGTGAACCACCATGTGGTTGCTGGGATTTGATCTCAGGACCTTCAGAAGAGCAGTCAGTGCTTTTACTCTCTGAGCTATCTTGCCAGCCCCAATATTTTACTTCTTTTGGGGCAGATTTATGATTTTTAGACTTTTGCAACAGAAACAAAAATTTTAATGAATATTACTATATAGAATGTAATTTATTACAGATAAAACTATACTATGTCTTTGACATTTGTAAATAAAACCGATTGAAACCTATTATCCAGTAACTTCTCATTGTTGGCAGTTGGTAGTTGTTCTTAGTTCTAAGTGTGTGACTTAGCGTGTGACTTAGCGTGTGACTTAGTTGTATGAGTCCCCAGCAGTCCTTTACCTTGTCAGTGCCTACAGGCCAGGGCTTTTGTGGTGCTCCTGTGTTATGAGAGTTATTTGGTGTACATAAATTTGCTTCTCAGAAACTTAAATCCTGCAGAAGTTTGGAAGGAAGAGAATTAGCTCAAAGTCTTTGGAAACAAGGAGAGCTGCTGTCCTGTGCTTATCATGAGGAGACTGGTACCTGTCTGAAGGAACTTTCTGCTTAGGTTGCCAAAGAGCTAAACAGTGGTCCTCTCTAATCTTTCCTAGTGAGCATCAGAAGTTGGAAGAGAAGATAGACACTATAAAGAGAAATCACAGTTTGGCATTGGGGCGACAGAAAGGCTATGAAGAAGAAATTCTTCACTTTAAGAAGGAGCTCCGAGAACCTCAGTTTCGGGATGCTGAGGAAAAGTATAGAGAAATGATGATTGTCATGAGGACCACAGAGCTGGTGAATAAGGACCTGGACATCTACTACAAGACTCTTGACCAGTAAGTACTTGGGTTTTGTTTTCTGCAGTGGTAGCAGCTAGCACACTGTGGTCAGCTTTTTTCCCATTTTTTGTCTCTTTAAGTATATGACATTTTATATATACTATGGAATGAAAAAAATACTTGCATGTTGCATGTATGCTTACACGATAAAGCATACCTGCCCTAACTAGTCTAAGAACTACTGGCTGGCTGAGCCATCTCTCCAGCCCAGATTGGTTTTCTAAAATGATTTTACTAGCCCAGTATTGTGGCTCGGTGCCTGTCATCCCAGCAGGTGAATTGCTGTGAGTTTATTGTAATGAGTTTAAAGTAAGAAACAGCTGTGGCCTTCATGTACAGTCCTTTGATTCTTATTTATTTTTAAGAATGAGTATTGGGGCTGGAGAAATGGCCCAGTGGTAAAGAGCACTGACTGCTCTTCTAGAGGTCCTGAGTTCAATTCTCAGCAACCACATGGAGGCTCACAACCATCTGTAATGAGATCTGATGCCCTCTTCTGGTGTGTCTGAAGGGAGGGATAGTGTATTCACACACATATATAAAATAGATAAATCTTAAAAATGAAAAAAAAAAAGAATAGAGTATTTTTGTAGCTTGGCCTTTAATCCTAGCATTTAGAAGGCTGAGGCAGGTGGATCTCTGAGTTTGAGGCCAGCATGGTCTATAAAGTGAGTTTCCAGACAGCCAAGGCTACACAGAGAAGAAACTCTTATCTTGAAACTCCCTCTTCCCGGAAAACAGAATAGTATTTTTAAATTATTGATTTTATTAACTTGTCAATTATAAATATATTAATGGAGTCAGTAAGATATTTCCACGTATGCATACAATAGGCACGGAGTAGATATCACCACCCCCTTCTCTACTTATGAATGTTTTATTTTCAGAATTTGGTGGGGAGAAGATCTCACCATGTAATCCTGGATAGCCTGGAACTTTGATACATAGACCAGGCTGGTCTCAAATTCACAAGAGATCTGCCTGCCTCTGCCTCCCAAGGTCTGGGATTAAATGCATGTGTGTCACCATCCCTCAGCCTTTTTGGGACATTTTTTAAGCTATGTATATTGGGAACGTGTAATACTTTGGATAGTATGGTAAATATATTTCTTGATAGGTTTCAGAGTTTTATGGTTTTTAAACTTCAAAAAAGTATGTTGCTTTTGTATGCTTGTGAGACGGGTGTGTGTGTGTGTGTGTGTGTGTGTGTGTGTGTGTACGTGCCATGGCACCTCTGTGGAGGTCAGAGAACAGCTTTGTGAGTTGGTTACCACCTGTCTCTGCATGGGTTCCAGTGGTTGAGTAAAAGTCATCAGGCTTGCCTGGGGAAGGAAGGGCATTTCCACAGAGGAACGTGAGGTATCACACTGAGTAAGCAAGGAGGAGCTGGGAGCTCTCTGGAGCCAGCCAGGAGTGGGCTGAGGTGAGCAGATGCAGGGGTGCTTTCCAGAAATTTAGCGCGCTTAGGAGCACTGCCGCACTGCTCAGTGAGGTGTCTTATCTGCTAATCAGATACATTCGTATAAATAAGAAGAAAAATAGCAGTAAAATTTCCTTCAAATTGAGTTTGTGGGGTATGTCCTGTGAACAGTAATGTCTTAAGATTCATATGTGATCCCTAAATTTGCCTTTTCTCCTTGCCACAAAAAATGGTCTAAAATTTCCCTCATTGTTTGTCATCTTAGAGTAAAGCACACTGTCAGTGCCACTGTTGCACAGCAGTCTATTTAAGGTAACACAGGAAGTTAACAGTGCATTTGCGAGAAGAGCTGATTAGCATCTGTTATTAGTAATCATCTAAAGAAAGCCGTAAGCAGAAGCATTGGCAGAAGCACTGGCTGAGCATGGACCGACCAGGCTTAGGATGCCCGACCCTAGACACAGAGCTACAGCTTAGACAAAACTGGAATATGTCACTTGCCCAGATGTGAAACATGTGTTACATCATACTGCCTCTGAGACTTGGGAAACATGCAAGCCCCACAACTTTGTATCTGAGGTAACCAGATCTCTGCCTGGTTGTTGAAAGCCTGGGTCCCTGCCTTAAAGGGGAGCTCTGGTAGAGAACTTTATTCAAAACTCATCCTGTGCTGGCGACAGATGTATTATAGGTTTTTTCTGTTTTTTTGTTTTTGTTTTTTTTTTTTAAGATGTATTTATTATATGTAAGTACACTGTAGCTGTCTTCAGATGCACCAGAAGAGGGCGTCAGATCTTATTACGGATGGTTGTGAGCCACCATGTGGTTGCTGGGATCCGAACTCAGGACCTTCGGTAAAGCAGTCAGTGCTCTTACCTGCTGAGCCATCTCACCAGCCCCCAAGTCTTTTTTTTTTTTTTTTAAGTCTTTTCTTTTTTAAAGATGTATTTATTATATGTAATTATACTGTAGCTGTCTTCAGACTCTCCAGAAGAGAGAGTCAGGTCTCATTAAGGATGGTTGTGAGCCACCATGTGGTTCCTGGAATTTGAACTCATGACCTTTGGAAGAGCAGCCAGTGCTCTTAACCACTGAGCCATCTCTCCAACCCCTGCATTATAGTTTTAATATGGTAGCATCCTGTAGGAGATTGACTAAAGTCATAATAGTTTTAACTTGGGGAAAAAAGTCAGTTAAATTTGGATTAAGGATTAAGGATTCTAAGTTCACAAGAAGAAATCCTAATTTGTTTAGAGCGTGGTACTATTTCTTTGGGCAGGAGGACTTCTGCTGACCCAAATATAAGGAGTCAGAAAGTTCTCCTGGTACTGAGTTCTGGGGCAGTAGGAACATTTAAAAAGCCAATCATGGGAGCTGGAGTGATGGTTCAGCAGTTACAAACCTATGTGACATCTATATTTTGAGTTCAGTTCCCTGCACTCACACCAGGAGACTTACAATTGCCTGAAATTCAACTCCAGGGGCTCCTATGCCTCTGGGCTCCATGGGCACTTATATTCATTCACATATACAGGCTCACAAACACATGTGCATATATATATAATATATATATGTATATATATATATAAATAATTAAACATAATAATATTTTTAAAACACCAATAAACCATAGCTAGGTTTGCGTTTTGGTTGTTGTTGTTGTTTTTATTTTTTATTTTTTTGGCAACCCATGTATCAAGTTTGACAGAATTTTAAACACAAAGATGAAAGTAGTGTATTTTACCAGGTAGTGGTGATGCATGCCTTTAATCCCAGCACTTGGAAGACAGAGGCAGGTGGATTTCTGAGTTTGAGGCCAGCCTGGTCTACAGAATGAGTTCCAGGACAGCCAGAGCTATACAGAGAAACCCTGTCTCGGAAAAAAAAAAAAAAAAGAAAGAAAGTAGTGTATTTCAGAAAATGCCTTTGAAAGTATCTTTACTACTTTTTTCAAACTTGATTTGCATTAACTTTTTATGCTTTCAAATTAAGATAATAATTACAAAAAAGTACATATGTATTTGGTCTTTCTAGTTACTAGTCAGCAAGATGGCTTGAGACATGGGAAATCTGGTTCAAGGTTTGCCTTTGTACAATTGCTATTTTGAGCAGTAATTCAGATTTTGCATTAATCGTTTGTCTCTCAGCTTGAGTCCTTTAGCTAGTTTGAATAGGGAAGGAAGCAAGAGCTGGACAGGTCTGAAGGAAGGAAACTTGGGTCTCTTGGGATGATTCTGTTCTAACCTTTTAAGCACCTGCTTTCTCATGGCCGCATCTTAAGCATTTGATTTGACACTAGTGGTCAGATGCTGGGGTGGGAAAGGAACCTTTAAAGTAACAACAAAAGACCTGATGTCTGCTCCATTTGTGACATCAGCCTGGAAGCCACATGTGCTTCCAAAGAGGGTAACTCAGGCTCATGGAAGTTTCTGTTTTAAAGAGCAAGCACGGGAGGCAGTTGGCTGGCTTGGAAGCAGAGGAAAGAGCAGCCCCCTGCTGAACACTCCAGTCCCTGCCATCTAAAGGGTACGTGAGTGAAGAAGCAGAGGAGATAGGCTAGAACAGCTCTGCATGCTGCATTGAAACCTCTGGGTTTGATTTTATTTTTCTTTTAATACTTGATTTTTTTAGAGCAGTCACAGAAATTTCTTATATCACCACCATGTCCATACAGGCACAGCTGCCTCTACCACCTGCTGCCTTTTGCTGGATGTAGCAGTGAGCCCGAGTTGATGCCACTGCCATCCAGAGTGCAGTGTGCATCCCTTCAGTGGGTTCATGTTCTGTAGGATGGATGAGATGCCTCCCATTACAGTAGATTCATTAGCACAAGGCTTCTTGACTTTCTGGCCATCTGATGCCTTCTGCATGGGAACCTTTGTCATTTGGGAGATCACATTCTAAGGCTCAGGGCCACCAGAACTACCATTCATCCACACAAAATGCAGTGGAGTATTACAGAAGTCTTTAAGGTACTCTTTCAAGCTATTAACAAGTATTTCATTATAAAACTGAATAACTTTTCTGCTGTTTTCTTAGATCTTAGAAATTCTTATGCTCTTTTGAAAGCCAGTTTTTACAAGGAAAGCATTCCACTTCGCATGCATTAATGTATTCATTTAGCTGACAGATGGCACTCTAGGCCACAGCAGGGCTATGTACTTGCTAGATAACTAGTCCCCAACTATCTCAAGTGCATGCCTTTTAAATTGTTGCCTCGAGAGACAGCAAAGATTTTTAGGGTCATTCTTTTGTTTAAGGGTTAGCTTTGTGTAGTACTATAACAAGTGCTAAAGAGTTATGTAATTCAATCCACTGACAGCTTCAGTTTGCACAGGGTTCCTGCATGGCAGTGCTTCAGGACAGCTTTCCTTCCTTCAACTTCACCGAGTCGCTCACCTCCTACTATGGTAGCTGTCTTCACCTCTACACTTCTGTTGTTCTCACCCCTCCATGCTCCACTGTTTTTCTTCTAGGCTAATATTATGTGGTTCCTGTTGTCATTATAGGAAAGACTCCATCCTTGCCTCCTCCATTTGATCTCTACTCACAGTGCCCCTCACCAAGCTGAACAGTTTGTTCCCTTAATGCCTATGTTTTCCTGTGCATTTCTCCTTGGAATGTTCCCTTAAGCCCTTCACAAATAGACATATTGGCTCCTCCCTTCCAGTCTATATTGTTTGTGCCTTATGCTTCTCCATACTTCACATCTACAAGTCTGAGAACACAGGTCAGGGTAGACTTGGTACTTGGTGACAGTGCCTAGTACTCACCAAGGCTCTCCTGCATTGCTAACCCTGCTTTCCTCACAGTGCATTAGGACAATGTGAATGGTTCCCTTTCTTTCTTTTCTATTTTCTATTAAGGTCTCTGTGGTGCCCTAGCTGTCTGAGAACTCAGTCTGTAGACTAGACTGACCTTGAACTCCTAGATTCACCTGCCTCTGCCTCCCAAGTAGTGGGATTAAAGATGTGTACCACCACCTCCCAACTTACTCTATTCTTTTTTTTATGTAATCATGAAGTTCTTTTATGTTCATAGGTGTGTGTGCTTCATTGCTTTTAATCTTTGTATAATTCATAAAAAAGATTTTACCTATTTCAACCAGTGACATTAGGACACTTTAACGTTTGGCCACTGCTACCACCGTATTATATGACTTTGCATACTTGTGCAGATAGACCAGAAAGATAGCTTCTTAGAAATGAAGCTACTAGGTCAGAGGGTATGATCATTTTTAACTTAATACCAGATTGGCTCCCAAAAGCACTTTTTGTCTGTTTGTTTTTTGAGACAGGGTTTCTCTGCATAATCCTGGCTGTCCTGAAACTTGCTTTGTAGACCAGGCTGGCCTCAAACTCAAAAGAGCCACCTGCCTCTGCCTCCCAGGTGCCGAGATTAAAGATGTACGCCACCAACACCTGGCCAAAAGCATTTGTAAAGCGTGTATTTCCACTTGCTTTGTATAAATATGACTGTCAGTGTTGCCATGACCCACGGTTGCATGAAAATGCTCTGGTTGAAATTGCTCCTCTTTCATTTTAGGTTCTCACTTGTCCTTTAACTTTGTTCATGGCGTCATTGATGACTTAATTTATATCTTCATAGTTCTGTACCTTAGTCAGAGCTTCTCAATCCAAGGATTACAAAACTGCCTTTCTTCTGGTTATTCTCCAGTAATCTTCCTGACCAGCCTTGTGGAGCAGGTGTGGGCCACTACACTGGTTACTTTAACTTTTTTTTTTTTTAAAGAATTTTTATTTATTTTATGTATGAGTACACTGTAGCTGTCTGAGGACACACTAGAAGAGGGCATCGGATTCTATTCCATGTGGTTGCTGGGAATTGAACTCAGGACCTCTGGAAGAGCAGTCAGTGCTCTTAACTACTTGAGCCATCTCTCCAGCCCCTGGTTACTTTAACTTGAGAGAGAGGGAGAAGGAGAAGGAAGGAGAAGGAGAGGGAGGGAGAAGGGGAGAAAGGGAGAGAGAAGGAAGGGGAGAGAGAGAGAGAAAAAGAGAGAGAGAGAAAGAGAGAGAGAGAGAGAGAGAGAGAGAGAGAATGTGTGTGTGTGTGTGCGTGTGTGTCATGTGTATGCCACAGCATCGGGGTATCAGATCATGTTTTGATTCAGGATCTCTTATGAACAACTGTCCCCCTAGCTTCCAGGGACTCCCGTATCTTCACTTTTCAGTTCTCTGTATGGGAGCTGGATTTACAGGCACATATTACAGCTTTTACATGGGAATTGAACTCAGCTCTATAGACTTGGCCTGGCAAGCACTTTACTCAACTGAGACAGCTTCCCACTTTTACTGTCAATCATTTGAATTTTATTTTGAAGTGTGATACAAAGTCATGATGCTATATTTTTCTCCTTTCCAATAGTATTGAAATTTTTCCAGTTGATTGGAAATGTCAGTTACACTTTATAGTTCTTATTGACATTTGTAAATAGGATCTGTGTGTGTGTGTATGTGAGAGAGAGAGAGAGAGAGAGAGAGAGAGAGAGAGAGAGAGAGAGTAGCTCTTCATCTTTTTTATTTTTATTTTTTTTAATTATTTTTTTAGAATTCTGTATTTATTTTATGTATATGAGTACACTGTCACTGTCTTAGACCCACCAGAAGAGGGCATCAGATTCCATTATAGATGGTTATGAGCCACCATATGGATGCTGGGAATTGAACTCAGGTCCTCTGGAAGAGCAGTCAGTGCTCTTAACCACTGAGCTATCTCTCCAGCCCCATCTTTTTTATTTTTTATTATTTTTTCATTTTTTATTTTTATTTTTATTTTGAGACACGGTCTCTCTATGGAGGAGGTTTCTGGGGCTCATCACTTCAGATGGTCAGTGAGCTTGAGGTCCTCTGGTATTCATCTCCCCAGTGGTAGGAGCCACTGCACCCAGCCTTTTCCAAGGGTTCTGGGGCTTTGAATTAGGACTGTTGCTACAAGTACTTTGCTGACTGATTCATCTCTCCAGCTGTAGGAACCCCAACCCTACCATTGTCTTTCCTAGCAGTGTTAGGAACTAGATAGTGATGCTGTATAAATTGTTTTGAGACAGGATGTCACTATCTGTGTGGCTCTGACTTGGAGCTCATTATGTAGAGCAGGCTAGCCAGGAACTCATAGAGATCTGCCTGGGATTAAAGGCCCGTACCCCCATACCTAGGCTTATTTCTACTTAACTGGGTAATCTTAATATTTCAGTTGGTTTTCTTGAATGTTTAGGTATACAGTCAAAGCTTACCTGCAGAAACCAGGTGGGTCAGGTGCCACTGCTGCCTGTCACTTTACTTCTTTCTCTTTGGTGTCTTACAAGCTACAACACCAGGCGGTGGTGGTGCACGCCTTTAATCCCAGCACTTGGGAGACAGAGGCAGGCGGATTTCTGAGTTCGAGGCCTGGTCTACAGAGTGAGTTCCAGGACAGCCAAGGCTACACAGAGAAACCCTGTCTCAAAAACAAAAACAAAAACAAAAAACAACAAGCTACACCCCTTTCCTGGTTATTGTGGGAAGAGTGCTTATGTCTGTGTTCGATTGTTTTTGCTATTTCTATAGATGCCCGATTGAGACATGTTATGAAAGAAAAGATATTTTCTTCCACTTGTCATTTACTTGTGATTTTCACAAAAACTCCGTGCTAGTGCAGCAAATGTTCCTTTTATATTTACTGGCTCACCAGTTTCTCTTTAGTCTGATATGCCATGTTACCTTGGACAGCTTTCTTCCTGTTGTGCTGATCTTGCTTTCTAGGGATAAATACCACTCAGTAAGCTGAGATTGGGGGGCCGGGTGGGGGAGATGGTGTGCTTGCCTAAGGTGTGCTTATCCTGGTCCATGTACAGCAGGAAAGTCTCCACAGTCATATGTTCTAGTCAGTGCCCTTATGTCTAAATGCATTTAGGATACTTACTTCTCTCATCATAGGAAAAACAAGCCCAAAGTGTTTGCTCGTTTCAGTGTCTCCTTACTTAATACTACTTTGTATACTTAGGAGGTAGGCGTGCTTTGAAGATTTGATAATACTCTTCTTGTCTGTTCACTGCCTTAAAAACAAGCAAACAACAACAACAAGAAAAAATCATAATCATATCATAATCAAAGCTGCTAAGTCCTAGCCACTTTGTGTATCTCAGGCAAATTTTATAGGATCTGTTTTCTTAGTAATTGGAGATTGGAGAGATACTATGAGACTTGGAACATGGCTTGTCTTTCAGAAGGTGAAGCTTATTGGTGACCAATAGTGGGTGGCTTCTTTTTTAGATGGCCTACTGCAGTCACCTTTGTCATCCCCAGTGGTTACACATTGTGTTGTTAACTCCCAGAGAGACTGAACTTGAGCTGCCAGGCCAGCCGTCCGACAGCAGCAGTCGTCATTTCTGTGACACCCTGAGCTTTTCTACGCTGAGGCTCCTTCTCCCTCTGCTCTGGCTCTCTGCCCCACCTGGTGTGTGTTCTCCATTCACATGCTTATTTACGTTAGTTACAAATCAGAGGAAAAAATAACATTTTAAAAGGTCATTTATAAAATTAGGATCCTAGCATGTAAAGCTTTGGAAAAGTAGTCTTCACATGCGATTGGTTCCCAGAACATTCTGGGAAGTATTTTTTGTTATGATTTTCCCTTTTTAAGAAAATAACAGCTGGTTTGTCTACTCTTTTTTTGTTTGTTTGTTTTTCGAGACAGGGTTTCTCTGTGTAGCCCTGGCTGTCCTGGAACTCACTCTGTAGACCAGGCTGGCCTCAAATGCAAATCCACCTGCCTCAGCCTCCCAAGTGCTGGGATTAAAGGCATGTGCCACCATTGCCGAGCTTGTCTACCCTTTATGAAAGAAGCATAAAGTATCCGGCAGAGATGAGCGTGAGTTAGAAAATGGAAACCTGGCGAAGCAGAGAGGCTTCTCCAGGCTTACTGCTTCAGCAGCCCTGCATCTGATACTTAGACGTATTTATGTTGAGTCATTTCTTTCTCTTTGGCTGGTGACCAGAAGATCACGGAATGATTGTACAGAGGCAGCGGCATTACGTTTAGTTTCTTTTTTTGTATATATCAGATAAGAGGCCTGCAAATGGAAGGGAGTCTGCTCACATCCTTTGCAAGGTGATAACTGTGAAACTTGCCTTCTTACCACGGGAGTGACTTTGTCAGTCCTGTCTCCTGAGATCTGAGGTAGCTAGGGCAGGCATGGTGTTCAAGTTTAACAGGAAGCTTGGCTTTCACAAACATTTCTTCTTTCAGTGTCTAGAGACTACTGCTTTAAAAGAGAATTAGAAGTAAGGGCAGGCCTGTGGAGGTCAGTACACACTAGTACTAGCCATGGTGACTGATTCCTTTTGAGCCAAAGATGCCTTCAGGTTGATAAAATTCATAGAGCTGAAAAATAAAAGAGTATAAGGGGCTAGCTTTTTGATAAACCTTAATAATTCTGGAAAAACCTGGCTCTGGTGCATGGTGGCCCACACCTTTAGTCCCAGCACTCAGGAGGCAGAAGCAGGGTGGATCTCTATATTCAAGCATAGTCTAGAGGACAGCCTTTAGAGACCCTGTCTCAAAAATAAAATTAAAAATCCTAAAATGGCCAGACAACTGTTCCAGAGACCTGTCTTTGTTCTGTGACAAGAGCCTCTGGCTAGCTGCGCCCTCAGCCTTAGCACATGGGTCTGCCTGCAACAGGCCTCCTGCTGGTGCCACAGAGGCTGCTTTCCATTGTGATCTTAGGGCCTAGAAAAGAAGTATGTTAAAGATTTATTTTCTAAAAGGGTTTGGGGATTTGTTTTTAGGCAGAGTTTCACTGTATAGCTTTAGGGAATTGACCATGTAGACCAGGCTGGCCTCTTCCTCCTGAGTGCAGGATTAAAGGTGTATGTGTACCACCACACTCAACCCTTGTAGCTTTTGAGTATTTAAAGAAGCCCTTGGATGCCAAAGGAAAAGACAGATACGTGTGAAAACTTGTGGCCTGGCAGTTCTCAGTTCTAGGGAAGTGGCACTGCTTGGTCCTGTTTAATTTTTTTTCTAGTCATAGTCTACTTTTCTAATTGAAAGTATTAGGCAGCCCGGGTGGTGGCAGCACACACCTTTAATCCCAGCACTTGGGAGGCAGTGGCAGATGGATTTCTGAGTTTGAGGCCAGCCTGGTCTACAGAGTGAGTTCCAGGACAGCCAGGGCTACACAGAGAAACCCTGTCTCAGGAAAAAAAAAAAAAAAGAAAAAAAAAGAAAGTACTAGGGCAGTGACATTATTTTTATCATTATTAGCATATATGTTCATATATAATTTAGCATATACTACTACATAGTTATATCTTTCATATAAATAGTATATATTGTATTAAGTAAAACTGGCTTCCTTTTTCCAGAGCAATAATGAAATTTCACAGTATGAAAATGGAAGAAATCAACAAAATTATTCGTGATCTTTGGCGGAGTACCTATCGTGGGCAAGGTAACTAACATGGTGTGTCCCAAATGCTTGTTCCAAAGCTCTGCCCACAGCCTCTCCTATGTGACCTTAGTTGCCAGCATTGCCTTCTCAAACCCCTTCCTGAGCATGTCTTTGAGAGTTTTCTAAGAATTCTTATCTTTGCAACATCTTACAACCAAAAGAAAATGCAAAGTTTCTCTTCCAAAGGACTCATATTGGCTGCAGCAGACACAATTAGCTGATGACATAATGGGTTCTGTGAAAGCGCAGATAGGGATAGGCCCAAGTGTGATAAGAAAAGTACCCAAAGGAAACTCTTAGAAAAGAGCTGGGCCAGGCTGGGGGTGGGCCATCCCGGCTGCAGCTTGGCGGACCACGTGACCCTGACTCTTCCTGGCCAGAGTTTGCTAGGCAGCCAGTGCTTCTAAGGACATCAGACTCACTGTTGTCCCCAGGCTTTCATGACAGTGTGTTTAAGTGACAGAGGTGTAGTGTGGGTTCTCTAAAATACTCTGCTTTCTGTCTCAGATATTGAATACATAGAAATTCGATCCGATGCTGATGAAAATGTATCGGCTTCTGATAAAAGGCGGAATTACAACTACCGAGTGGTTATGCTGAAGGGGGACACAGCCTTGGACATGCGTGGACGGTGCAGTGCTGGACAGAAGGCAGGTATCAGCAATCTAGAGAACCAGCTTAGCCTGAAAGATGGCCCTGATGCTACAGAAGCCTTAAGAAGACCATTAAATGAATGAGAAGCTCCTACAGCTTCCTTACCACCTTGTGAGGCAGAAATGGCTACCATCAATTCACAAACCCTGTGTCAGCTAACATGTCCTGTAGCACTCTGAAGATAACTTTTAAGAAAAAGGGTCAAGGGACTGGAGAGGTGGCTCAGTGGTTAAGAGCACTGGTTGTTCTTTTTTAGAGGTTCTGAGTTCAATTCCTAGCAATCACGTGGTGGCTCACAACCTTCTGTAATGGAATCTGATGCCCACTTCTGTCATGCAGATGTACAGGAAGACAGAACACTCATATACATAAATAAATAAAATAAAATAAAATAAAAGGAAAAGGAAAAGGTTCAAAGTTACTCAAACCCATTTCACTTCACAGCCTTCCTCAGAATAGCATCACTTGTCTCATGGGCCCCCAAAGATGCATTCTGGTATAACAATGGGCAAGAAATCTCAGAATTAATAGTAATTATACTGTCAGTCATAAATAACCCTAGTAGGGGGAGGGATGTGGCTCATTTGGTAGAGTGCTTGCCCAGCATGATCAGGCTTTGGGTTGACCCCACCACTTCCTAAAACTTGGCTATAATCCCAGCACTATGGAAGTAGAGACAAGAGAATCAGAAGTTCAAAGTCATCCTTGGCTACAGAGTGAGTTTGGCCCAGCCTGGGGTACACAAGACCATATTCAAGTAAACTAACAACACAGCAAACTAGAGCCTGAGTTGAACCAGATGAGACATCCTAATCTGTGTCACTGAGAATATAGCCCTGCATAGGCCTTAAGCTCCCTTATCCCAGCATAGCTTTGGACTGGGCCTCAGACCTTTGAATAGAGAGATCTGCTGTCAGAGCTTTGGTATCATAGGGACTTTCTGCCCCTTACTACATAAATAAGACTCTGGCCTTACATGAGGTTCCTGGAGGAGGGGCAGTAGGTGGGTTTGGAGTACCAGGGGAAATCAGGATGAGAAATGATGTCTCTATAAGGCTAAAGCACGAGACCTGCATACCAGGAGCACAGGGAGGCCAGGAATGTTTGACTATGATACACAGAGGGCAGAGTCTGAGCTTTCATAGTAAAGCAGATTTTCATAAAATTTCACAGGCTTAGGAAAGGATGTCACATTTTTGGCATAATTATTGCCAACCCAGTCAGCTAACGCCCATTTCAGGCAAATGCAGGTTACTGTCCAATCATAGTCTGAAGAGATGACTAACTTGTAATCTATAAACAGGATACCTACTTGATTCGTTTGGTGATGTCTAATGTTCATTATAAACGAGTTTGAAACATGGTTTGTGAACAAAAGTTAGTTTCCTGTAGCTGCTTTTAAATTGTGAAAACTGGCAGTGTAAGGAGAGGTGACTGATGGATGGTCCTGGAGGCTGTGGGCCGAGCTGCAGTGTGCATGGAAGTGGGTAGCGGTAAGTGGGCAGGAGTGGGGCTCAGAAGCAGGAAGGAAGTGTCTGTCCCCCAAAGGGACAGTAAGCTCCTGAAGTCTGCTGACCTGCTTGGGGAGTCAGAGGGAAGGTATGTACTGCCCTGCATTCAGTAGCCCAGAAATTCATCAGGCAATGAGGTTAGAGCTCACACAAGAGCACTATGCGCTGCCCAGAACAGTCTGGGTTCCTTTGCTGGGTCCCTTCAACCCTGAGAGGGCTGGGGCAGAATCTGAGGGTTTAATGTTTGATTTTTAATAGCCATAAGTGTACTTAGTAGGCTCCCTGCAGATAAGTACAAATAGAGCTATACTCTAGTAGCTCTAACCTATGATCTTTTTTTCCCTCGTTGACACAGTTACACAAGCAGACACTTAGATGTGATTTAGAACATACTATCTGTTTCTTTTTTTAGACCAGAGAATTATGAAGACTTAAAGATGTCTCTAGGAGTTAAAGTGCCTGTGAAGTTAGGAAGATGTAGTGTGCTTATGTTTTCCAGTAAGTTTCATGGCTGAGGGGCTGTAAGGCCTGGTGTGGTTTCATAAATCTTTAGTCCCAGTTCTCGGAGGGCAGAGACAGGCAGATCTTTGAGTTTGATGTCAGTCTGGTCTATGTAGTGAAGTACAGGTGAATCTTAAGACTTCTATTAAAATCATCAACTGCTCATAAATTGTATGCATCTATCCTTAGCCTGTGATGCCAATTTTTAGTAAATCTGGAATGCTTACAGGGCTATTTCTCAGTTTTTTATTTCAGCACAAATGATAGGCTGAGAGAATGTGATTAATGGTCCACCTTCCAGAAAAGCTGTGTCTCCATTGAACTGTCCTTGACTTAAATGACCTGTGACATTTCCCATCCCTTCCCACCCTTTTTTGGTTTTGGAGACGAGGTCTTACTGCATAGCCTGGGATGGCCTAAAACTCAGAGATCCCCCTGCCTTTGCCTCCTGAGTGCTGGGATTAAGGTGTGCACCACCACCGGGCAGTGGTGGCACATGCCTTTAATTCCAGCACTTGGGAAGCAGAGACAGGCAGATTTCTGAGTTCGAGGCCAGCCTGGTCTACAGAGTGAGTTCCAGGACAGCCAGGGCTACACAGAGAAACCCTGTCTTGAAAAACCAAAAAAAGAAAGAAAGAAAGAAGGTGTGCACCACCACACTCAGTTCATCCACCATGCCCTTCTGTTTTCACATCTGTTATGCAACTTTTGTCCAGGTGCTAGCCTCCCTCATCATCCGCCTGGCACTGGCTGAGACCTTCTGTCTGAACTGTGGCATCCTTGCCTTGGATGAGCCTACAACAAATCTCGACCGAGAAAACATTGAATCTCTTGCACATGCTTTGGTTGAGTAAGTATTTCAAGTTTTGGGGCAGGTTGTAATATTTTTTAAAAATACCAATAGCAGAGCCAGGTGACAAACAAGCAAACAGAACTCCAAGCCAAAAGGAATTCAGCTGAGGCCAGGCTATGCGTTTTGCCCTTCAGTAGTAATTCTCCAGATTCTCTTGAAAAAGAACTTGTGAGGCTGGAGGGGGTGGCTCAGTGGTTAAGAGCACTGGCTACTCTTCCAGAGGACCTGCGTTCAGTTTACAACACACACGTGGCAGCTCTAACTGTATGTGACTCCAGCTTCAGAGGATCTGATATCCTCATACAGATATATGTGCAGTTACAACACCAGTGCACATAGAATAAAAGGAGCTAAAGTATTGAGCCACAGACGTATCTTGCCTCTCCCCAAGTGTGCATAGGGCAAGTGAGGGCGAGGAGTTCTGGGCTTTGTATTTCCTGTGACTCCTTCATGTCAAGCACAGGAGTCACTTTGCCCTGGCCAGACACTTGTAGCTTTTATAGAAAAAGAATACTAGTAATTAGACAGTGCCGAGGCGAAATTGTAGTCATGTGTACCCCATTCACTCATGTCAGCAAGCCTCCAGGGAGGGCAGCTTGTATTTTTGTGCACTCCTGGCTCCAGGATGCTGATGGCACTGGTGCCCTCCAATCAGGTCTTGATGGTCCTGGGGACCAGCAAGGAGGAGAGGGTTGTGATATTGAAACATGAAGTGCATCCAGTCCTGGGCAAGTGATAAACAAGTTTGAGTTAAAACTCTTATTGTATCTCACTCATAGCTGATACCTCAGCATGCTGATGATGAGCAAAAATGTCCCCATACACCCACTCAGGCCCTTGTGTGTCACAGCACTGATGCATCTAGTGACTGGGGGAGGCAGAATTCTAGGTAGACCCAGCTCCTCAGAAGGTGCTGTTATTTCCCTCCCTGCTTGTTGTCTGCCTGAATTACTTTTAGACTTTCAGAGAAGTCTGGGAGAGTCTGGGTGGAGGAGCGAGCTGGGCTCTGGTTGATGTTTTAAGTTTTCTTACAAAACTTTCCCCTGCATCAGTAGCAACATAGGATCTTGGGAAACTAGTCCAAATTCTTGACCTAGTTCTTAGCCAGATGGGTGGGGAATGAAGCTATGCATCCCAGTGGGTGGGGAGAAGATAGGGCTCTTATCTGTGTTGAAGGTCTCAGCTCTCTATTTCCTGCAGGGCAGCCAAAGGCCCTGTCACATGTGGCCCAGGAAAAGTCTGGATGCCACACAGCTGTTCTTGTATCTGACAGGATTTCCAATGGCTTTTCCAAATCTATGTCCATTAGTAAAAAAAGCGTCCTCAATGTATTGTTTCAGGATCATAAAAAGTCGCTCACAGCAGCGCAACTTCCAGCTTCTGGTAATCACTCACGATGAGGATTTCGTGGAGCTTTTAGGGCGGTCTGAGTATGTGGAGAAATTCTACAGGGTGAAGAAGAACATCGACCAGTGCTCAGAGATTGTCAAGTGCAGCATTAACTCCCTGGGCTCTTATGTTCATTAACTGGTCTTGGAAGAAATGTGGATTGTGTGAAGGGAACCATGTGTGGCAGGTTTGAGAGTCCCTAAGATCGTGAGGCTGCCTTGAGTGAAGACTGATCACCGTTCCTGCAGGCCTAGCACCCTCCCAGCTCCGCTCAGCCGTTCATTTCCTGCCAGCTGAGTGTCATCCAGATAAACAGTGCACTTGAGAACAGTGCTGACAGGAGGGGTGGGCATTTAAAATGTTCCTGTTTTCTCTGAAGCTTGAAGTGATATTTAGTAAGTGACCCTGCTGTAACATGAATCCATGTACACAACTTGTCTGTCTGAGCCTAGGTCTCCCCTTAAACCACAGTCATTGAACGGGGCTGGCAGAGTGACAGAAGCCATCGGTGATCATTAGTGGAATACCCAGTTCCCTCCCCATGAAGCCCTGCCAGAGAGTTATCCTGCCTGGTTGTTAGAGAGGAATTTCCCCAATCCTGACCTGATCTGCCCTTCATGCAGAAGCCTGTCACTCAATTCTGTGTCTGTCATGTGTATCTATGTGGCTTGGCCATAAGCCCCAGTGACTCTGGATAGCAGGTTCCCTGTAAGTGCAAAGGAGGCTCACCATTGCTGGAGCCTGCTCCCATGCACAGACCTGCAAGGGCAGATCAAGTTCTCACTCCAGAGGCCAAGCCTCTTGAAGTCCAGTACACATTTCCATGGCATTGCCAGCTGAAGCCTCCCGTGCAGACAGGTCACATCTAAGTCACATGCTTGCAGATGCCACTAACAGTTCTATCACTCAGTTGGTCAGGCCTATTCTGTGCCATTTGCAGATCTGATGGGCATCAGCTCTAGAACAAAGGTCTTTTCTTCCCACCCTCTTCCTTCAGGAATATAAAAACATGTGTAAATCAAATGCATACTGAAAGCAGATCATAAGAAGAGTTACTTTAAAATAATTCTTTGTTATATATACAATGTTATCATTTATTAAAGACAAAAGCAAATATTTGTGTATTTGTGGCATGTATGTGCTTGTTTTATATACAGAGTTAATCTTCATGGAATATTTGATACTTCAGGGGGATATAAAACATCTTAAACATTTTTCAGAGTTAGTAGTTTGATTTTATAATCACTTTCAAAGTCACTCTGCATAGCCAGGTATGATACCCCAGTAGAGGCAGGTAGATCTTTGTAATTCAAGGCCAGCCTTGTATACATAGTGAGACCTTGTCTCAGAAAACAAAAATGTTTTTCACAACTATGCAAATACTAAGGGGGAGTTATGGCAATTTTAAAAGTTTTTGGAAATTCTGTCACTCCCAAACCAAACTTTATTTACTCTGTGAGAAAGGTGCTCTAGCCCAGGCTGGCTCCAACCCTCTGTCCCCCAAGTGTCTGGAAAACGGACATGTACTGCTGTGCGTGCTTTATGTAGCGCTGGGAATTAAACCCAGGTTTCATACATGACAGGCAAGCACTCTACTGACTGGACCACATTCCTGCCCCCAGATCGTGCAACGATTGTTTCTGCTGCGAAACTCACATCATCACTCAGAAACTAAAACAAGGCTTCCAGCGCCACACAGCCGAAGCCAATTGATTTGATGTTTGCTACCTTAGTTACTTGTTCCTATTGCTGTGATAGAACGCCATGAACTTAAAAAGAAAGCATTTAACTCCAGGGGGTTAGCGTAATGATTTTGGAACAAAGGCAGCAGGAACAGCTGGGAGCTTCCATCTCAAGCAGGATGGCGGAGAGACGCACCCTGGGAATGGCAGGAGACCTTGGCAGCTGGAGGATGATGGCGGGAACATCTTTACTTTCTATAATTCACCCACACGCTTCTAAAAGTGCAAGTACATAGAGCAGAGACACTAATGTATTACATGGAGCAGTCTTGAATTTGAGACACAGTATTTTACACAACATCCATTGTGTGCTGTAGCTGCGCCTAGTATAAAGTGTACATACTGTGTCCACAGCCAGGGCTGAAATGAAGTTGAATGTTACATTGTGGGAGACACACTGCTGGAATGACCTTGGTTCAGTAAGACACTGGATTTTGAATTTTTGGAGAGCTTCATGCTCTGGAGTTGTGGTCCACATTTAACAAGCTGAGGGATAGTCTGCCTTTCATACAGTTGTCAGGATCTGTTCAGCCCCCCGCGATACCCAAATCGTCATTACCACTGAGCTTCCTTGCATGGTAAAGAATTCTCTTTAGCAATAATGAAAGCTAAATATCTTAACTTAAAGACATTGTCCCAGGAAAGTCCTGGGTGTCATTTTAAGCATCCTAATAAGATGGTGGGGGGTGGGGGAAAATGGGATGTGGAGAGAATAGTGCAGTGTACTTGGAAATGAGAAAGGGTTCCAAGCAGAGTGATACAGATAGATAGCTGCTAGAAGCCGAAAAAGACAAACATTTGTCCCTCCAAGCCTACAGAAGTCCTGCTGGAAGTCCTGCTGACCCCTGGACTTAGACCAGGGTGGCTGATTTTGGACTTCAGGCCTGGTTGAGAAAATAAGGTCCCAATTCTTACCCAGGTGGCCCAGGGGGCCACAGCTCTCTGGGTCCTCTCTGTTCCTCTAAGGCCCCTTGTGACAAGGTTCATTCACACAGCTCTGTAACACTGAAGGAAAGAACAGAGGGCCATTCTCATGGGGCAAAGATTCACTTACTGAATTCCAGAAGAGCGCATTGATTCTGGTTAGACTAATCAATGACCAGACATACTGTCTTATCTCAAGAACACAAGAGGGTCCAGAAAATAAGCCTGCCCGTTAAGCACCACAGCAAAGCTGAAGATAGAGCCACTGGGCAAATACCTAACACAAATATTTTCTTGTCATGGAGTCAGAACTTAAAGGCAATAGCGTGTAATAGAACACGTAAGCCAGGTCGCATCTGCCAGCAAGATATAGAGGCCCTGTCTGCAGTGATGGGAAAGGCAGTGGCCACGTATGATACACACCTTTAAATCCCAACACTCCGGAGGCAGAGGCAGGCAGGTCTCTGAGCTTGACGTCAGTCTGGTCTGCAGAGTTCTGGGACACCCAGGGCTACAGGAAAGGAAAGAAAAAGAGAAAAAGGCAGAACGAGCTAAGTCTGGGCACTTCCCTTACAGCTGCTTAAAGGGCTGCTTTCACTCAACCCCCATCCAGCAAGTTTTGAAGTGGGATAAGTGTCCTTCTAGTCACCCATGGGGTTAAATCCCAATGTCACTGCTTGATGGCTGAGTAGCCCTGGAGAAAATAGTCACCCTCTGGCCTCTGTCACCCACCTGTGAAAGGAAATCTTGCTTGTATTGTAGGGTTGTTCCAAAGGATCAGTGATTTCATATTTATAAACCCAGACAGCAGTCAGTGGCACCTAGCATCGGCCCACGGAAGCCCTCATTCATCGGTCTGGTCCCACTACAGTCAGTATTCCTTAGCCTCAGCTTTGGCTTGCTCACACCCTCGACCTAGTTGCCTTTATGGCTGTGATAAAAGACTGACCAAAGCCAACTTGGGGAGGAAAGGGGCTATTTGACTTATCCTTCCTAGTCACAGCTGGTAAAGCTCACAGCAGGAACTGAGGCAGGGGCCCTGCAAGAATGAACACTTGGTTTTCGCCCATGGCTTGCCCAGTTTACTTTCTTACACAACTCAGACCCCTCTGCCAGTGATGGCACCACCCACAGTGAGCTGGATTCTTGAGCATCAATCAATCAGTCAAGAAAATGCCTCACTGGCTTGCCCACAGGCCAATCTGTTGGAGGCAGTACCTCAACTGAAGGTCCCTCTTAATAGACAACTCTGGGTTATGTTGGAAACACACACACATAAACCAGCCAGCACAATAAACCTTGCCAATTAACACTATTAAGCTGTGAACTTTCCCCTTTTCATTTCTAAGACCTCACAATAATACCACAGTATAACTCAGTCTAACTTTTTAAAAGTTCCACAGTCCTGGCATCTCTAGGATGCTGTAGTTTCCACCTGCAACTGAAGCTACACATCACAAATAACCACCAGGCCTCTCAGCAGGTACTCTTAACTTTTCAACATAGGGCCACACCTCAGCATCTCCCCATTATCCCTTCATGCCTTCAGAACCAATATCATGGGAGAGTCACTTGCTTACCCATTACCAGATGTGTTTGCCTGCTTGAGATACAGCTCTGGCCCCTTGGAATCACAGTTGAATCCAGAAGACATTGCAACAGATTCTTAATTCACAGTATCACACGAACAACCTCAGTAGTCATTGCTTCCCTCTGAGACTTCACAAGCCGGGGCTCTACCATCTACACCTCTTGACATTTCTATATTCAAGCTTTTAACCCACTTATCTCTGCGTACTCAATGGTTTTTCTGTCCCAGGGTTTCAGATGCCACCACAGTCCTCCTCCAAACAACACAGTTCTGTTACAGCAACAACATAATAATAATATTCAAGCTGGGCAATGGTGGTGCACGCCTTTAATCCCAGCACTTGGGAGGCAGAGGCAGGTGGATTTCTGAGTTCGAGGCCAGGGCTATACAAAGAAACCCTATCTCAAACAAACAAACAAACAAACAAACAAAAGAAATAATAATGTTCAGTACCAACTTCTGTTTTAGCTTGCTTTTCTACTGCTGTACTAAAACACCAAAAACAACTTGAGGAAGGGAGGGGGTTTGGCTTGCCCTTCCATATCACTGTTCATCATCAAGGGAAGCTGGAGCAGGAGCTCTGGACAAGAACCTGAGGAGAGATCTAAACAGACCATGGAGGAGTGCTGCTTCCTGGCTTTCTCAGACTGCCTAGGACCACCTGCCCAGTGGTGGCCCCACCCACAGTGGTCTGTACTTTCCCATGTCAATCATCAAGAGAATGGCCCAAGCCAGGCGGTGGTGGCACACACCTTTAATCCCAGCACTTGGGAGGCAGAGGCAGGCAGATCTCTGAGTTCGAGGCCAGTCTGGCCTACAAAGTGAGTTCCAGGACAGCCAGGGCTACACAGAGAAACCCTGTCTCAAAAAATCCAGAGAGAGAGAGAGAGAAGGAGGGAGGGAGGGAGGGAGAGAGAGAGAGAATGGCCCATGGGCCAATCATATGGCTGAAATACCTCCAGGTTCCAAGTGACTCCTGTTTGTGTAAAGTTGACAAAAAAAAAAAAAGAAAAAAGAAAGAAAGAAAAAAGACAAATGAACACACACAAAAAAGAGCACACACCCTTATGATCATTCAAGATTTTTTAGCTTCTAGTTAAATCACTCCAGACTAGCTTTATAATCACCGATGACTTCAGTATCTGAGTAGTGATAAGATCCAGCTTCATGGCCCTGTTCTACCCCACGAGAAGGCTAGCACTGGAGCTAATCACCTCCACATTGAGCTCCAGCCCCAGAGAGCCCTGAAAGCCTAGGAGGCCTGGGCCCTACTGCAGTTTTATCCTATTGTGCCTAACACCTTCCCACCCTCTGTTTTCCTCGTGCCTTTACTTCCCCCTTCACAGAGTGGATCCCATGGCCCATTGCCATAGCTCCTCGATGTGCTGCCTGTCCTCCATGCTCACAGTGTCCTGACCACCCAGCCCTGGATGAGCTCAACTGTCCCCATCACGTAAGATCTCCTTTGCTATGTTTCCTAGACCTGCTGTTGTAGGCTTCAGCTTGACTGCACTTTTTCTCTGCACTCATTTATTCCCTGATTTGGGGCCTCATAGATTTAGAATTCAGCCTCTTAGTTTGTGTTCCCAAAGCAGAGCCTGAACTGGCTTCAGGTGAAAACAGTCAGCCAGGGTGAGAGCCAACTGGTGAACCAGCTTCCGAAGTGGGTGGGCACTGGGAGCCTGATCCCACAAGGAGCCTCTGAGATACGGTAAGATGCACATCAATGTACTACCTGAAGGCATGACTCTTCATGCACTGTTAGTGGGGGAACTGGTTGTGTGGACCCTCAGAGCTACATCCACAGAGAAAACAAGGGGTTGGAGAGATGGCTCAGTGGGCAGGCCCAGAACTCCTGCTCCAGCGGCCTATATGCTGATGCTCGTCAGTGTTTGTCTGCAGTCCAGATCTCTTCTAAACTGATCACCCAGCAGCCTGTGGACAGCTGGGCATCCAAACACACTTGACTATCTAACGAACATCTGAAACGCACAACGACTCAGCCCACTTCTCCTCCAGAAACTCCAAATAATGACAGCACATTCTTCCAATTTCTTCAAGAAGCCCAGCATCTTATGTTTTAACTCACGGTTCACATCCATTCCCTCGGTTTAAAACTCAACTTTCAGGAGGTTTCCAGAGGCCCATCAAGATGGCTCAGCAGGTGAAAGTACTTGGCTGCCAAGCCCTGATATTCCGAGTTCCATCCCTGGGCCCCATGTGGTAGAAAGAGAGAATCAAATCCTACAAGTTGTCCTCTGGCCTCCACATATGCATATGAGTACACGTACACATGAAATACATAAAATGTACTTTTAAATTATTTTTTAAAGCCATGTAGAATCTGGCCGTTCCTTATCAAACCTAGCAGCGCTCTGGTTTGGGCATCATAGTCTCTAACCTGGATAGTTTGAGCAACCACCTAGCTTTCCACATTCACTGAGCCCTGCTCAGGTTTGTCTGTCGGGGCAGCAGCCAATGATATTGTAAATGCCCCTGAACGGACAGCAGTTACAACCCTGTAAGCACACTATGAGCTGGAAATAGAGGTCAGAGGAGGCAACAATTACCCCTGACCGTCCTGCTCAGCAGTGCAGCGAAGGCTGTTTCCACATCTAGGCTTGCACCATTGCAACATATGTTAGAGTGTGACTGGCCTAGGAAAAGTTCAGAATCCAAGGTTAGAAGTAGTTCCTAGAGAGGAAAGTTGGAGCAATTTGTTTATGTGAGAGAAAGGAGGCTTGAGATTGGAAGATGCAAAAGCTGTCTCCCCAAAACTTCCTTCTCCACATGTTCAAGTCTTTGCTGGGTTACAAATATATTGTGATAGGGCAATATATTGTGATAGAGTGCAGAGATTCCTCCATTTTGTTGTCTTCCTGAAGCCATTTTAGGTTTAATTAGAATTTGATTTCCTTGATGTAGAATTCTATGAAAAATCACCCAACTCTATTCTAGGAACTTGAGGTCAAGATGCCCCAGCAAACTTAACTTAGTTTCTGTTAAACTGCTTGCTTGTGCAAACAAAAAAACAAAAAAGCAACAAAACAAAACAAACAAAACAAAAGGCAGAAAACCTCTCCCTGCGGCTTCAGAGGCGATACCAGGATATGTTTTTTGCCATTAAAATCCTCTGTTCTAAATGCTTGGGGCTGTACTTGAGTCCCCTAATACCGGCGTATAGTCCTATTGGCTGAAATAAAGGCTTTCAGCTGATTTAAAAAGAAAAAAAAAAGAAGTAGTTCCTAGGGCCAGTGAGATGGCCCAGTGGGCAAAGGTGCTTGCCAACAAACCTGACAACCTGAGTTTGATCCCTGAGACCCATGTATAAGTGGAGAACCAACTCCACAAAGTCACTTTCTGAGCTCTCTCATGGGCACATGTGCATGCACACACAGTAAGTGTGTAAAAAACACAAATCTTAAAAGGACAGCTCTACTCCACACACGGAGCTTTTATACCATCACAAAGTCAAAGAAATTTTAAAACCCTAAGCCAATGCTCAGTGATGCATGCCAAAGCCAAACACACTGCAGAGTTAACATGTAATGATGTTAAGCTAGTAATTAAAGGGCCGGGGGTGGAGCTCTGTTGGTAGAGGGCTTGCCTGGCATCCATCCTAAATACCATATATGTAAGCCGGGCATGGCAGTCTAGCTGAGGTAGAAGGAGGTAGGAAGAGTGAAAATTCAAAGTCAGCCTTGGCTACATAGTACATTCCAGGGCAACCTGGGATACATGAGACCCTGCCTCTAGATAGATAGGTAGGTAAGTAGATAGGTAGGTAGGTAGGTAGGTAGATAGATAGATAGATAGATAGATAGATAGATAGAGTTAAATACTTCCCATGAAGAGAGGCCCAGGGCCAGTGTCATCATCACTGATATCTGTCTGACATGTAGAGTAACTCCAATTTTTTCAAACTCTTCTTAAAAAACAATAAATAAATAAATAAATAAATAAAACTCTTCTTCTTCAAAAAAAATAGGAGTCCTTCTTAAAAGGACTCCTATGGGCACCCTTCACAGATCCCTATCAATTACTGTAATAGACATTACACTCCTTCTTGTATGTGTAGTATGTATCCATGCTTTCTGAATCCAGATGAAGATCCCCTGGAACTGGACCACATGAGCTGCCATGTGGGTGCTATTGAACCAAGGTGCTATGGGAGAACAACCAGTGCTCTTAGCCACTGAGCCATCTCATCTTCCTAGCCCCAAAATTTAAATAAAGTCTTGTTCTCTTGAAAAAAAAAAAAAAAACAGAAAAGGAGAAAGGAACACAGTCAAGGTCATTCTGTAAGGTCATTCTTCCACGGATAGCAGCGAGGAAACTAGAAATCAACCCCTCTTTTTGTCAATACATTAGGGCAGCAAACAGTGTAGTGGGTGTTTTCAGGACATTTGCATACATACCTGGCAGTAGACCTCCCCTGTGCTCCTTGACCCTCTGGAGGGTCCCCTTCCTTCCGCAGTTACTCCTCCTCTGCTTCCTTATCTCATGAATTCCATTACTCTTCCTTCTCCTGCAATGCACTATCTGATGAAAACGTGCTAGCAAGCCAAATATCTAAAAACACATATATGCCAGAAGCCTGGGCAGCCAATGGAAATGCAGATACACAGAGCACACCAGTGCATGAAAGGACTTGGTCAATAGAACAGAAAGGAAATGTGCAGCACAGGGAGACACATCAGCGAATCAGCCACATGACATGAGGCGACAGCCCAAATAAGTAGGGCACCCTTACAATGCAGCAACGCTTTTTGTTGTTCGTTTTTTTAGGTTTTTTTGTTTTGTTTTGTTTTTTGTTTTTCGAGACAGGGTTTCTCTGTATAGCTCTGGCTGTCCTGGAACTCACTCTGTAGACCAGGCTGGCCTCGAACTCAGAAATCTGCCTGCCTCTGCCTCCCAAGTGCTGGGATTAAAGGTGTGCACCACCACCGCCCGGCGGGTCGGCAATTCTTAAAAACTGATTTTATAGTGAACTTGAATAAGTATTTTATCAAAAAAAAAGGGGAGGAGGATAATAAAAGCCAGGATTGGTGGCTCATACCTGTAATACAATCACTTGGGAGGTAGAAACGGTAGGGTCGGTAATTCAGGGACAGCTTGGGCTACCTAGTGACTTCAAGGGCAACTTGGGTTACATGAAACCCTAACTAAATAAGTAAATAGACTAGTCACCCCACAAGTGATTTCCAACATCCTTAAGTAATAGGGAAGTACAAATCAAAGCCACAGCATGGGGCTGGAGAGATGGCTCAGTAGTTAATACATTGGATGTTCTTCCAAGAGGACCCAGGTTTGGTTCCCAGCATTCACATGCTGGCTCACAACTGTCTCTCACTCCAGTTTCATGGGATCTGATGCCCTCTTCTGACCTCTTTAGGCACCAGGCATGTATGGTGCACATGCATATATGCAAAGGCACAACACAACAGCTAGGATGACTGCTCTCTCCTCTCTCTCTCTCTCTCTCTCTCTCTCTCTCTCTCTCACATACACACACATGTTGGGTGAGGTATAGAGAATGTGAATCCTTATGTACTTTTAGTAGAATGCAAAACAATGTTGCTTCCTCAAAACCATGAAGACATTTAGAACAATTCTTTTTAAACACTTTATTTTTAATTATGTGATTGTGCATATGTCTTGGTGTGGGTATGAGCACAAGTCCAGTCCCCTCAGAGACCTCTGGAGCTGGAGTTATATAGGCAAAAATTCTTAAGAATTATGTTTTGGGGACTAGAGAGACGGCATGATGGTAAAGAACCTGTATTGCTGTCCTAGAAGACTCGAGCTTAGTTCCCAGCACCCACATGGTACCTCATTGCTACTTGTAATTCTGGCTCCAGAGGACCTGACACACTCTTCTAGCCATAGGCACCCACAGGCATGTACCACACAGAGACACAGAAGTACAAATAAATCTTTTATTAGAATTCTGGAATATAGCCAAAGCAACTGAAAGCACTCTCAAAGATCTAGGGTTGGCACAGCAGCCGAGAAGCAGGAGTAGTAGGCCACACTCTCACAGATCACGGGCCTTGAGTAGTGGGCCACACTCTCACAGATCACTGGCCTTGAGTAGTAGGCCACACTCTCACAGAT
>NW_022196911.1:48682625-48689071 GCF_008632895.1 Mastomys coucha | reverse complement strand
AGTAGTGGGCCACACTGTCACAGATCACTGGCCTTGAGTAGTGGGCCACACTCTCACAGATCACTGGCTTTGAGTAGTGGGCCACACTCTCACAGATCACTGGCCTTGAGTAGGCCACAGTCTCACAGATCACTGGCCTTGAGTGGTGGGCCACACTGTCACAGATCACTGGCCTTGAGTAGTGGGCCACACTGTCACAGATCACTGGCCTTGAGTAGTGGGCCACACTCTCACAGATCACTGGCCTTGAGTAGGCCACACTCTCACAGATCACTGGCCTTTAGTAGGCCACACTGTCACAGATCACTGGCCTTGAGTAGTGGGCCACACTCTCACAGATCACTAGCCTTTAGTAGGCCACACTCTCACAGATCACTGGCCTTGCAAAGGAAGGAGTTTTTGATGCCCACAGCAGCATGGATGAGCTTTGAGGACATTAGGCCAATCATGAAGCAAAAGGGAAACTGCTGCCTGAGTCCATGCACAGGGCTACCTACCTAAAAGTCAAGTTTATAGAGACCAAACTACCAGGGATCCCAGAGCCTGGGCAAGGTAGGGATCTGGAAAGCCAGGGGCTGTTTCTCAGTATGGAGAGTTCCGGCTTCAGGTACACAGCATGAGTGCTTAACAGTCCTGAGCCCAACATAAAAATGGGAGAAGGTGGGCTGGAGAGATGGCTCAGTGGTTAAGAGCACCAACTGCTCTTCCAAAGGTCCTGAGTTCAAGTCCCAGCAACCACATGGTGGCTCACAACCATCCTTGATGAGATCTGATGTCCTCTACTGGTGTGTCTGAAGACAGCTACAGTGTACTTACATATAATAAATAAATAAATATTAAAAAAAAAATGGGAGAAGGTAGTGGTGGTGCGGCCTTTAAATCCAGCACTTGGGAGGCAGAGGCAGGCAGTTTTCTGAGTTCCAGGATGGCCAAGGCTACACAGAGAAACTCTGTCTTAAAAAGCATAAATACATAAATAAAAACCGGGAAAAGGTAAGGTTTGTGTGTCCGTTGTCAAGAGACGTGGGGCTGTGCTGGTAATGATGGGCAGAGTGCCTCGTGTTGATCTCCAAACTTCAAGAAAACAAGCCAGGCCACGTGAAGAAGTTGATTCAAGGGCAGAGGAAGGAAAATACAGAAAGCATAGTGTGGGGCAGTAGACCGCGCTACCAGACAGTAGAACTGGCATGTTCAGAACCCGGGTACATTTCATAATTGAGAATGGCAGGAGTTCGAACTAGCTCTGGACCGGGTCCCTGCCCTGGAGCATATGACCGTCACACTCCACTAAGAGGACCATGACAACCAGTTGCATAGTACAGAACCTATAGTTCTCCATGCTAATGAGCTATCAGGATAGCTTCCCTTCCTGGGCATCCCTTCCTGCAAAAGGTTCTCTGGTTCACCCTGCGTCAGACATATGCACCTTCATCCGCCATGAAGAACAGGTTGGACGAGCAAAGACTGTCTCCTTCATCAAGGACGGCAGCAGGTGGGAGGCCTTCGGCATACAGAGCCACACCTAAGTCTCCCTTAAAAAGCCCCTCCATACTCCTAGCACTCATTCAGAGCTAATCCGGATCCCCACTCCCACCCTCACCTCAGGCTCATTGCAAGCCAGTGGCCCCACTCTCAACTCCTCACCCCAGCAGTCTGGGTATACAGGAGTTTGAGAACCACAGCCTCAGGCCCAGCCTCCACCATTTCTCACCCAGAGAAGCACAGGCTGGGCCCCCTATCTTAGACTATGTTATGCCTTCCCTGTGCAGTGTGTCAGGAACCCAGCACTCCAGCAGCAAGGAAGACATGCAGCCTAAGGCCCTGTGTTTTTCCTCCCAGAGATGCTTGCTGGTAAGATTTCAGGTGTGGCTATGTGACCTGGCTTCTTGCTGTCAGAAAATTAAAATAAGTTTAAATAAAAAGTGTTCAACTTATCAAAAAAATTAAAAAAATAAATAAAACCATAGGATCTCCCTGGGAGTGGTAGCACATGCCTTCAATTCTAGTGCACAAGAGGTAGAGGGTGGGGAGTTCTCTGTTGAGTTCCAGGCCAGTCAGGATTACACAATGAGACTTTGTCTCAAACAAACAAACAAACAAACTAGGTAAGTAACAACCCCCCCCCAAAAAAAAACCAAAAACCAAAAACCACCACAATACCTAACCTTTAATTTCTTTCTTTCTTTCTTTTTTCTTTTTTCTTTTTTTTTTTTTTTTTTTTTTTTTTTTTTTTTTTTTTTTTTGGTTTTTCAAGACAGGGTTTCTCTGTGTAGCCCTGGCTGTCCCGGAACTCACTCTGTAGACCAGGCTGGCCTCGAACTCAGAAATCCACCTGCCTCTGCCTCCCAAGTGCTCGGGCTAAAGGCATGCGCCACCACCGCCCGACTTAATTTCTAGCAGTGAAAACTGAGGGTGTGGCTCTGTTGGTAAGTCACAGTACTTGCTGTCCACACCTAAGGACCTGAGGTCAGATCCACAGCACCCAGGTTAAACACCAGCACGTCCCTGTGTGGCTCTGATCAAGCTCTGGGGAGGCAGAAGCAGGACGACCGCAGACCAGCTGGCAGCCATTCTAGGGAATCAGCCTCAGCTTCAATGAGCGAGCCTACCTTGAAAAATAATGTGGAGAATCCTCCATGAAGACTCCTAACATCAACCTCTGGCTTCCACACACGTGTGTATGTGTACCCCGCCCCCCCACAGACACACTTGGAACTGTCTTACACACACACACACACACACACAAGATTACATCTGCCTCAGAGACACAACTATGCACACACACACATGACTACATATACCACAGAGACACAACTATACACACACACATACAGGACTACATATGCCTCAGAGATACAACTATACACACACCCCCAAAGGGTGGAACAACTGGAACGGGTAATGCATTTTTTTTTTTTTTTTTTGGTAATGCATTCTTACCTACAATCCAAGGGAAGCCTGTAACACAAAGAACAAAAGGACTGGGGTGTGGCTGAGCAAATGCTTACTTGGCAAATGCAAGGCCTTTGGGTCAATTGCCAATACCAGTAAACAAGCCATCAATCAATATTGGAGACAACAAAGACTAAGTATGGAGAAAAAAATGAACAAGTCACAAATTCTTAGATTGTCACGAAAGAAATAGGAACATGGTTCTCTCTCTCTCTCTCTCTCTCTCTCTCTCTCTCTCTCTGTCTCTATCTCACTCACACACACACACACACACACACACACACACACACACACACAAATCCAAAGAATAAAATACTCTTGGAATAAAAAAGAAAAGCTATGGAAATACACCAGCAGAGGGAATTTTTCCCAGTGGAAAGCAGAGGAGAAATGATAACAAAAGTCGAAGACCAGACTCCGGGAAGTGTAAAACACAAATGAGCAAACAAAGCCACAACAGTTGAGTTAGAAAAGGGAATAGAGGAGACAGACCGCCCACTGTCTTCCCGTGCCAGACGAACGCGGGAGTATTTATATGCTCATATAATTGTTCTAAAGTATTTGCCATGTGAGGAGCAGAAGGAAGGAGGAAGGAAGGAAGGAAGGAGGAAGGAAGGAAGGAAGGAAGGGAGGAAGGAAAGAAGGAAGGAAGGAAGGAAAGAAGGAAGGGGTAAAGGAGGAAAGGAAGGAAAGAAGGAAGGGGTGAAGGAGGGAAGGAAGGAGGGAAGGAAGGGGTGAAGGGGGGAAGGAAGGAGGGAAGGAAGGGGTGAAGGGGGGAAGGAAGGAAAGAAGGAAGGGGTGAAGGAGGGAAGGAAGGAGGGAAGGAAGGAAAAAAGAGGAAGAAAAAGGCATAAAAGGCATATGTAGTCCTGTGTGTGTGTGTGTGTGTGTGTGTGTATGTGTGTGTGCACAGTTGTGTCTCTAAGGTATATGCAGTCTTGTATATGTGTGTACATAGTTGTGTCTCTGAGGCATATGTTATCTTGTGTGTGTGCATAGGTGTGCTTCTGAGGTGTATGTAGTCCTGTGTGTGTGTATATGTGTGTGTGTGTGTGTATCTTAGTGACTTGCTTTCTTGATCAGGGGCCTTGATCATGTCTATCACAGCAGATAGCATCTGCCGCTCCAGAGCACATTACTGGTAATTAGAGCACAAACACCAAGAAACTCCATTCACTTTCCAGAGAAAGGAGGACATAAATTCCAAAGGACTTGGGCCCTGGGGCTTCAGAAAGACAGACAATTCAAATTCTGAAAGAAAAATTTCCATCTAAAATTTTATATTTAGCTAAACTGTGTACTTATTTGATATTAATATAAAGATACTTCTTAGATGCACGCATTCTGAAAAACTTTACCTCTTATATACCTTTCAGTAGAAAGCTTCAGAAGACTGGGGAGGTGGCTCACTGTGGAGAAAAGGCTTGCTCTGCAAGCATGAGGGCCTGAGTTTGGATCCTCCACATCCAGGTATATAGGCTGGGCATGGTGGAGCATGTCTGTACCCCAGGGTTTACTGGCCAACCAGAATAGCTAAGTCAGCAAGCTCCGGTGTCAGTGAGAGACCCTGTCTTAAAAAAATAATGGAGAGTGATGGGAGATAGCTACAGTCAGCCATTACCTTGTGCATGTGCAGCACACACACACACACACACACACACACAGAGAGAGAGAAGTGCACACACATGCATTCACTACACACACAGAGAAGTGCACACATATGCATTCACTACACGCGCGCGCACACACACACATACACAAACATACACTACGTACACATAGACATCAAAAGACAGAAACCATGTGAAGATGATTGGTTAACCTGATTCAAGCATCCTACAGTATTTGCATGCCCTGGACATTACATGGATCCTCCATTAATATGCATGACTTTTATGGTTTTATATATCAGTTAAAATTAACTATAAAAAAGTTAAAACCCTAAAAGAAAGTTCCCACAGGTGTCTCGCTGAGACAGAGGAAAAGCTGGGTGTAAGGACTAGCAGAACAGAGGACAGGGCAATGACATGCCCTGCATGTGCGCATGCGCACACACGTGACCTGGAAGGACAGAGTGGTTCCTTACCAAGACGCCACAGGATAGACTTCTGGAGGAGAATTTAGGGTTCAATTCACTGAAGAGGGAAGAGAGGGAGAAGGAAGGAGAGGGAGAGAGGGAGGGAGGGAGGGGGAGAGGGAGAGAGAGAGGGAAAGAGAGAAAGAAGAGGAGGAGGAGGAGGAAGAGGAGTTGAAGGAGGAGTTGGAGGAAGAGAGGGAAACTACCCAGTGATCTATACCTGGAATCCCAGCACTCAGGGCACAGGCAGAGGAATGGCACTGAATCTGAGGTCAGCCTGGTCTACCTAGAGAGACCTTGACTCCAAAACTACAAACTAACAATGACAGTAAGAAACCTTGTAGGACCTGAGATTTGTATCCTATTAGCAAGCTAAGGAAGGCCGCTGCCATAGACTGACAGAAGGGGATTTCTTGACTCAGAGACAGGTGTTTGCCACAGCCAGGGTGGTAGAATGCCAGCCCTGTCTTTACGTCCTGGATCCCAGTTCTAGCTGGGTGCAGAGCCAGACCATTCGGTGCACTCGGTGGGCTGGAGTAGGAGAGCGGAAAGCCCCAGGTTAAGGACCTGGCCTTTTCTATTGAGAAGTAAGCTGCCTGCCTTTTGCTCTGAGGAAGGCGGAATCTCTTCCTGGATCTCTTCCTGGATCGTCTGTTTTGCAGACACCCTTAAAAGCTAAGCGCAACCGACTCCCTCAGGGGTTAAGGGTGGGAGACCCTATTGAGAACTGAGAGCCACACTGCTGGGATTCTCTTTTGAAATTCATGGCAAATAAAACTTCTCTGAAAATCGAATAAACAGTTGTACTTAATGAAAAGACCCACACAGTCTGCATTCTTACCAATTTGTCACCTTTACTCTGCAAAAACAAAAACAAAAAAACCCGACCCAATGCCTGGGGCAATCAGAAACACAGCAGGAGCTGTCCTGAAATTCCAGCTGGTTCCAAGGTGAGCAGAGGGGCAGGCAGGAACATCCCCCCCACCCCCAACCCCACCAAGTTACTTTTGGAAAGCTGAAAACTGCCTAGCTGCAGGCCCTGGGCTCATGAGCGTCCTGAGCCCAGGCCACGCCCTCCAGTAGTTTGTGAATATTGGTTTCTCATGGTGTAATAGATAATTGGAGCAGGCTGGATACCAAACTATCCTAGTACTTATATTCCAGCTCTCCAGAGGCAGAGGCAGGAGGATGGTTCCAACTTCATCTTGGTCTAAAACACAACCAACCTTTTGACATTGTCATCTACACAGTTCACATTCAAGAACAGAAATGAAGGTTGGTTTTTTGTTTTTGATTTTGGTTTTTCGAGACAGCGTTTCTCTGTATAGCCTTGGCTGTACTGGAACTCGCTCTGTAGACCAGATTGGCCTCGAACTCAGAAATCCGCCTGCCTCTGCCTCCCAAGTGCTGGGATTAA
>NW_022196911.1:48674223-48682408 GCF_008632895.1 Mastomys coucha | reverse complement strand
ATTTCGTCTTAAAAAAAAAAAAACCCAGAAATTAAAGGGGGGGCGGGGGGAGTCGGATAGTAGTGGTATTTGCCTTTAATCTCAGCACTTGGAACGCAGAGGCAGATGGATCTGAGTTCAAGACCAGCCTGGACTACAGAGCGCGTTCTAGGATTCTCAGGGTTACACAGGGAAACTCTACCTCCGAGGGGGAAAAAAAAAGTTCTCAATTCTCCCACTTGCAGCGGGGCGGTGGCCCCTCTCTCTCCTGGTGGCGTGTTGGCGGCGGCGGCAAGGGGCAGATGCAGGCGCGCGATGTTCTTGGGTGCGCAAAGGCGCTTGGGCCGCTGATCCAGCGGTCCAGCTGGGACCGTCCCGTTTCGCACGCCGGGTGGTGGCCGCTTCCCCGCGGGGCAGCTCTGGCCGCGCCTTCCCGGAGACCACGGAGGAGGCGGCGCGGGCGCCCTCTTATCGACCCCATCTCCCGTTACATAAGGCCGCGCCCCTATCTCCGCGGGCTATCGCCGCGCCAGTGCGCCTTCTCCCACGCGCGGTAGGGGGGGCGCCTACCTGCAGCTCCCCGCACCCCTTCTGCTTGTCTTGAGGGGCAGGGACGGTTGACTCACCCTTGCAGCGCCCAAGGTGTTTCCCCAAGCCTTTCCCCACCCTAAGAGACCTCCAAGGGATCTGCCACTTTGCCCTGTCCTCCAGATTGAGAAACTGAGGCCTCACAGGGGCCACTTGGCTAGGCAAGGCACTTCAAATCCTGTGAGGGCACAAGGGGCAGAGGCAGATAGATTTCCAGTTCCTACATCTGTAGACGGTCGGGGGAAACCTCCACTGTGGACAGAAAGCTGCCATGTTGTGCCCAGTGAGAAGACAGCAGGGCAAGGCTAGGTCCTGCAGGAGTGAGGGCGTTAGAGTCCCTTGAGGAAATTTGTGAGAAGATGGAGTCTGGCTGAGGAGAAGAAACGGGTGGGGGAAGAGTTTAAGAAAGGAGAGGGGCCATGGAGGGGCCGCTGCTGGCCTAAGGGAGGAAGTGGGTGAGGGTGCATCTTGACATCACTACCCAATAGGCAAATGCTGCGGCCTCTGCAGGGGGTGGGTCGCTCGCTATGAGGAAAGTGTAGGGAAAAGGCTATGTGCGAGTGTCTCTGCAGCAGAGGAGCTGCCCCTCCAATCATTCTCACCATTCTAGGAAATTTGAGGCCCTTGCAGGACAGGCGCAGCTTCTGCCGAGACGCGGGGGTGGGGTAGGAGTGGGGGTAGGGGGGAGTGTGGTGGCCACAGTCTCGTCTGTATCAACAGCATTAATGCTCTTTGGCCTGGGCTGGAGTTTGAGCCACTTGCTGCCGACCCAACCCAGATACAGTGTCCCAGCAGAAGGGCCAAGAGAAGACATGGGTAGGGCCATGTCCAAGCTGCGTATTGGCAAAATTAGCATCGGAAGAGATTTACTCATTAAAGGTCAGGGGAATACCTAAGCTGGCTGCGTTTCAGTGAACCCTTGGGCAGTACAAACGTCTATACCCCTCCCACTCATGAAGCTGAGGTGCAGTAGTGTGGTCGGAAGTGACTCCTTATTCTCTTTGTCCTGTTTGAGTTTTGTATCCAAACCATGCATTGCTTTGTGACTTATGAGATAAAAAAAAAAAAAAAAAAGGAAGGAAAGAGAAAGAAAGAAAGAAAGAAAGAAAGAAAGAAAGAAAGAAAGAAAGAAAGAAAAGGAAAGAATTCTCATAGCTAATAGACTCACTTGCCCAAGGGCTGACAGGCACTTAGTGACCCAAAGGGATCAGTATTGGGCTAGCTACCCAGGAGCTTGGGATGGTCAGCGGGTGGAATTACTGGGGCGGAAGTTAGCTTTGCTGATGCCCAACTGTAGAAATAAGCCACCCAGAATGTGGAAAGTCTGTCCCAGACCCTTCTCAATAAATCCACCAAATCAGACTCTTTCCTTTAGAGGGCACTGGATTTTCCAAAAAAGAAAAAAAAAATCGAGATGAGTAAAGATGTGGTTTTCAGATAATGCCCAACAAAGCAGAGACCAGAGGTGAGGCGTCATCACTCTGGTTTATAAAAGCTGCTTCGCCAGGCTAAGGCCACAAGCCAGCAGCCTAGGCCAGCCCGCAGTTCAACAGCTCCCTGGTTCTCTCACTGGCTCTGGGCTTCATGGCGCTCTGGCTGACTGCAGTACTGGCTCTCGCTTGCCTTGGTGGTCTCGCCACCCCAGGGCCAGTGCCGAGATCCGTGTCTCTCCCTATGGCCCTTAAGGAGCTTATTGAAGAGCTGAGCAACATCACACAAGACCAGGTGAGTAGCACACAGGCCTTCCCGGAAGAGGTCATGAGCAGGCTGGGTCTGTGCCTGCGTGAATGACGGAAGAAGCCCTCAGTCCCTGGGCTCAAAAATGAGGAAGAAGAACAGTTAACTTTGGGGTGCAACAGTGTATGGACAGTGAAGGAACCGCCAAAGAAAAGACCTTTACAAGAGGACAGATTTAATCTAAGAAAACCCATGGAGGAGAGGCCTCTGGATGGGGTAGCCAGACAGCTCTCTGACTGCTCATATCCTAGGGATAGTTATGGGGACAGGGAAAAGTTGGGATATTGGTCCAAAGCTTGTTAGGGGTAGTCAAAGAATGGCAAGCAAGAGGGCCAGGTGATCTTATCTGGCCTAGTCATTATCAGGGATCTGCAGGAGTGGCAGCCACTCTTTATCCAAAATGGAGGATTTTCTCAAAATGGTGTGGCCATGGCTAACAAATGGACTTTGCAGGGGTTAGCATAGTCACTCAGGGCCTGGCCCCATTTCTACCAGCTCGGGACTCTTCCACAGAGGAAAACAGGAACGAGCCAGCAGCTTCCTAGAACCATCTGGCATCTGCCAACTGGATTTCCTATGCCATGTCCAACTGGATTTCCTAACCCATGTCCCTGTCACAATTTCAGTCAGTGGGACAGAAGGACTCAGTAATACCAATTCCTCTCCCTACGGGCAAATCAGCTCACAGCGTCCGCCCATTGATTACTGCCAAGCCTGGTGCTGGATGCTGTGCCGTCTTTACTGACATCCCCAGAGGCAGACATTTCCTTCTGTGAGGTCCAGGGATGTTAATGTCAGACTCAAGCCTTTTAAGAATCTCACCTGAGGCCTCGTGTGTGTGTGTGTGTGTGTGTGTGTGTGTGTGTGTGTGTGTGTGTGTGTGTATGTGTGTGTGTATGTCCTTAACATAGTGTCCCATTCAGAGAAGAGAGAAGTGGTACACTAGGCTCCCACTGCCTCCCATCTGACTTAACGAGGTCAACAGCAGCCTCTCCCACTCCTTCTTTACCAAACCTCACTCTGGCCTTCTCTGTAGACTCCCCATCCTCCTGCCCAGACTGTGGCAAGCTTCAGATAAGGCATTTCCCCTGCCAACAGCCACTCAGTTTCCCCCTTTCAGCTCCAAGACTCTATTTCTTGCCCTAGCTCCTTGAGCAGACTAGACACCGAAGCATAGGGTGTTGAGGGGTTGTCAAGCCAGACTCTATGCTACCCTAGGGGTGCTGGTAGGCCTGGCCTGGCTGGGGTAGGCCTGTGATTCCTGATACCATTCTGCTCATGGTCTCTTTGCTTCCTCAGACTCCCCTGTGTAACGGCAGCATGGTATGGAGCGTGGACCTGGCAGCTGGCGGGGTAAGGAGCCTGCGCTGAGGGGATGTGGAGGTGGCTGTGGGCTATGGGCTTCTTTTCTCTAAGCCCAATTCATGTAGCTAGGGCTTTCCAGACAACCTTCAGAGATCGGCATGCCTGGAATGTCAGGACTTTAGAGGTTGAGGCAGGAGGATTACCATGAGTTTGAGGTCAATCTGGCCTATAATCATAAGTTCCAGGCTGGCCTGGGCTACAGAAAGATATCCTCCCCCACAGAAAGCAATTGAAAAAGCAAACTCTAGAACAGCCCTTCTCAACCTTCCTAATGCTGCCACCCTTAAATACTGTTCCTCATGCTGTGGTGACCCCCGACCAGAAACTCGTTTCATCGCTACTTCATAACTGTAATTTTGCTGCTCTTCTGGATCATAATGTAAATATTATATGTGAGATGTCTGGTATGTGGTCCTCAAAGAGGCCAAGACCCACAGGTTGAGAACCACCGCTCTAGAAGCTACTCCCCTATTCCCCGTAATTTAGGCTCCTCCTACCACCGGTACCCACCTGGCCAGTTCAACGACCTTCCTGTGACCTGAGCCAGGCCTGACATTTGCCCTCTTTTCCTACAGTTCTGTGTAGCCCTGGATTCCCTGACCAACATCTCCAGTTGCAATGCCATCCACAGAACCCAGAGGATATTGCATGGCCTCTGTACCCTCAAGGCCCCCACTCCGGTAAGGCCTGTTCCATCCTTGAACCCATTCCTGCTAGCTGGGATGGACATTCCACGTGTGTGTCCACCCAGGAGCGAGTCCACTGTGCCAGTAGGGACCCAGACTTAGGGAGTTACAGTGCTTGGGCTCAAGGGCTCCCAACTTTCCCGTGAGCCTCAGTTTCCACAGTTGTAAAGTAGAGGCAAAACCAGACCCCACCTGGCAGGGACTTTTGGGAGCATCATGAGGGCCCGTCCCTGGAAAGCCCCTGTTGAAAGCCAGCTGTCCTTGACCTTGGCGTCCTTCTAATGGGTGGGCCTCTCTGTTGTTTCACAGGTTTCCAGCCTCCCAGATACCAAAATCGAGGTAGCCCAGTTTATAACAAAACTGCTCAGCTACTCAAAGCAACTTTTTCGCCACGGCCCCTTCCACTGAGGAGAGACCAGCCCTGGACATCTCAGCTGCGGACATCTCAGTTGTGGACTCATTTTTCCTTTCTCACATCAGACATTGCTTGGGGAGGCAGGGAGAGGAGGGTTAGAGAGGGATGAAGTTGCCTCAGCTTTGACCTCAGCCTGCACTGCCTGCCTAGTGCTCGGGTCTCAGCCTGGCAACACGCCCCACCCCCTCACCCCGCCCTCGTCATCCCATCCCTACAGCAAACTGGAGCAAAACAGTGAGTCCAGCCTGTGGCCTGGTCCACACAGGACAACTGAGGCAGACAGCAGCTTGGGCACATTTCTTCTTGATCTTATTTATTATGGTTGTATGTTATTTAAATGAGTCTGTCAGTATCAAGGTGGGGAAAATGGTTTGCTGCCTCTGCCCTGGGGGCTCCAGCATTGAAGCAGTGGGCTCTGGGGTCCCTGACAATATTACTGTATACACAATTCTGCTACCTCACTGCAGCCTCCAGGTCTCAGGCCAGGCAGGAGACAGGAGAGAAGGCCAGAGTGACGCTCCTGTCTGCCACGGCAGCAACCAGCCCTCAGCCATGAAGTAACTTATTGTTTTGTTCTTATATTTAAAGTATTAAATAGCTTAGCAAAGAGTTAATAATATATGAAAGAATGGCCTGTTACATTCAAGGTGGTGTGTAGGGAATGGGGGGAGGGTGGTAGGTTTGTCACTGTACAAGTTTTTCATTGACTGTCAAACTAGAAACCGGAAATAAAGATGGTGACAGATAGGCCTGCCTGCTTTTGCTGTCTTTTTGTGGGTCCCTGGGGATGCTGCCCTGTGGGTTCCAAACTGAGGAGCCCAGTGTGAGGCAGGCTGCTCAAAGGAGATAGGAGGAGGTAAGGGCAGGACCTGGGCTGAGGGAAAGTAGAGCCTCTGGTCTGTGGCAGACCGAGGAGATACGCCCCCTGTCTACTGTTGGCGAGCAGAGGGAGCTTGGGCCAGGAAATGTCTGGGGCAGGTGGGGAACCTCATGGGTATCTCCTGGTGACTGGCCAGCTTTGGCTGTACCACCCACACAGTCTCAGGTCTCCCTTGTCACCCTGGGAGGCACATAAGAGCCCAAGGCACGGTGCGGGCAGGAGGCTTGTCCAAGGCACAGGCTGGGAGGAAATAAAGGCCACGCTCTGCCTCCCCTTTCAAAAGACACCTGCCTAAATGCATGGTTCTTCTCTAGTATACTGCCCGTTTGGATGTGCCCTGGTGATGAGACATTCACGACTTACTTTCTGTTTAGTTTCTGGATCCCACTCATTGTTTTGTAAGCCAGGATGGACCGGTTGACATGTGGGGACTAGGGTAGACAGACAAGACCATGGAGGACAGCACCTCAGAGCAGGTGGCCTGCCTCTTCCTTGCTGGCTGGCAAGCTGGAGTGGTGGGAACACCTGCATCAGTAAGGGCTAGCTAACACGATGCCTTCTTGCCATCCTTGTGGGGTGCTGCCCAAAGCAGAAGGCTACTGAGAAGGGCGGGGAGCTTCTACAGCAGGTGTGGGGTGGGGTCAGGGACCCCTCAAATCTGAATGACAGTGGGAGCCCTCCTGGGGCAGGCCAGAATCTGAGATTCCAGTACTCACAGCTGCACCAGAAGATACTGCAGGGACTTAGCCAGCATGTGGGGACTGCTCTTCCCTTCTTGTCTTACTGCCAACAAAGAAGAGAGACAGAAGAGGCCAAGCAATAGCACCGGAGCTGGCTACTCTGCAAGAAAAGGGATGTGTCTAGCAGTGCAGGACGGGCTTCCAGTCCTGCCAGAGAGGTCACATTTTCTGAGGCCTGCCTGTGCCAGCACAGCAGCAGCCACCCAGACTGAGGACTGTAGGACCTGGTGCCAGACAGAACTTACAAAGGCAGGATAGAGGATGCTCTCTTCCATCCTTCCTGCTGGGAGCTCTGCTGGAGAGTCAGGGATGAGCAACTGGTCTTCTAGCCTCCTTCTCTATCCATGGTCTAAAACCAAAGACTAAATGGACTGGGTTTTGTCGGGGTTTTTTGTTTTGTTTTGTTTTTTTGTTTTTGAGACAAGAGTTTCTCTCTGTGGGCCTGCCTATTCTGAAACTTGATATGTAGACAAGGCTGACCTCAAACTCATATTCACCTGCCTCTACCTCCCCAGTGCTAGTAGTAAAGGTGTGTGCCACACTGACCAGCTTGGTTTGTTGTTTTAAAAAGGGGTGATATGAGCCGGGCAGTGGTGGTGCACACCTTTAGTCCCAGCACTTGGGAGGCAGAGGCAGGCGGATTTCTGAGTTCGAGGCTAGCCTGGTCTCCAGAGTGAGTTCCAGGATAGCCAGGGCTACACAGAGAGATCCTGTCTCAAAAAAAAAAAAAAAAAAAGGTGATATGTATATGTATGTGTGTGCCCATGTATGTGCATGTGTGAGTGTACATGTGTATGCATGTGTGTGTGACTGTGTATGCATATGTATGTGCATGTGTATGTCCATGTGTGTATGAGTATGTGTGTGCATGTATGTGTGTATTGTATAAGAAGCTAGAGGACAACCTTGGGTATTGTATCTCAGGAGCAATCTACCTTGTCTCTATATGTCTCTCATTCACTGGTCTAGAACTTTCCTTATTCAGCTATGCTGGCTGAACTCCCAAAGATCCCTTAGCATTCTCCTTGGTGCTGAAGTTTTGACTGTGCACCCTTCTGCCCTCTTCCTCATGCTTGCAAGGCAAGTTTTTTACCCACTGAACCATCTTCCCAGGCCCCAAGAATGATATTTCTTTCTTTCTTTCTTTTTTTTTTTTGGTTCTTCGAGACAGGGTTTCTCTGTGTAGCCCTGGCTGTCCTGCAATGCACTCTGTAGACCAGACAATCGTTGTCTGTGCATAGATTATAGCTTTATCTTTACTCAGGTCCCCTAACTGGCCAAGGTGTCAGCCTGTCTGTCTGAAATAAGGGAGATGGCTCAGGGGATAAAAACCCTTGCTCTTCAAGCCTGATGACCTAAGTTCAATGCCTGGAACTTGTACAAAAGGCCAAACACATGGGGAGCAACTGGAGTGCCAACACTCTTACAGTAATACAGGAGATTTGCCCTGAAACTCATGGGACTGGCCCTCAAAAAAAAAAAAAAAAAAAAAAAAAAAAGACAGGGCTGGAGAGGTGGCTCAGAACCATCTGGTTAAGAGCACTGGCTAATATTCCAGAGACCCTAGGTTTAATGCCTAGCCCTCACAACTGACTGTAACTCTAGTCCCAGAGGATCTGATGCCCTCTTCTGGCCTCCACAGGTACTACATACACACGGTGCACAGAGGTATATATGCAGGCAAACCCTTATCACATAAAATAAGAAAATAAAATCTCAGCCCAGCAGTGGTGGCGCATGCCTTTAATCCCAGCATGTGGGAGGCAGAGGCAGGTGGATTTCTGAGTTCGAGGCC
>NW_022196911.1:48655620-48673406 GCF_008632895.1 Mastomys coucha | reverse complement strand
CAAACAGAAACACATGGACACACACACACACACACACACACACACACACACATTTTTTTTTTAAATGAAGGAGGTCTCTCTTCCAGTCCAGTTCCAAAAGGAGCCTTCACTCTACAAGATGCATATGGAGCCATTCCAAGTCTTACCACTAGGGGTCCACAGCTAGTCGTATCCTCATCCCGTCCACAACTCCAGTTCTTCACCCTTCTACACAGTGCCTAAGGCAGAGGGGGAACCTGTGGTCCTCAATAGGGAGCACTGGGCCCTTTGGGGACAAAGGATGCCTTACACTGTCACAAGACAAAGCTGCTAAAGCTGATAGCAAGGAGGTGTCCCAGTAGGAGCAAGAACTGGAGGAAGAAGCAGGAGAAATTTAACTCTGACGCATCACCTTGACTGCAGGTTAGGGTTAGGGTTAGGGTTAGGACATGTAGGAAGCTACTGGGCACTTTCTCCCATATGTAAAGGAAACTCTCAGCAAGGCTAGAGACAGGGGAGCTGAGGAGAGCTGAGGGCCCCTGGCGAGTGGGAGACAGAGCTGGTCAGAGGGTGGGGTGAGCTGACCCTCTGCACCCCAGGCTCAGGAGGTTTCACTGAAGGCGAGAGGGACGGGGGCGGGGGGTGGGGTGGGGTGGGTGGTGGTGCTCAGGTGAGAAATGAGATTCAGTTTCCGTTGAACTCCACAGCAAACAAACACTTCTGCTACTCAAGGAAGGTGTTGAAAACACAGTCACTTCAGGGGTTTCTCTGAGGCCAGCCCCTGAGGTGCTCAGTATGAAGAGGAGCTGTGCAAAGGACTAGGCCTATGTCTGTCTGTCCCATTGTCGCAAGGAGCATGGGGCTAATCAAGTCATTACACTACAGCCGAGCTCTGCCCGTGCAGGCAGCTGGTCAGTGGGTACCAGGCTCTGCTTTGCTTCTGTCCTCTGAAATGGGGGCAGGTGTAGCTGACCACGCACCTGGCTGAGTGTCCTGGCCGTGGGAAACCCCGGTTGGCTGGTCCCGCACTTCAGGCTGGTCAGGCCTAGAGCTGTGTCCACAGTCACCCTCCCCCACACTGCCCCCTCTCACTATGAAAACTAAAAGTCACGAGGCCTCATTATCTTCATTCATTTCTCGGCTCCACCCAAAAGCAACAGAGCGCATGGCTTGCAACGAACTTTCCCAGATCAACTGATTTCTCGGCAGCCAGGGAGGGCCCCATGACGAAGCCACTCGAAATCCCAGAAGCAATTTTTCTACTTACGACCTCACTTTCTGTTGCTCTCTCTTCCTCCCCCTCCACAGTGCCATCTCGAGTGGAAAGTGATTCCCTCACAGAGGGCCTAAGAAACGCCCCCAGCCCTGCCCTGTCTGGGCTGCTGTGTGGTCAGAGGTGACGCAGGCACCAAAATTAAATATAGCAGACCTCGTCATCTCCGCTCTGAGTATCGCAGTGGACCAATGCGTGGGGGCTGCGCCGCTCTTCCTGCAACCCTTGGGTGGCAGCAGTCCTCGTGGGGCAGCAGCTCTGAGTCTCCGGCAGCCAGGCTACCAGCCACCCAGACCTATAGATCTGTGATCCCTGGCCCTGCCCAGTTCTACTCTTAAGGAGTTCCAGGGATATTGTGGAGGGAAAAACAACTTCTCATCTATTTACTCCATGTTCTCATCCTTGCTACGTACTTTTAAAATAATGAATGCACATCCATTCCCCAGTCTGGGCAGAGGCAAAAACCAGATTTAATATAGACAAGCAGCACATTCTTGAGGTCCATGGAAGGGACAGATCAGGACTCGAGCTGGAGACAGGACAGCATCCTAGGGCCCTCAGCTCCTCCAGGAATGGATCCAGTCTGGGAAGCCACAGCTGTAGCCCAGCCAGAAGTGCCATCTCCTCTCCTGGGCCTCCAGGCCTGCAGATCCTCTGTGGGAAGTGGAGACAGAGGTGAGAGATGTGCCAGGGGACTGTGCATCGGCTCTGAGGCTGAGGCTGGAGGGACACATGGCTCCTGAGGACAGATGAGAGTAGCTGCTGACTTCAACTGCTCACTTTCTTTCTCATGAGAAAGCATCCCTGGCATCTCAGGGAACAGAGGAGCCCAAAACCACATAGACACTTGTCCCCACACCCTTTTCTCTAATGCATGTGCTTTGGTGGGGTTCTCTCTATGTCTGTGATCATGGTTCGCTATCTGGATCTTTTGAAGACATAGGCAGACATGCAGCCAAAGGCTCAGGGCAAGAACTCAGGGTTCAATCAACTCTGGCTTTAAATTCCATGGTGTCCCTGATCGCAAAACGTTGCTTGGACTAAGTCTCAGGTGCCACTCTGAGGTAGAGCTCTATCCATCCATCCATCCATCCATCCATCCATCCATCCATCCATTCATCCACCTATCCATCCTCCCATCTACCTATCCATTCATCTATCAGCAAGGATTCACTGCAGCCTTACTGGGTATCACTGATCTGGTTCCTGAGCACAGCAAGGTCACATCCAGTGAGACAGCAGAGCAGAGCAACAGCACAGAGGTACTAGGCACCGCGGAAGCCACAGAGGAGAGAAGCTGTCCAGTGGTTGGAGCAGAGCAGAGGAAGCCAAGAGCACATCACTCATGAGATGGGTGAAAACAGAAGTCTGGCTGGTTGGATAGAGTCTGTGTGAGAGAAACTCTGCGTTAGGAAGAGCGAAGCATCAGATGTGAGTACTGGAATGGCCCAAGTCTTAACCAGACAGATGCACAGGAAGCCTAACTCCAGCACTCAGGAGGTAGAGGTAGGAGGAACAGGAGTTTGAGGGCAGTGAGAAATATCCAAGACCTCGAGGTCAGGCCATATCTGAATCAGATTTTAGCTGAGCCGTTCTTGCAGCTAGGGCTGCAAAGGGCAGGGCCAGGGAGACTGCTTACCAGGCTCCTGCAGAGACCAGGTGGGAGAGGACGGCAGTAGAGGGGACAGCCACAGTCTAATTCTGGAGAGGTATGTGCGATATATGTGCAGGTTATATATTTGTACTTTACATTATGTAAACATGCATAATATACCTTCTGCATGTTAATGCATACATGCGGTTTCTATGATTTCTATGTTTGTGCATAGGATGAATGTCGCCATACAACATGTAGAGGCAGATGAGGAGGTTGTGTGTCCCCCTCTTCTGAAGATAGTCTCTCTCACAGAGCCTGGAGCCAGGCTGGCAGCCAGTGAGCCCAGTCATTCTCCTGTCCCCATTCTCCACAGTGAGGAGGTTACAAGTGCATGTGAGGCCGTGTTGGCTTTTTAACATGGGTGCTGGGGATCTGAAGCCAGGTCCTCATGCTTGCTCAGTAAGCTCTCTTAGCCTAAAGACATCTTCCCAGCCCTTTATTTTAATTTATTACTCATACACATTTATCTGCAGATCTAGAAGTGAAGCCCAGCAGGTGAGTGGTGGCGCACACACCTTTAATCCCAGCACCTGGGAGGCAGAGGCAGGCGGATTTCTGAGTTCGAGGCCAGCCTGGTCTGCAGAGTGAGTTTCAGGACAGCTAGGGCTACACAGAGAAACCCTGTCTTGAAAATCTAACAAACAAACAAATAAAAAGAAGTGAAGCCCAGAGCTTCACACATTAGCCATGTGTTCTACCACTGAGCTATACTTCTGAGCCCCATATCAACTTTTTTGTCTTTGTTTTGTTTTGTGTGTATGTGTTTTGTTTGTTTGGGTTTTTCTTGTTTTTTGTTTGTTTGTTTTTTGTTTTTGAGATAACGTAGTCCTGGCTGTTTTGGAGCTTGCTCTGTAGACCAGCCTGGCTTTGAACTCACAGAGATCCTCCAACCTCTGCTGCCCAAGTACTGCTATTAAAGGCATGAGCCACCATGTCCTGTCCCTCAAATCAGTTTTTGTTTTGTTTTGTTTTGTTTTGGCATTTTTCGAGACAGGGTAGCCCTGGCTGTCCTGGAGCTCACTCTATATACTAGGCTTTCTTGAACTCAGAAATCTGCCTGTCTCTGCCTCCCAAGTGCTGGGATTAAAGGCCACCACTGCCTGGCCAAATCAGTTTTTGTTTTTGTTTTCTTTTTTAAAAAAAAAAATCTTTAAATTTTAAAAAGTATGTATGTATGTGCAATGCCCCCAGGAGGCCAGGAGAGGGCATCAGATCCCTGGGAGCTAAAGTTACCAGCTGTTGAAAGTCATCTGATGTGAGTGCTGGGAACCTAACTGGGCCCTCTGCAAGCACAGTACAAATTCTTGACTGCAGAGCCACATCCTCACCCTCCAAGAGACTTATTATAAAAATGTCAAATATTTACAAAAGCACCCCTGAGGAATCTATTACCCAGCCTCAGTGGTTTGTGTGTGAGGGTTGATTTGTCTCATCTCTACCCTCCTTGATCCCCTACCAACAATGACTAGATGCAGAATCCAGGTGAGACCAGAAGCTGGGGAGGGCTGGATGCACTATGTGTGAGGAACCTGAGCTCCAGTCCACCATCAAAGCTGGATTGTGGATACTATGTTCCTCCCTGGAGCATAGCAGGGCCTGGCCTCTGTAGTCTCAGGCCACAGCACAGGGTCTCCATCATCCAGGTCCTTCCAGCTACCGCCGTTCCTACTGCACAGAGAAGCCACTTTGCTGATGTCACCACTTTATCAGCCCATCACCCTTATCTCCTGTCACCTCTCACGGAGCCACGGGGATCATGACCTTCACTTCTGCTTCTTGAGCCTCCCACTCCCTAGGGTTCTGACCCTGTAGGTGCCGGGGCTCCTGGTCAGGCCTCCTACCCCTCTTCCGGTATTACTGGTGGGTAGTGGGTTACTTCTTATCTCCCTTGCCTCTCTCACCCGAGCCTAACGCCATCTATGGAAATGCCTCCATGCCTAGAGCCACAGGTCAGCTCCATGCTCAGCTCGGCATTGCTGACCTTCAACAGCATCTCACACCTCCTAACTTGCCATCCACCAGACTGGCCAGAGGCTCCCTGGACCAGAAACCTGGGCCACCCGCAGCTGATGCCTCACTCAGCCCAGTGTGCATTCGACATGAGTGGTGATCCGTGGCCACCACTGCTGCTGGTGATGATCACAGTGGGGTTTGGAGTGGTTTTATGTTTTTCTTTCAAACGTTGCATACTTATATATTTTTTCCTAATGTGCCAGATACCACAGCAGCACTTGACACTTATTACCACACATGATTTTCTCACACCCCTTTCTTACTGTCAGCGGGTTTTACTGGAATACTCAGATAGAATAACTTTCTCAAAGCCACTCAGAAAGGTGTCTGGAGCAGGATTCAGAGATGGCTGACTCCAGGTCTTTCTTTGTGTGTGCATATGCATGTGTGTATAATATGTGTGCATATGCATCTGTGTATAGATATGTGTGCATATGCTTCTTCATATAAATGTGTGTATATGCATATGTGTATAGATGTGTGTGCATATATGCATGTATATATATAGATATGTACGTACTTGCATGTGTGTGCATATGCATGTGTGTATAGATATGGGTATAGATGTGTGCATATGCATGTGTGTATAATGTGTGCATATGCATGCATGTATAGATGTGTGCATATGCATGTGTATATAGATGTGTGTGGAAGTCAGAGGACAACTTGCAGGGAGGTAGTCAGTTACTCCTTCCGCTGTGTCGACCCCGGGGATTGAACTCAGGTCATCAGATTTTGATCTACTGAGTCACCTCACTGGAGCCCTGACTCGAGGTCTTAACTCTGACATGACACTGCTAAGCTGCTCAAAGCCATGAGGCTCCTTCCCATTCTCACACTCTGGCCACTCTCAAGAAAACTGCAGATTCTAACTGCTCCCACCCACCTGTCCTCCCTTTCTGACACCCTTCAGCTCCACTAGGGCTTCATAGACACCAACCTGGGCCTTCCACAGGCTGCCTCTTGCCTGGTTCTGGCACTCAGCCCCACAATGCCAGCCCCAGCTCCTAGCCTCTGAGGAGCTGGTAGGGGCACCTTCCTCAGCTGCAGGGAGAGAAGGGAAGGCAAGCCTGGGCCGGGGCAAGCAGGCTGTGGGGACTGCCAGGCAGGCCTAAGGACACAGCAGTGTTGCTTGGTTCCTTTCTCCTTCAATGGTGCATGTGACACTATGGCTTGACAGTTCCTAGTGGCATGTCTGAGTATGCTGAAGTGACTCGGTGTGGAGATGGTTTCTCCAGAGAGCTAGGCATGGCAGAAGGAAGGTGACACTGTCCTCCTCGCCCAGTGGGCTGTGAGGATGCCAAGTTTCCTTCTGGAATGACTTGGCAGGTTGAAAGGTCATCCCAGGCTGCATCTCAGCATGGCACCACCCAAGCTCCAGGCCTCCTCAGAGTCCGAGGCGCAGTGTGCACACGCCCACTCCTAAAGCACTCTCAATGTTCCACCTGTATCTACCCCCTTTTACTGAATAAAGTGCCCATGGTGCGTCAGATCGCTTCCTCTGCTTTCCGGGTCCATAAATCTAAGGACTGAAGACCCAACACTGACACTCCTCAGAAACAAGTGTGGGGACCAAAACTCCAATGTCCGGACTTGAGTACCAAAGTCATTCAGCTAACCAAAATGTGAATAATAAATTACCCATTGTGTGCAGGGCACTTACCTAAGTACCTGAACTTACTACTTAGAACAATCTCACAAGACAAGTGCAACTGTCATTCCTCAGTTTGGGGACTGTGGCTGAGGGTATGCCCAAAGTCACATGAGAAGACACAGAACTGCCAGGTCCGATAAGCTGGGGCCCAGAGTGAACGATCCTCCCACGGTCACAGGGACAAGCAGCTGCCTTTTGGACTCCACACTCTGATGCACAAAACTGCTCAGTGGCTCTCGGCTCACAAAGGGCTGGGGAGGGTCTGTGACAGTCACCTGCTTGCCCTGTCCCTTCCACTGACCACAACTGGCTGGCTAACACTCCTCATCCCAGACGGGGAGAGCACCAATCTTTCCAACCTCTGCTTCACTCATCCGCTCCATTCACAACATCTGTCACTTGGAGTGGGGTAAACCATTGCTTCTATTCTGTGGGAAGACTCGTTGGAGTCTGGGGCCGTTCAGACTCTTTTCTCAGACCTCATTCAACTGTTGAAACAAGCAAGACAAACCAAACTTTTCTTCTGAGCAGGGTTCCCACACTCTATCCCCTTTCTGACTGCCATCTTCCCACAGAGCCCCTGTGGTTAAGGTGCTGAGAGGGAAACCTGAATGGTTTATTCTTTGCCCCTGGGACACTGTGGGATCCAGCTCTCCCCTCCCCCAGCTGTCCTTCTGTGTCCCTTCTGATCAGGATTCCTCCGGCTCTGGATGACTAGCTCCTTCTCGGTCTCGGTCTCCCGACGCCCACCCCGGCTCTCGTGTAAGCTCAGCCCCAGCCAAGCTCAACTAAGGCGGAAGAGCCGCTTATCCTAATGGTGACCCTTCCTTCCACATGCTCATCTGGAGAAGCCCGCCCTTTGAGATCGCTCCTTGGTTAAGAGCCCTGGCTGCTCTTCCAGAGGACCCTGATTCAGTTCCCAGCACCCACAAGGAGGCTCACAACCGACTGTAACTTCAGTTTCAGGGGTTGTAACACTCTCTTCAGGACCCCAGAGGCACCGGGTATATGTTTGGTACACACATGAAAGCAAAATACTCAGATGTGTAAAAAAATAACTCTAAAAAACCAAATTGAAACAAAAAAATACTCCTGCACAGTGAAGGATCAACTTCAGAGCCAGGGAGATGCTCAGAAGGGAGATGCTCATCATGAAGCTGAGTGAATCCATAGGACCCTCGTAGAAGTGGAAGGGAAAAACCGAGCCCAAGCCATAAGTAAGTAACTTATTTATTTATTTATTTATTTTAGGTTTTTGTTGTTGGGTTTTTTGTTTGTTTGTTTTGTTTTTTGGTTTGTTTTGTTTTTTGGTTTTTCGAGACAGGGTTTCCCTGAGTAGCAGCCCTGGAGGTCCTGGAACTCACTCTGTAGACCAGGCTGGCCTCGAACTCAGAAATCTGCCTGCCTCTGTCTCCCAAGTGATTAAAAGGGATTAAAGGTGTGTGCCACCACCGCCAGGCTAAGTTTAGGTTTTCAAGGTAGGGTTTCTCTGTGTATCCCTGGCTATCCTGGAACTCACTCTGTAGACCAGGCTGGTCTGGAACTCAAGAGATTCCCCTTGCCTCTGCCTCCCAGTGCTGGGATTAAAGGTATGGGCCATCACTGCCCAGCTTAATCTTTTTTTTTTTTAATAAATCCCTTTCACCTCTGGTCTTTATCCTGGCTTGTGGTCCAGGGGAACAGACCTGGAATTTGCCTGTTGCTTGTCACCAGTATCCAGTAGGTAACAGTTTCCCAAGTATTGACTGTGTCTCTAGGCCTACAGAACATGACTGTGTCCAATCTTACAACAGTCACAATTAAAATAGATAGATTTGTAAGTGGGGTGTAGTGGCTTATACTTGTAATTTCAACACTTGGGAGGTGGAGGCAGGAGAATGACCATGAGTCTGAGGTCAGCCTTTCTTATATGAGTTCCAAGGTAGCCTGGGCTTCAGAGTGAGACCCTTCAAATTTCTTTTTTTTATTTTAAAAATTAAAAAGAAAGGAAGAAAAGAGGAAGAAAAGAAGAAAGGAAGGAAGGCTTATGTACTATGAACATCTTCAGTTTTTACTAATTAAATAACAATAATGGAAAAAATAATTTAACACACAATGACAACCTTAGCAACAAATATTTCTAGATGATCTTCTAGAAATTAGAAGTCAGAATTAGAGGCAGGAACCTGGGGGAATATGAAGAACCAATTCTACTGAGGAAAATGAAGAGATCACTGTAAAAAAAAAAAAGACCTTCGCTTCCAGGCAGATGGCAGGGATGGGGTGTTCACTGCTGGCGGTGGGGTGGGGGGCAATAAGTACCTCTCCAGGACCTGCATGCATTTGACTAAGGCGGTGGGCTGGGGGCAGCAGGGTGCTGCCTGAGAACAGCTGGGTGAGAGATGGCTGTTTCCTGATTAGTGGAGGATGTGTTTTAAGTTCATTTAAAAGGCAGCCAGCCATTCTTGGGGCAGTGAGATGGCTCAGGGGGAAAAGGTGCTTGCGAATCTGAGTTTAATCCCCAGGATCCAACACGGTGCGAGGAGAGACCTGACTCCTGCGAGTTGTCCTCTAACCTCCACACTGACGCTCTAGCGCACACAGATACACACACACATGCTCACTTGGAATGAAGTCATTTTTTAAACTACTTTTTAAAATCATTTTTAAAACTACTACATTTCCCAGGCTTCTGCCTAGGGAGGAACAATCTTCAACCTTGCCCAGAACCTCCTTATTGGCAAAGCCTCATTTCATGGTCCTGCCCGCCCCACTCGATGTCATCTCTCTGACTCCAAAGACCTCAAACTTGTAAGAACAGCTGGGCTAGGATGCGAGAAGGTCTGCCTCCATCATCCTTCTGTGAGGAAAGAACCCCGAGTCAGCTTTCCCAAGATAACAGAGTTTCCAAGATGACCCCACAGCAGGAAATAGCTAGGCCCAGGTGCTGCGCAGGGCAGACTTTCTTGATATTACTCTGTCTTTCCCCGGGGCGACACCAGCACCCTCGGACACCTGTGACCTCTTCCTTCTCTGCAGAAGCAGAGCCAGTGGCAACCCTACACTGATAAGATTAATCTGCAAGGCCGATTATGGTGTAATTTCCTATGCTGAAACTTTGTAGATTTTTTTTTTAAAGGGTTTCATTTTCCAATTGGTCTGATTTCACAGGAAAATTTACCTGTTTCTCTTTTTTCTCCTGGAAGAGAGGCGCTGATTGGTCCAAAATAACTGACAATCTGGTGTAATAAAAATTTCCAATGTAAACTCATTTTCCCTTGGTTTCAGCAACTTTAACGCTATATATAGAGAGAGATATCTCTGCCAACATTGCACTGTTAGCATCTCTTGATAAACTTAATTGTCTCACATCACTGACGGTACAGAGCTATTGATGGGTTTCAGCCCCCAGCTAGCCGTCATTCTGCTCTGCCTTCTCGCATGTACCGGGAACCATATCCACCAACTCAACGAAAGGCGTTTGAGAGAGATCATCAACATTTTGAACCAGGTCACAAAAGAAAGGGTGAGTACCTATCTGGCACCATCTCTCCAGATACCCAGGTGATACTGCAGGCGGTTCTAGGCTCAGAGAGCTGAGTTGCTAGAGAGGTAGATGGCAGGTGGTGGGAGCACTAGGGACAAAGCGAGGCTTCAAGAAATCCTGCTACTTTCACCTTGGGGGCAGAGGGAATCTTCCCAGGGAGGGGGATGAGAGGTGTACCAATGTTTTCTCTGTCCTGCTTGGATTAACTTTTATCTTTCGTTTTTACACCTGTCTGTATCAAGACGCCATGCCTTGAGATGGTTGTACCAGACGTTCTTATAGCAACGGAGGTAAGTAGACCTGTGGGGTCTGTTTTGGCATATTCCAGAGGTGGGAGAAGAAGGTCATATACAAGTGTCTGAATGAGAAATGTCTGTGATAGAAAGCCAGGAGGCACCAAGGAGATGTTTTTATACTTTGTGGAGGCTGAGTTACTCTCTAGTGTGTTTTACAGTTTCGGATTTCACTAGACTTAAAAGACATGTCAGAGAAAGCTAGGATTTATTCATTGTAACTCAGATAGGGCATAGATATCTAGAGCCCTACCTGGCCTTGACACGGCATCTAGATCATAAGAAACACACAATTTGTGCTGTTGAATGAGAACATTCGCTCTCTTTCTCTTTCTCTTTCTCTCTTTCTTGCTCTCTCTCTCTCTCTCTCTTTTTCTCTGGTCATGCATTTTCTGAAAAACCAAATACTCTCCCAAAAACAGACATGAGGATTACAGGTTAAGAAGGCTTTTGCTTTGTCTAAGAGAATTCCTATGGTCCCTACTGGCTCCTCTTTCTGGTCACCTAACAGCCAGCTGGGATGGTGACACTCTGCAGGGCTTCTCAGCTCATTCTGCTCCACCCCATCCCCTTCAGCCTAGTTGGGAACTGTCCTCTGGCTGGAGCCTGGCCATCCCTGCTTTTGCTTGGGCATCTCTCTTCCCTTTCTGCCTCCTGCTCTGCCTCGCCCCCGCCCCTCCATTTGTAGTGGGAGGGGATAGATGTGACAGCTGATAGTGCATTTTCTCTGACAAACACATGACTGGCTATGCTGTATCAATAGCTTTGTGCACTTCAGTTCCTGTTTTCATGGAAACACACCACTGAGAATGAAAGGCCTCAAAGCCTTGACTTACCAGTGGTCTCCAGACTGCCTGCTTTCCACATGCACCGGACGAGGGTGAGGTCAGGAACAAAGCCCTGCCGGTTGGCTGGGGTGATGGTCCCACACCCAGGCCATGGATAGGGTTCATCCTGCTTCACCAGAGATCTGTCCTCCCAGCTTTATCTGGATGATCTCATTTTATTCAAGATTACTCCAGGAGTCTGATGCAGGATGAGTTTCTGAAGGACAGATGTACATGTATGTATGTATGTGTATACTCATGTGCACATATATGTCTATCTCTATCTATCTATATACATATATACATATATGTATATCACTGTTTTCTATATATGTAACCTTAAGTATTTACTGATTCTGAGTCCTTCCAACTCAGATGGAAGCTACCAGAAGCTGAGTCTACTGTCCTGCCCTAGCAAAAGCCAGGGCAGGGACCAGCTCTTGGGGACTGGGCCTGGAGGAATTGTGGGGCCTGGGCGTGAGAGCCTTTAGTTTTGGCTGCAATTCTGCCATCCACTGACTGAATGGCCTTTGGTCTTCACAAACCTTGGAGGCTCGGTGTTTACATTTGGAGATACAAAAGTTGATTCTAAAGGTTCTAGGAAAGCTGGTAGGAGGGCAGCTGTAAGAGTTTAATTGAAAGTCTTTGTGGAGGGATCTAGGACTTGGACCAAAAGCATGGCCTGGCTGCAGAGATTCGATGAGTCTAAGGAAGGGCCATCAGCCAGGAGAGCCAACTCTGCTCCAAGTCCGGCTCCGCTCCTTGGAGGCTGGTCTGGAAGATTGTATGCGTCCACTCCCACCCCTTAACTCTCATGCTGTCTTTCCTCTTAGCCATTCTGCCCCAACACTTACCTGTGCTTGAAAATGAGCCTTTCCTGGCTTCCTTTACACCAGCCTGTTTCATGGCCCTTCCCCCAGCTGCCTTGGTGCCTCCTGGGTAATTGGTTGTTCCCCACCCCCCACCCCCCCCTCCTCCCATTCTGTCTCCCTCCCAAACACTTTGCTTGCCTTCACAGTGTAGCTTATTATTCTTCACATCCCTCAAAAGTGATATGAGGGGGACTACTTCTTTAGGGCTCCCAAAAGACTACCTTTCCAAAATCTAGTACCTTTACTTTAACTTTTTTGGGGATCAAAAATCCCAGCATCTCACCGGGATGTTGATGGTCATCTGAGGGAGAGCAAGTGGCAAGCACCAAGCTGGCTGTTCTGGGAGGAGCTTCTGGGTGTCCCATCAGCTGGGTTATTTCCAATTTTAAAGAGTGTTGAAGACTGAAGCCATTGAGATGTGCTCTGAGTGTGTGTGTGTGTGTTCATGCATCTGTACTTGTTCACATGCATGCACATGCATGAATTCATGAGTGCACATGTGTGTGCACATAGTAGCACCCTCTATATTGCTGCCTTCTTCCTTTCTCTCCCTTCCTTCCTTCCTTCTTTCTTTCTTTCTTCCTTCCTTTCCTCCTGTCTCTCTGCCTCTCCAGTACTCAGGTCTTCATGGTTGCAAGGCAAGCACTCTGGCCACTGAGCCATCTCCTCCTGCCCCACTTGGTTATTTGTAACAGAGTGTCTCATCTAGAGCACTAGCCGATTAGACTGGGGCCCAATTAGAGATACAGAAATGTAGTAAGGATAGGATTAAGTTTTCATGAGCCTCAACGAGGCTGGTGGAGGCACAACACTGGAGAGGGTTGTTTTGTTTTGTTTTGTTTTGTTTGTCTGTTTGTTTGTTTGGCTATATTGAACCCAGGCTCACACACATGCTAGGCAAGTGCTCTACCACTGAACTCATCCCCGGTTCTGATATCTATCCAAACATTAGCAGTGTAAGAGTATCTCTGGCTGATGGGATAAGTGAATTCATTTTTGTTAAATAAACCTTAATAGTCAGGGAAAAAAAAAAGGCAATTGTGAAAAGTGAAACAGTTTAGAGGCTTTGGGCCTGCCCGCTCCCTTGGGTTTCACTACCACACATCCTGGCTCAATGGGCCCAGGGTGAGCCATCAGAGTTGCTAAGAAGCTGCTGGTCTGCAGGCAGCTGAGTAGCCACAGTAATACATACACTAGAGGCTGCTTCTCTCAGAGGGATACAGAGACTGGCTCACACTCCTTGATCTGTCGGTGGTTCTCCACTGGTGCAGTCTGTCTTTTGAGATCTGAGTTCATAGGAAGAGCCAGAAGCTCTTATTTCTACCAATGATAGGCAAAGGCTTACTAAGGCCCAGGTCAATGGCACCCTCTCCCAGAAAGAAGCCTTTTCTGACAGCCTAGAGCAGGCTCCTGGACACTTTGCCTACACTAGGCTCCTATCTCTGGCTTTCTTGGGGACATGCCTTAATCCTCCATTGGACTATGAGCGTCTTCAGACACTGCTGTCTCCCTTGGGTAGAGCCACAGGTAGTCAGTCATCAGCAAACATGGAGAGGTTCTAAGGCCATGCAGGAGCAGGAGCCATATCTGGCTAAGAGCTCATGTAGGCACTTTGAGCTGAAAGAAAAACCCACCGTGTAGGAAGATGAAGACTGGGGGTGCAGACAGGTGCTCCCCACTCTGCCATTTACATAGGGGTGTGACCTTACTGACCTCAAGGTTTTCAATAAAACCTCCATGGAACAGAACCTAAGAGGATCTTCAGAAATACTTTCCTACACAGATTCAAAGTTGAACAAATTGACATTCAGGGCAGAAAAACCTCTCAGGCAAGTTCAAAACCAAGCAGCCAACAGCCTTCTGTATCATTTCTCTTTGCAGAACATCACGGACAACGAGCTCATCTGCAGGGCTTCCAAGGTGCTTCGCAAATTTTATTTAAAAGATGAGATATCTCTGTGCTTGAAGAACAACTCTAGTGTTCTCAACGAACTGCAGAAACTCTTTAGGGCCTTCAGCCGGAATCCACTGGTAAGTGGAGCGTGGTAACAGCTTGTGAGTGACTGGGCACAGCAGCATTGAAGACCAGTAGACAAGAGCTCCGGCTCTCATGGAATGTTCTAGGGGAGTAGTTAGAAGAGATGAACAGCAATACAATGCCCAGTTGTGCTCATGGGAATAAGAGAGTAGATGGCTGAGCAGATATTTGGATTAAGTGAGGAGGCTGACTACCGGACAAAGGCCTAGAGGGGATGCATGCACTCCAGAGTGGCTCGACCAGAGTCAAGAAAGTAGGTTTAGCAGCTGGATTCACAGGAGCCTTTGGGTGCTGTTCTAGGAATGCAGGGAAATATCTAGTTACCTACAGGGTAGAGCCCACAGTGTTCCCCAAGTGATATTTGTTCACACTGGCACCTGGGTGGAGGGGGTGAGTGCCGATAAGTTGAGAATAAGATGGCCTGGTGGAGGGCCATCCTAATATGGCCAGGATAGTAAAGGCAGTGGCTTACCCAGATTTGGATAATCATTGATGGATAATGTCACCACTCCATACCACCCCACAGTTGTCTCTAAGGGAAGGGACTGAAGACTGACATTTTTGTAAGTGAGGTGACTGGTCTAATCTATGCAATGAATGACTGGAGGAGCTGAGGCCCAAACTGCAGCATCCGCACAGAGAATGACTGGAGGAGCTGAGGCCCAAACTGCAGCATCCGCACAGAGAGTGTATCCTAGGTTGCTGGTTATGTACAATGCCCCCACTCCAAAATGCATCTGCTTCCTGGGCAGGAGAGCAGTTAAGATTCCCATCTTGCTCCACAGGCCGAGTGGCAACAGAGCCAGGTCTGAGCCAGCATGTTCTGTCACTCCCTTCCAGCTGTCTCTGTGCATGACACACCCCTCCTGAGACTGTGGCACCCTGAGTGCAGACCAGTAGTGACCCTCGCTCATGCTAAAAAAGCAGGTCCAACATTGCTGGCCTCATGACAGCCAAACTCAAGGTCTAGATGGTCTGGAAGCTCTGGTTTGAACATATTTTGGAGGCTCCCATAGTCGCCTTGACCCAGGCCTGATGGTAAGACTCAGATATATATTCACACAATGAAACGTTTCTTTTATAGAAAAGCTGCACCGTGAATGAGTCCACGTTCACATCACTGAAAAACTTCCTGGCAAGCCTAAAAAGCATCATGCAAAAGAAATACTCGCAGTACTGACCCTCCATGCTTTAACTTATGAGTTTTTAATGGTTTTATTTTTTTAATATTTATATATATTTATAACTCATAAAATAAAATATTTGTATAATGTAACAGAAATGATAACTAATGACACTTCATTTGGCAATAAGGTTTATACTGTTAGAGAAAGCATTTAGTCTACCGTGGCTTCAGTGCTGCGGATATAAGAGAGAGCTGGCTTCCTTTGCAGGAGTTCCCACTCTCAAGAACACAACGCACAAGATCGTTAGGGATAGAAGCGGGCTGGGGAGGTGGTTCAGCAGTTAGGAATACTTGTTGCTCTTCCAGAGGACCCAGGTTCAATTCCCAGCACCCACACGGCAGCTTAAAACAATAATTCAAGTTCTGGGGGAGCTGATACTCTCCTCTGGCCTCCTGTGGAGGTACACAGACCACAGGTGTGAAGGCAAGACACCCACACACATGCAAACAAAATAAAATAAGGATAGAAAGGCCAGAGAGATGAATCGAGCGGTAGAAGAGAACTTACTCCCTGGAATGGTTCTCTGACATCCCCTCCCAAACTCCCCAACACGCATATATCTCGCTCTGTCTCTGTCTCTCTCTGTCTCTGTCTCTCTCTCACACACACACTCTCTCTCCTTCTCTCTCTCTCTCACACACACATACACACACACAAATGAGGGGTATGCATATACACACATACACACATACACAAATGAGGGGTATGCATACACACACACAAATGAGGGGTATGCATACATACATACACACACAAAAATGAGGGGTATGGACACACACATACACTCATACACACACACATACAAATGAGGGGTATGCATACACACATACAAATGAGGGGTATGCATACACACACAAATGAAGGGTATGCATACACACACAAATTAGGGGGTATGCACACACACACACACACACACACACACACTAAACAGACAAGAACAGAGGCATGCCATCATGCCCCGCCTTCCATGGGGAGGGTTTACTAAGAAAACATAGCCTGTGGCTGGTGAAACAAGAAATCCAAAACTAATTTTTTTAAAGGACAAGGAATTGGTTGCACTTACCTACAATCCAGTTTGAAGCAGCCCAGCATGGATCCCCAGCATCCACGTAAAAGTGGAGGGAGAAAACCAGCTCTATAAAGATGTGATCTGACCTCCACATATACATCATGCACACACACAATCATCATAAATATATTAAAGAAAATCAAGAGATTTAAGTGTTCAAAACTGCTAACACAGTAGAACTACAAAACTTGATTACAATAAATTTCTTAGGGAAACCAGACATGTGGGTGTGGCCTTAGACCTGTGGGAGACTGTGGTGGACTGAATGAAAATGGCCGCCATAGGCTCATGTTTGAATGCTTGGTCCTCAGTTGGTGGAACTGTTTGGGAAGGATTAGGAGGTGTGGCCTCGTTGGAGGAGTGTGCCATTGAGGGCAGGCCATTCCCAGTGTGCTCTCTCTGCCCCCAGCTTTCAGACCAAGACATGAGCTCTCAGCTGACCCTGCCACTGTACTGTGCCTCTGTTCTGCCATTGTGGATTCTAACCCCCAGAAACCTAAAACCCCAAATTAAACACTTTCTTTTATAAGTTGCTTTGGTCATGGTGTCTTATCATGTAAGAGCAGTAACTAAGACAGGGCAGGGAGACTGTTTAAAGAGCAGGAGTAATTGGTCAGGCGTGGCAGAGGGCACCTTTAATCCTAGCACTTGGCAAGCACAGGCAAGTGTATCTCTGTGAGTTCGAGGCCAGTCTGGCCTATATACTGAGTTCCAGGCCAGCCAGAGCTACATAGTGAGACCCTGTTTCAAAGGGAAAAAAATGAGTTGCTGGGCAGCAGTGATGGCTCAGTGGTTAAGACTACCTGCTGCTCCTGCAAAGGGGCCAGGTTGTTTCCAAGAAACCACATACTGGCTCACAATTATCTGTAACTCCAAGGGACTTGACACCTCTGGCTTCTGTGGGTATGGAACTCATATGCACGTATCTACATGCAGACACACACACCTACACATAATTTACAGAACAAAGAAATAGCCGGGTGGTGGTAGCACATGCCTTTAATCCCAGCACTTGGGAGGCAGAGGCAGGTAGATCTCTGAGTTCAAGGCCAGCCTGGTCTACAGAACAAGTGCCAAGACAGCCAGAGTTGTCCCTACACAGAGAAACCCTCTCTTGAAAAAACCTAAATAAATAAATATTATTTAAAAAAGAATGTGACTTATGACCCATCTGAATAAATGGAGAATTTGCCTCAACTCTGTGTTCTCCCTCCACCCCCCAAAAAAGGAAAGAAAGAAATCTTCAAGACAGGCAGTGGTGGCATGTGCCTTTAATTCCAGCACTTGGGAGGTAAAGACAGGCAGATTTCTGAGTTAGAGGCCAGCCTGATCTACAGAGTGAGTTCCAGGACAGTCAGGACTATACAGAAAAACCCTGTCTCGAAAAACAAAAAACAA
>NW_022196911.1:48649588-48655610 GCF_008632895.1 Mastomys coucha | reverse complement strand
AAAAAAAAAAAAAAAAAAATCTTCATTTTTCAATAAGGAAATCAATATATTGATATAATTGATATAATATATATTACATATATATGTGTAAAGTTGATAATTCAAAAATTAGCTAAGAGTAGTCATGAATTGAAGCTGGAGAGGCAGCTCAGTGGTTATGAGCACCGACTGATCTTCCAGAAGACCCGGGTTCAAGTCCCAGCACCCCACATGGTGGCTCACAACCATCTGTAACTCCAGTTCCTGGGCATCTGACACTCTTTTTTGACCTCTGGGGTACTTTGTGCAGAATAGAGACATGTAGCAGTCAATGCCCTTACACACAAATGCAACAAGAACAAATCTTAATTAATGCTGGTATTAAAAGGGAAGGAAGCGAGAGGAACAGAAACAACCAAGGTCCATGCCATCAAACTTGCTGTCAGGAGACGCTCCGTGCAGTATCTTCTACTAGAGGGATCTAGTAACAGTGACTTGGCACTCTTTTGACCCTTAATCACACACATGTGACAAAATTTAACACCAACACTGACATCACACCAAAAATACATACCAACTTTTTTAACCCCTTCAAAATAAGCGGAAAAAAAAAAATCAAAAGCTTAAAAATCTCACCCTGACCACAGTCAGTTTCACCCTGCCCACATGAATTACCAGCATGCCAAGGGCAATAGCAGCTTCTAAGGACAATCGGGGAAGCTATGCAGTGAAAAATTTAATTTCCTCTCTCTTTTGATTGAAACTCATTTGCATGTCCTGGCTAATGTGAGCCGTGTCTGCCACAGGATATGAGTTGTGGGTTTGCACTTGGTATATGAGGCCAAGATGATAAAGGAATGGCTGTCAAAAAGAAAGACCTAAAATAGACCACAGGACACTGGCAGGGTCTAGGTCAGTCAGTTACATCTATGCTTGGATGGTCAGAGCATACTAACATTTTTGTTTGCATTCAGATAGGGAGCCCTGGACTCTGAATTTAAACATGCAATCATCAGCCTCTGATTGGACCAACAACAGAAGAAGAGAACACAGGTAAGGACAGGCACAAAACATGCGAGGAGAAACTTGAGGACTAAGTAAAAGTCACGAGGGTTGTGATTGGAGCAGCTACTGAGGCCACCGGCCACAGTGTGTTCAGTGGCATGTGCTCGTCACTGATGGTGAAGGTGGAACTATTGGCCCTCTCTTCCATGATGCACACGGCCTCTCTGCCTTTGCCCTCAGCCAGTGGATGGGTTATCGCTGGCATCTGGCAATGGGTAATAAGTATCTCATGGATAAATGCCTAACAAAACCATATATCTATCTATATCTATATCTATATCTATATCTATATCTATATCTATATCTATATCTATCTATATCTATAATCTATCTATATCTATCCATCCATCTATCTATCTATCTATCTATCTATCTATCTATCTATCTATCTATCTATCTCTCTCTCTATATATATCTATATATATCTGTGTCTTGCATTCTTGGGGAGCCATTAAGAAATGTTGGCCTCTGGTAAAAAAAAATGCTGCAGGGATAGTCCAGCAAGATGGCTCAGCAGGTAAAGGGGCTCACTGCCAAGCTTGAAGACCTGAGTGTGGTCCCCAGGGCCTACTTGGTGGTAGGAGAGAACTGACTTCCACAAACTGTCCTCCAGTCATCATAGGTGCTACGGAGTGCGCATGCATTCCTGAGTGTGTGTTGGCTTCTTGTTATGGTCTCTTTGCACCATTGCCCATGTTCGTGGTTTTTCTTCACTCCTTACCCCTGTGTGCTCAGATGGCATCCAGCAATATCAAGATCCTCTAAGGATGGGGCAGCTCAAGGCAAACTGGAAAACACGGCTTTCTCATGGGAGAGGCACAGCATTGCCCCCTCAGCACACAGGCCAGCATCTCAACTCTGTCAACCTCCATCCCGGGCAAGACTTTCTCTAGTCTTGGGGCCAATGTCTTGTTAATTTGCAGAGTTAACTTAGTCAAGGCAAGGTAGGGTTCAGGTTCCAATCTCGGGTACTTAAATAGCCCCTTAAATAGCTGTCATTGCTGGTATCTCCTAAACTTGCCTCTCTTGAATTTAGCTGGGCATGGTGGTATGCACCTTTATTCTCAGTACTCAGGAGGCAGAGGCAGGTGGATCTCTGTAAGTTCAAGGCTAACCTGGTCTACAGAGTGAGTTCCAGGACAGCCAGGGCTACACGGAGAAACCCTGTCTGGAAAAACCAAAAACAAGTTTAAAGTAGATTCCCCGCCCCCCTCCCCCCATGTGGCACTGTTGTACTAGGGCTTGAACCCATGGCCTTGGGCACAGCAGGGAAGCACTTTACTATGAGGTATTCCCCTAGCCCTTTTGGTCTCCCATCCTGAGGCTATCACATTCTCACCTTAGCTTCTCTAGACGGACTGCCTTTGTGTGTATACACAAGCATGTATGTACATGTACCTTTATATTACCATGTGAGGCCCAGACAATTTCCTGGGTCTTTCTTAATCACTATCTTAGTTTCTTTTTTCTTTTCTTTCTTTCTTTCTCTTTCTTTCTTTCTTTCTTTCTTTCTTTCTTTCTTTCTTTCTTTCTTTCTTTCTTTTTCTTTTATAAATGTTAGTGTATGTGCACACATTGCACATGTGTACACATAATATGTTCATCTGTGTGGCATGGTGTGCATGTTGAAGTACATGGGTATCAGAGATGGAACTCAGGTCATGATGTGCAGCAAGTACCTTTTACCTGCAGAGCCATCTCCCCAGCAGGAGATTGCTTCCCTTCTAATTAGCTCTTCCTGTCAGTTTCTTCCCAGTGTAACCCGCAGAAGGAACCTGGTTCCTTCTTGGAGAGAATCTCTTGTGTACTGTGTGGAAGCATCACCCGTCAATAAAAGCTGCTGGCCTACTAGTTGAGGCAGGAAATAGGGGGTGGAAGTTCCAGTAGGGAGAGAGGAACTCTGGGATAGAGTCAGGCTCTGGAAGAGGTTCTCCCTGAACTCTGAGACAAGATTCATGAAACTGAGGTGAGGTAACCAGCCACGTGGCACTCATAGAATAGAATAAATGATTAGGCTACTAAGTAGTCAAAGGATGAGCGAAAGCTCATGGTCTAGGTATTTATTCATAAATAGTAAGTCTCAGAGTCATTATTTTGAGAACTAGGGTGTCGGCGGCAAAGCCTAAGGTTAAACCTTGTTCTGTATTGGCCAGTGTTAAAGCAAACAAAAAGCACGCTTTCATGCTGTGGGCCCAGTGCATGCCCAGTGACCATTTGGCACTGTGTGTGAAAGACATGTTTGCTCCCTTGGTCTTAGAGTGGAAGCTGGCACTTCTGCCTATTGTCTCTCCAGCTCACAGCTGGCATGTCTATTCTCAGGGGCACACTATACGCCACAGGGGGAGCAAGGTGGTTGGTAGAGTCCTGCTGCGGCACAGGAGAGACACGTTTTAATTTTTATGATTTTTGTGTGTGCATGTGTGGAGTGTGTGTGCAAATGTGTGCACTTGCCTATGTGGGCCCAAGTACACAGTCCTGAGGATGACACTGGGTGTCCTGCACTACCATTCTGCCTTACGTCTTTAAGACAGGACCTTTCACTGAAACTTGACTGTGTCTTTCCCCCCCCAACCCAGCAATACTAGGGTCACAGGCACCGATGGCCATGTTCAGCCTTTAAATATGTCCTGGAGATGTGAATTCAGGTCCTGATGCCTCCTCTGTAAGTGTTCTTGCCCCACTGAGCCATCTCCTTAACCCCAAGATACACTTAAGAGGGCACCAGGGCACTTAAACATTGCTAGTGACAAAGCAAGCTGGGGTAGCTACTATGGGAACTGTATGGAGAGTTCTGAAAAACTAAACATTGGTGGACCGACAATATGATTTGGCTGTAAACCAGATGGATTGACTGACTACTCTAAAGAGATGCTTGTACATTCACAATCATTGTGACACTGCACAGTCATGAAGATATGGAACCAAGGTATCAGCAGATAACTAGATAAAGACTATGTTGTTCATATACACAGTGGAATTGTGCTTGGGCGTGAAGAATGAAATCATGTTTACAGACAGCAGATGTAGCTGGAGATTATGTTAAATAAAGCCAGATGGAGAAAAGGCAAATTTTTCCCATTTTATGCAGAATCTGGATTTAAATCTGTATACTTAGAGCATGAGTACATGGGTAAAGTGAAAGGGAACTGAGAGGCAGGAGAGGGGCTGGAGAGATGGCTCAATGGTTAAGAGCAGTGGCTGCTCTGCCAGAGGTCCCATGTTCAGTTTCCAGGGCCCATATGACAGTTCACAACTGTCTGTAACTCCAGTTCCAGGGGATCTGACACCCTCACACAGACACATGCAGGCAAAACACCACTGCATATAAAAAGAAAAATAAATTGAGAAAGAGGAGGAGGAGGAGAGGAGGAGGAAGAGGAGGAACAGGAAGAGGAGGGAGAGATCATCTGGGATGGGGTGGGCTGAACAAGGAGAGTGGGTGAGGGGAGCTAATTAAAAGCATTATTATAATGGTATATGTCAGCATTCCTTCTAGGCTCTGCCCCAGTTACATCGCAACAGCCAGGTATGCCTGGCTTACTATAAAAGGGGCTGCTGGCCCTTCCCCATCTCACTTCACTCTCTGACCCTTTTTTCCCCTCTCCCCCCTTCCCCCCTCCATGTGTTCCTGGCCAGCCTCCCCCCCCCCTTCCAACTCCCCTTCCCATGTCTTAAATAAACTCTATTCTATATTAAACCCATCTTATGGTTGGTACTTAAGGGGGAAGGGGTGCTTCTGCATGGGCTCACAGAGGCACCACCTTCCACCTCACCATACCTTGCTCTATCAAACATATCCTTCCTTTTTATAAAACACAACAGTGTATGTGTGTCAGGATGCCACAGTGAGACCATTTTGTATGCCAACTTAAAAGAATTAACAGCGAAAAGGAGGTGGTCCAGCCAGTGAGGGGCAAGACTTGCTGGAGATTAGAAATTGAGGCTAGTATAGGATTTCGGCAGCATCTCTGGTACCAACTTTTAGGTTGGGTTAGGCAATATCCTCTTTGTTAAGATTGGTATCAGACTCTGAGAAAACTCTATTCGGTTGTAAAGTCCCAGCTGAGTTCTTAGCTACAATCACAGAGATGCAGCCTTTGACTAAACTCAAATTTCCCCAGCCCTCCGAGGGGCTGGGGGAGGGGAGCAGTGTGGGAGAGCGTCTGATCCGTCCTGTGTTTCAGTGAGAGCCATAACCGTGTTTGGGTAAGATGATGTGATGTTCTGATAACACTGATAAAAGTAACTTGAAGGCTGGGTCGCAGGAAGCCCAAGATAAATGCTGAGAGGAAACAGGTTGTTTTTGAAGTAGCCCTCTTCACAATCATTTTCCCACACGAGGGCTCTCGGCTTCTCGAGGAGGACGGAATACCTCATTTGCTTTGCAAATGAAAGAGCTTAAGGAGAACAATTCTGCTAATCCACTCACAAATTTGTCTGGAGGCTCTGCCCTTCTGCCTAAAGTTCAGGCCAGGGCTTCAGAGCCTAGGAACCTGCTCTTGCTGGACTAGGACTGACTGTGATCACCATTCATTCAGATACTACCTAGTTTTACAAACGACTTTGAGTGATTCACTGGAAAAGATGAGGACAGGAAACAGGAGGGTGACTAGCCCTGGTGGCCTCTGTCAGTGATCTCAGCATTCAGGAGGGGGTGGGGGAAGAGTCAAGATGATCAGAAACTGAAGGTCATCCTTGGCTATATACAGAGTTGGAGGCCAACCTGGGCTAAATGAATCAGTCTCAAAAAAAAAAAAGGTATTCAGGATGGGAGGAAACTGGATTGGGGAGGGGGTGCTGTAGAGAAGGTTCAGAGGCTAAGAGCACATAGTTCTTTTCGAGAAGATTGGAATTCAGTTCCCAGCTCCCATGCTGTGTGCTTCACAACTGTCTGTAACCCTAGTTTGAGGGGATCTGACACCCCCTTCTGGTTTCCATGGGTAATTACACTCATGTGTACATACCCCCCCCCCCCCCC
>NW_022196911.1:48646527-48649562 GCF_008632895.1 Mastomys coucha | reverse complement strand
CCCCCCCCCCCACCCAAAAACACAAAAATAAAATCTTAAAAGCGGGGAAGGGGCATGGATGGAGAGAGCACTCGGCAGATAAAGTGCTGAGTGTGCCCCAGCGTTCATGTAAAAAGCTGATCGTGGCAGTATCCAGCCTGGGGAAGCAGAGAAAGAAGCATCCCTGGGACTCACTGGTCCCCTAGCCTAGTCTAACCAGTGAGCCCTGGAGCAGTAAGAGACCTGCACCTGCTCCGCACATGTGAACATGTATGTGTGCACCCCAAAACTATTGTTATTCATCTTAAAGAAAGGGAGTAGGAAATGGTGATTCAGAGTCCACCAGGCCAGAGGTAAGGAGGCAACCATTAGATCTTACAGTTCAATCAACCAAAGAAAAACTTGAGGGCTGGGGAGACACTTCAGAAGTTAAGTATACTGGCTGCTCTTGTGGAGGGCTGAGGTTTGGTTCCCAGGACCCACATGATGGTTCACAACTGTCCCTAAGTCCAGTTTTGAGGGACTTGATGTTCTCTCATAACCACTGCAGGCATCAGGCACAGATTTGGGGCAGAGCATGCAGACACATAAAACAACCCAATCTTTAAAAAGGAAATGGGAGCTGTGAAGACATCCTCTTCCCAGAGGCCTCCGAGGCTGTCTGGAGCCTCGCCTGTGTGTCCAGCCGCTCTCCCCAGCCAGCTGTATGTAATTCTGCCCTACCTATACGTGGTCTCAGGGTCTCTGGTGGGGAAGGATGAAGGGAGATGGTCCCATCTACACAGCCATGGAGAAGCCGTCATCCCAGCAAGCCTCACAGCACACATGTGGTGCACACCCGTGCAGGCAGACACTCACACACAACAAAATAAAAATGAATAAAGATATTTTAAAAGACATTAGGCATTGGGGAGGCATTTATTTCTCATCTTACCGTGCTGCATGTACACACATTGATATATACAGTTTGAACAAGTACAATTTATACATAAAATATAGCTCAAGTGTGGATTTTGAATTAACACACCAAACCTTCTGTACAGTTTGTTTCCTGGTCAGTAACAGCACTACAGTAACGTTACTCAGAGTTTCACTGATTTTAATTAGTCAGACTTCGGGCTCAGCTCAAAGGCACTAGAGAGAACTATGGGTTCTAACATTTTAAGAAAAAGGAAGACAGAAAACAATTATATATGTTAAGAAGGGGTAGAGGAGAAGCTGGGTGTAGTGGAGCATAAATATGATCCCAGCAATTTTGAGATGGAGGTAGGAGGATCAGGAGTTTAAAGGCCAACCTGGGCGACAGAGAGGGTTTGTGGCCAGCCTGGACTACATCAGACTCTATCTCAAAATGGTGGAAGGGGAAGAGGAGAAACTGGGCAGACACAGGTGTGTGTAAATGTAAACTCCGCCCACTCCTTAATTCACAGCTCTATAAGGAAAAAGGGTGTTCCTTGTGTTAAGAGTTTAAAGAGAAAAGGGGGATGGGCCACACAAACCTAAAGTAGAAATAAAATTGCTCAAACTATAATCATAATTTTAAAACATGTTACAGATGAAGTAACACTTCCCCCTCTCCTTCCAAACTGACCTTAACGTTCTGGCTGCCAAAATCATACATTTGAAAATCACCTATTCCAGAATATAAATGAGACAGCTTACCAGAGGACTCTGGGGCAAACACTGGCTGCGGAGCCCTCTTAGCCAAGCCTGAAGATCGCAGAATGGAGACTGGGTGGAGAGAGCCTGTCAGGGTATGTAAGTGCAGAGCCGGCCAGAACACACTATACAGTTCCTTTCAAATAAATAAATTCTACTTTTTAAATCAAAGAAAAAAGGATATGCATCAATAGCCTATTTATAGATCTGTTCCACTCATTTAAATCTGTACATTTATTTTAAACATTAAGCAAGTTTGTTCTACATCTCTATCTATTCATGGAAGTAACACTGAAAATACAGATGATTCCATTTGCAGATGAAGACAGAGTCCATGAGAAGCAGCCACAGCACAGCTGTGACAGTGGGCATCCCACCTTTTTCAACAGACCTCCCTACCTGGCGAGAATTGGGTTTCGTTTTCAGAAAATGAACAATGTCCACCTGATTAGAGTTTTAACATCAATGCTTTAATAAACATATGGCTTGGTATGATAACATGCATCTGCAGTCTCAGCACCTGGGAGGCTGAGGCAGAGGGAGTATGAGTCCCAGGCCAGCCTGGGCTAACAGAGAGAGACTATCCCTAAAAACAAAACCGAGCAAAACAAAACAAAACAAACAAACAAACAAAAAAATCCAAGCAAACAAAATTACTAAGTCAAGATGCTAAGACAAGTTTCTAATATTTTTAGTTTTATGGAGTTATTTTTGTTACTGTGATAGGCTTTAACTAGAGTTAATTTCTCTCATGTTTTAGCTTAACTTACAGCAGATATTTCTTCTAGGCCAACTGAATTGTTAAATGATAGAAACATGGACTTTTAAAGTGAAGGCATATAGATTCTTCTAATTACTAACAGTTAAATTTACATCATTGCAAAATTTGACGTCACCAAGACGCCCGGCTCACATGAGCCTCTGCAAGACACACACACACACACACACACACACAAAGAAGCTCAACGAGTCACAGCAGGCCACACCCACTATCTTGAAGATGCTGCCACATGGCCCTGCTCACACCAGCAACCTGCACATACAGGATACTCAGGGCTCCAATTCAGGAAAGCCTAAAACTGTCCCACCATGTTTTCCACCCCTAGCCAGGGCTGCCCATCCACAGCCACACAGAGCAATATAGTTATAAGTCAGTATTTATCCAAACTTGTTAAAATTATAGCAATCTAATTAATCCAAACTTAGGGGGTCTCAAAACTTTTGCAATCAATAAATAGCTCAGAGATGACTGTATAATTTCAAACTTAGGTTTAGGAAGCACAGAACTTATCTTACTATACAGTGAATATAACTTTTTTGTGCAGAGGAATACCATCTAACTGGATTAATCAATACAAGAAATCCAGAAAATTAAAAGTTTTTTTTTTTTTTTTTTT
>NW_022196911.1:48644826-48646517 GCF_008632895.1 Mastomys coucha | reverse complement strand
ACTGTTTCATTTTCTGAAAAATGAGACTAGTCTCAATTTTTATAGTTATTTCCATCAAACTTAAAATTCAGGCAAGGGAGTGTCTGCAAGCCGTATATCCAGGGAACTTTTTAGAATGTGTGTGTGAGCCAAGGGAAGTGGCTAACGATGGCTTCAGAAGTGGAGAGCCAACTTAGTAACAACGATGGCTGAATGTGGAGTAGAGCGACAGAAGTGGAGGATGGACAGGTGAAGCACAGGTTCAAACTACATCTTTAAAATGTAAACCTGCAGAGCTGTCAGATTTTACAATTTTCCACAGGAGATCAATCAAGGCAGTCATTGCACACTTAGATGTAATCAATGCTAGTATAAAGTTGGACTGCATTTAGACAGGCCAGGCAGGTGTAGAATCAAGTCACTGCCTGGATGAGCAGCCCAGACTGGCACAGGACACAGGACAAGGTGATCTGCTATATGCTGTGTACAAACAAGACAGACTTGGTTCTATTCTGAGATTCTGCCTGTCTAGATCCACAGTAGCTGAGTACATAGATAAGACACGCACATTCACGGACAACCACAGTGCCCTTCCTTCCTGCAGGGCAGTGTGACAGACACAGTGCGCCAAGCCCGGCGACCATGAGCTGTGCACTTACATGTTACAGAAACTTAAGAGTCTAAAAGATATTAGGAAAATTGCTATTTCCAGTCTCTCTCCATGATTTACAGCTTCCATTATGTAGACCACACAGGTGTCTCCATGTCTTAATTAAGGAGTTCTCTCCAGGCATGAGATATCACTCTTTTTATTATTGTGTAACTTTAATTCTGTAACATTTACTGAAGTAAAGAATCAATTACGGTCTCAGGCTTTGCAGAACGCTTTCTGTTAAGAGAAGAAAGAAAACGCAAGGTGAGTGATTTTTTTTCCCTAAGAGACTGAACTGTCAACACTTTCTGGGACCAGGGTCCATGAATGGATCAACACTGCCCAAGCTTGACCATGGCAAAATTTGATTGCTACCCATTGTTTCAGAGTAGGTCACTGAGAGCAAGTGTAAGAACATGCTGCCACAGCACCGGATTCCAGAGTGGTGAGGAGCTGAGCGCAGGTCAAACAAGGTCCAGTCAGGAGGCAGCTAAGCTTATCAGGGGTGCCCCTTGGTCATCTCCTCCAAGAATGCTAATGGTACAGGCAGCCTCAGAGAAGTAGGAAAAGAAGTCACATTTCCCAGATGCAGATGCAGATGCAGATGCAGAGCCTACAGGAACATCTCACGGGCCTTCTTTGTTGCTGTCCAGCACAAGCAACCACATGCCTCTCATGAAGCACTGCTTTCTTATTTCTTAGGAAAACTACAGGGTTTTTTCCCAGGCCTTGATTCTGTTATAGAGTTGAGTCTGCACTGTAAGTTGGCCCACAAGTATTTTCTTTACCTTAAGTTAAACAAGAGGCATATATTTTACAGTAGTGCATTAAAAATATATATATCAAAACAGCTTGCCAAATTATTTGTTTTAAATCTATACAGTTTTAAAAATGTAGCTGAGTAGCCAGGCAGTGGTGGTGTACACCTTTAATCCCAGCACTTGGGAGGCAGAGGCAGGCGGATTTCTGAGTTCGAGGCCAGCCTGGTCTACAGAGTGAGTTCCAGGCAGGCGGATTTCTGAGTTCGAGGCCAGCCTGGTCTACACAGTGAGTTCCAGGA
>NW_022196911.1:48598731-48644816 GCF_008632895.1 Mastomys coucha | reverse complement strand
GGATCCCTCTCTTAAAAGGCAATAGCACAGCAACAATGGGGCCTCTGCTCTCACACTAACAAGGGACAGAACCACTCTCCCAGCTTGCTCCATTGCCCTCCTCTGCCTGTCTCTCTGTGAGGTTGGTCAACCGCCTCATTCTGATTTGCCCATCTTTTTTTTAGTACCATCTTCCTAATAACAGGCGAGCTCAGAGGAAAGCATCTAGCAGCAGAAGAGCAGCTGTAGAGATGGTGAGATGCTCAAGGGCATTTGTTACTCTTCCAGAGACCCGAGTTCACATCCCAGCGCCCACATGGTAGCTCTTGACCAACCATTCCAGGGGATCTGACACCTGGTGCACATATACACATGCAGGAAAAACGATCATCTACAGATAAAATAATATTTATATATTTTTAAAGATTCCATGTGTAGATTCAGTTGTTCATCATCAATATGTTATAAAGTGCAAAAATCTTGTATATTTTAGCAGGCAGCTGATTCCTTCCAGCCCTAGTTTAATGACTCCAATTTTTTTAGTATTACATTTAAAGGCTATGGAACACCAATTAACCACCCTATATATAAAACAAAAGTCTTGTAATTGGTTCTAAGCTCATTGTAGGAACACAAGGAGCATGAGCCCCAAGCCAGGTTTCCCTCTGAGCTTATGTGACAAGCACACACTGCACAACATCAAAATTGGTGCTAGAGTCACACACACTTCTCTAGAGATCTAGGAAATCAGTGTCCTTGAGGCAATGTCTACCATCAGAAACACTGGCCAGCTAAATACAGTCTTTTGAGAGTCAAACTAGGCAAATTAATTGGCATTTAAGTAGGAGAATCCATGTACACATTTCAACCCGGAACAAGAGAGTAGGAAATAACAGGACCGGCAGAAGCTAGTTCTGTTCCTCTCTGGACACAAGTCTGAAAGACTGCCATTCTTTCTCTCGTTTGAGACAGGGTGCCTGGCTGTCTTGAAATGTGCTATGCAGATGAGGCTGGTCTGGAGCTCAGATCTTCAGGCCTCTGTCTCCTAAGTCGTGGGTTAAAGGTGTTTGCCACCATAACTGTCCCAGAGTGCAATTCTTTATCTCTATTTTGCTGATCCAATTGTAACTGCATACAGAACATAATTTCAAACTATGTGCCATGTTAACTAACGTGTGACTGCCTCTGAGTGTATCTGAACCTCCCACCTCAACATTGGCACCCCAGGACTCTGGCTCACCTTCGCCCCGTCTTTGGCCTTGCTTTCCCCTTGGAGGTCCGTGGCCTCTCTAACTTCATCAGAGACTGACGCAGACTCTCTTCTGTATAGGCGAGGTATACGTGGGAAAGGTCTACTTCAAATGGCTACAAGAAACACACGGAAGGCAAGTTAAACCAGATTTGGGGAAGATTTAAACACGTAGGGCACTAGGCAGAAGAACCGCTAAAGACAAAATCAAATAACCTTAAAGGTGCCTTCTATCCCAATATGTAAACTGTACACAAAGCTCGGGAATTAGAGGTGAAAAGTGGTGAAGAGGGCGCACCAGAGTGGTAGCAGGCCATGCTTGTGGAAGGAGAGGAAAGGCGACTTTGCTGAGTGCTGGAGAGCAGGCCTGTCCTAGCGGGCCCCACCCCAGAGCCTCTACTCACAAGCCAGAAGCCATGCAATGCCCCCATCCTATAAAGGCAGAGGCAGTGTTTAAGTTTCTTACGTCTCTCTCCTTCTTGTCAGGGACTGGAGTTTGTTTCCTCATGTTATTTCCTGTGTAGGCCACACATTTCTCAAAAAAGGAAAAGAGACACATCTGAATTAATCCTGTGACCTGGGGAGGGTGCTGTGAGATGCCCTGATGGCTCACTAGCAAACACAATGCTTATCCTGGAGCACCAAGGAGCCCCAGGTCTAACCTTTTCACAAATGCTCTCCACATTGCTGTGAATCAGAAAGATATCCTATCTGGTGCACTGAGTTCCCATCTGCTCCATCCTGTACCCGCTTCCTCCCACAGCAGCCAGCACACTCTCCATGCTGTAATGTCACCAAGTGTGAAGGAATACTCACTAGCTGCCATTCTCCTATGTCTTCATTCCAGTGGACGTAGTTTTCAATCATTTCCTTCAAACAGAGTACAAGCCTACTTTTAGTTAACAGTTAAGGCACTAAAAAATATTGATAGATCTGTGTGTATAAAAAAGCCACATAGCCATGTGTGATGTCTTCCTATTTCTATGACTGCATCTTGCTCAAAAAAATCCCTTTACTTCCTCATGCCTTGAACTAAGTAAGCTCCATTAAAGGCCTTGCATTTTAGCACTACTGTGTAACGCACATGATGGGGTAGAGACATGCCACGGTGCTTATGTGGAAGTCAGAGAACAACTCTATGAGTCAGTGCTCTCTTTTTATATCTTTATGTGAGTTCTGGGCATCAACCACAGGTCACCAAGTTTATATAATGAGCCTTTACTTTCTGAACCATCTCCCTGGCACATTAGACCTACACTTTCTTTTTTTTTTTTAAGATTTATTTTATTTATTTTATATGTATGAGTACACTGTAGCTGTACAGATGGCCATGAGCCATCATATATGTGGCTGCTGGGAATTGGACTCAGGACCTCTGCCGGCCCTCCTTGCTCCGGCCCCGCTTGCTCCAGCCCCGCTTGCTCCAGCCCTGCTCGCTCTAGCATAATTCACTGTACTTGTCTTCAAATGCACCAGAAGAGGGCATCAGATCATATCATGGGTGGTTGTGAGCCACCATGTGGTTGTTGGGATCCGAACTCAGGACCTTCAGAAGAGCAGTCAGTGCTCTTACCTGCTGAGCCATCTCACCAGCCCTACACCTATACTTTCAATGTTAAGTGAAAAAAGTTGTTTCTAATACATTTTGTACTGCATTTTTGGTTTTGTTTTGAGAAAGGGTTTCTCTGTGTAACAGCCCAGGCTGTCCTGGAACTCACTCTGGAAACCAGGCTGGCCTGGAACTCAGAGATCCACCTGCACCTACCTCCCAAGTGCTGGCAATAAAGGTGTGCACTATTGCTACCCAGCCTGCATCAAGAATTTAAAAAATATATACTCCTTGGGCTGGAGAGCTGGCTCAATGGTTAAGAGCAATTGCTCTTGCAGAGGACCTAGGTTCAGTTCCCAGCACCTACATGGTGGTTCACAATAGTGTGGCTCACACCTCTAATTCCAGGGGCATCTGATACCTCATCTCTGTGGGCACTAGTCACTAGTCATCCACACAATACACATATATACATACAGACAAAATATCCATATACATAAAATAAAAATAAATAAGTAGGAACAAGTAAATACAATTCTTAGGAACATATGCACATTCTATTCAACTATGGAAAAACAAAAAGCTAAAGTTGGGATCCCAGGAATCAGAAGGACAGACAGGCTAGGCTGGAAGAGGCAAAGAAATAGGAAGGCTGGAAAAGCATCTGGCTAGAAACAGGTTACAGTCTAGATTTCAGCTCTGATTTTAGGTAATGAGTTAATGGAACTAGGGCATCCTGAAGTGTCCCAGAAACCCAGGACTGATTCTGGATACTTGGAGTCAAAGGGGAAAATTTCAGACAAATTTCTCATAGCTACACTGAGATTCACAACATTAAAAAGAAAAAAAAAAACAACCCACACATTAAAGTATATTAAGATATACTAGAAGGTAGGCTGGAGAGACGGCTCCAGGGGTTAAGCGTGCCCACTACTTTTGCAAACAACTGTGGCTCAGTTCTCAGCACCCACATCTAGCAGCTCACAACCTCCTGTGACTCCAGTTATAGGGAACCCAATACACTTTCCTAGACTCTATGCACAAACCCATATTCTCATATAAACAAAATAAAAACAAAATAAAAATTTTGCTAAGAAAAATTTAAGATTTATGTTGACAATAACAATTACTACATATTTGAAAATGATTTTTGGACCTGGGCAGTGGTAGCGCATGCCTTTAATCCCAGCACTTGGGAGGCAGAGGCAGGTGGATTTCTGAGTTGGAGGCCAGCCTGGTCTACAGAGTGAGTTCCAGGATAGCCAGGGCTACACAGAGAAACCCTGTCTCGAAAAACTAAAAAAAAAAAAAAAAAAAAATTGATGATGTCTGGTTATACAAGGAAGTAATAAATTTAGTGTTGTTCAACTGCATACATACATACAGATGATTAGAATGGGCAATTTCATGTTGTCTACTTACACAGTAAAAGAGAAAGAGAGAAGAGAGGAGAGAGAAGAGAGAGGAGAAAGGCAGTGGGCAGAGTACATTCATCAGGGAGAGGGCACCAGTACATTCTGCTTACTTTTTTTTTATTTGAAAGTTATTTAGGTATGGATTTTGTATATTTGGTTGTGTCTGTGAACTACATGCCTGATCTCCTGGGACTGGAATTATAGATGGTTGGTTATGTGTGGATGCTGGGAATTGAACCTGGGTTCTCTGGAAGAGCAAGCAACCAGTGCTCTTAACTACTGAGCCACCTCTCAAGCTTCCTCTCTACTTGCTAATAAAGCATGCTAATGACCTAGTAGGTCTGTCACCTCCTTGAGCATGCATTACATGAACCAAGGTCCTTCCAATGGGCTGACATATTCTTAGATACTTAGATATTCAAAAAGATAGTTACATTCTAAAGAAAATGAACATCTTTTATGTTGGCTAGTCTTATCAACTTGACACACACTAGAGTTATCTGCAAGAAAGGAATCTCAGCTGAGAAAATGCCTCCATAAGAACTATCTGTGGGCATGTTCTCAGTGATTGATGGGTGAGGGTTCGGCCCATGTGGGCAGTGCCCTACATAGGCAGGTAGTCCAGGGTTCTTTAAGAAAGCAGGCTGAGCAAGGCATGAGGAGCAAGCTATTAAGTAGCACCCTTCCATGACCTCTGCATCAGTTCCTGTGTCCAGCTTCCTGCCCTGCTTGAGTTCTATCTTGATTCCCTTCAATGATAAACAGTAAAATGGAAGTATAAGCCAAGTCAATGCTTTCCTCCCCAAGTTGCTTTGGTCACAGTGTTCAATCATAGCTACAGCAACCCTAAACAAGACACTTTTACGTGACAGAATTAGTTCAAGCAAACTTTACAGAGGGTAGCTGGAACGTAAACACTCAACATCTTAGTTATAATAGCTTATCTCCAGCCTTCACTAGTGACCTGCTCACCTGGTAATCCTGAGGTATGAAGTTATCAATGATGAGCATCTGAAGTCGAAGCTCACGGCTGAGCTGCCGAATGTTCTCCAGGAGACCTTCAATTTCTCTCTGATGCTCTTGCTGGAGGTCAGCCATCTAGCAGAGAACCCACGACAGTGTAAAGTAAACAAGACCTGAAGCACAATGCACCTAGCCCAGGACGCTAGTCTATGAGGCCCAATAAAAACTGGCCCAGTTCAGACAGACTGACGCCATCATTGACACCATCATTGTCTACTTCAGATCACTTATAGCTGGGGGGAGAAGGGGAGTGTATGGGAGCTTATTAAGTAAAATTTAAAATACACAGAAAGAAGTGCTTTAAAACTATAAGCACACAAAGCCAGGGTGGGGTGGCACATGCCTTTAGTCCCAGTAGAGGCAGATGGATCTCTGAGTTCAAGGCCAGCTTAGTCTACAGAGTGAGTTCTAGAACAGCCAAGGTTACACACACACAAAAAAAAACCTGTCTCAAAAAAACAACAAAAACCAAACCAAACAGCAGGCACACATTAAGCCTCTAAACAGCGTTATGGACAATCTTTAAGACATCAACCTCTGACTTTGCAGCCATCAGCATGGTCCAGACTTTCTTTAATTTCTTCGTCTTTCCTTGTGCCTCCTCTTGCAGACTGGTATACTTTTCTTCGATGTCCAAGCGTTCTTGCTATGATAAAAACAAGTTAACTTCAGAATAATTTCCTTAAGTCTAAACTCAGTGTGACAAATGATCTAGACATCTGGCAACTACTGTCTTCGAGATGATCCGCAATTTGCTTTCCATTTCATTTTTGGTGTTTAGAACAAGCATTTCATTTTGGTATCCTGGAAAAGGTGAGCATGCTGCACACACCACACTCAACACGGAGTCACCTCTTTTTCCTCTAGCTCTTTCCGAAGCTGCTCAGCTCTTCGCCGCCGCTCCTCCAGCTCCACGTTGGACTCCTCGAGAAGCTTCTCCTGCTCCTCCGCCTTGGCCAGCAAGTCTACGCCGCCCACGATCACCTTCTTCTCCAAGGCAGACAGCTTCTCCAGCAAAGACTGATGCTCTTGCCTATCATTAAAAGAACATCCTAAAGCTTTGGCATCTGCTGTTCTAGTCTCACTGCCCCAATTTAAGTGGGACTGAAGGTATATGCTTAGAGAAATCCAGTCATGTGCTCTCTCTCCAAGCCATACCACTACATGGCATTAACCCATCACCTAAGGTATGATTCACATTGGCCAATATTTTCTCCTACACACAGAATAAATGATCAGAAAGATCCAAGTCTTAGAAATAGATCAGATTCAATGGACCCATCCACCCTAAAAACAGCTATGCTGGAGATGAAAATCAAGCTTTTGGCTGTTTTTTAATTGGTTGACTTTCCTGATACAGAATCGTGTGAAGAATCCTGGAGCCCGCAGTCATGAGACTGCGACCGTGAGCCCGCCCGGCCCCGACTCTCCACCATACTCACTGTGCTTTCAGAAGGTCCTTCTCCCGTCTCTCCAGTTCAGCTCTAGCCTTGTTTCTTTCTTCTTCTTCCATGTCAAGTTTGGTTTCCAGTGCTTTTCTTTCCTCATCAATTTTCGCTTGCATTTCCACCATCTTATCTGGGGAAACTTTCTTTTTACCTATTTGAGTCATGTAATTGCAGCAGTCACTAAAATCAGTTGGTGCTTCAGACATAAGAGTCAGCTTAGTATAGCCATGCCTATGCTCAGTCATCAACAGAGAATGTTAAACTGCCGCTTCTACTTAGTAGTTCCTACAACTTTTTAATTCATTAATAAATTCAAACTGTTGTCCAACTGTGTGTGATATGTAGGAGAAAAGGAAGAGGAACAAAATAGATGAGCAGAAAGCAGGGAAAGAAGATTAACAGGAAAGCCAAATAAAAAGCAAAGCCTGTGGGCCCCCAAATAGCACACAGAAGCTAAAAGGGAAAATGATTCTTCAATCACTTTCAAGCTCGAGCTGTAAGATACTAATTTAAGGCAGACATGTCACACTGGTAAGCTGCCCTGATAAATCATAAATGAGCCACCAAAGTAACTTACTAGATGTCAAACTAGATCCTCAGAGTCCCTAACTCAAATCAAACATGCCAAGTATGAAGTCAGCAGGCTACGAGCTGGTAAGCTGAAAAGTAGCCTCCAACGGACAGCAACGTACTAATATGTGCAGACAGATGCAGCCTGCTCACATCAAGTTCACCAGGGAACCTCAACATCATCAAGTTACATGAAAAAATAACAGAGAGAGAACAAGCACCACCTTAATGGTTCTGAAACTGAGCAAATGACAATTCATTTGTGGTTGATGCAAGTTCTTAGAAATGTGTTCCTTCAGAACAACAAGCATTTCATAGAACCGTCAGGCCTCAGGCGCTCCTGAAAGCTTGTCATTCTCTACTTCCTTCTCAAGGGACAAGGACAGAGGATTATAAACTATGCCCCAACTCCAGCTCCTCCTGCTGAGAAGGAAAAGGAACTGAAAACCAATTATGAGGAGACTGCAGATCTGAGTAGACTCTTGCAGGAGCCGTGAAAGGCAGGATCGTGCAGAGGCCTTGTCAACTCTTAAGACAAAATCACATTAGGAACTTAAGAGTTGAACAGCATCCTTCCTTCTTTAGAACCAAAGTCTAAAGCAAAATCTAAGCACAAAACCAAAGAGGAGCTAAGAGCTGTGATCCAGGCGGCTGGTGTGGTGTGATTCACTGCACTCCGTGCTGGAGGTGGCCTGGGCCTAATGGCACAGCCATCTACCTTGAACCTTCAGACTTATGCTGTACAGAACAGTTTTCACAAACAATTGAATTCCTATTCCCAATGAACTCTGTGAAAAGACTTTCTATCTGCAATAACTTATTAAAAATTTGAGAAAAAAAAAGTCTAAGTTCAGGTTTACAGGAAGTACATACACATTAAACATGTAACTTCCACCTCAGGGTTACAAACATCTAGAGAAAAATGGCAAATACATTAAAACAAAAATAGCATGGGTAGAAGGCATGGGTACTAATTGTGGAGATGAATGTGCAGATCAATATGTGAATGTAATTTTGGACTCATAGTGTTTTTGTTTTGCTAATAGTTATAAACAGCTCCAAAAACCCATCAGGAGGCAGTAATACAAATCAGGGTTGCAGAGAAAAATGTATAAATGCTGTCTGTTGCTGAGGTGGTCGCCTTACATAGTGATCCCTTTGAACCCATGCTTTAAATGCAAGTGTCTCACTGTGCTCAGGAGATTTCATGAACATTATGCACACAGCTAGGGTCAGTTCAAAGGTCCACACATTCAAGTCCCATGTGGCTCTAGCCAGAATCATGGTGACAAATCACATTATTTTTTTCAAGTAACACTTTAAGCTAAATTTGACTGTGTAAAAATTTGGTGACCAAGAGTAACTTTTACACAGATCTTGAAGGAATGAATTTGTATCCCGTGCTTCCCTAGATACAAGCCTTAGCCTCCAGTGGCCTGCTTTCCACTGGGGGATGCTATGAGGAGCCTGAAGTGGTCTGCCTTCTGGGCCCTCACTGAGCACTTTGACCCCTCCAATGGCATATGCTTCTGAAGAGATTATTTTTATTTATGTATATGAGTACACTGTAGCTGTCTTCAAACACACCAGAAGAGTGCATCAGATCTCATTACAGATGGCTGTGAGCTACCATGTGGTTGCTGGGAATTGAACTCAGGACCTCTGGAAGAGCGGTCAGTACTCTTAACTGCTAAGCCATCACTCCAGCCCCCTGAAGAGATTTTTTAAAGGAGATGGGGGTGTAGCTCAGTGCTTGGCCACCATGTCCAAAGCCCTGGGTTCATTCCCGGGACCACACACACAGTTTCACCAATCAAATCAATAAAGAAACAAAACAAAACAAAACAAAACAGCAACCACAAAACCTCCAGAGGGTTTGGAAAACCCCAACCTCAGAAACTTTTCTAGTTCTCACTGATAAAATTTAGCACAAAAAGTTCAAGTAAATAAATCTAAAAAGGCACGCTGAGAGTATACCAAAGTATTTAGCTAAGTCAAAGACAAGTAGTGAGCCTTCCAGTGCTTGGTCTGTCAGGTGCCACTGAAGTGAAGGTGACCTGGTGGGGTAGGCAGGGGTGGAGCTGCAGTAAGCGACAACTCGACTAATATCATGTGTGTCACAAGTACCCATGGCGTAGGCAACAAGAACTGACTCTTGGCCTTCAAAAAAGGAAGAAAATGCCTGGCTGTCAAATCAGGTACCTGCACATTTTCAAAAATTGACTTAATAGATCTTTAAGGATTTAAAGGGAAAGGTTTTTAAAATAGCTAAAATGGAACTGTTTTTAAAAGACAGATACTTACCTTGTAAAAATTATTAAAATAAAAAAGTCAAGTACTTAAATCAAAGGTCTTGAGAAAATGAGTAAGTGCACAGGTGAAGTGCCAGCCAATCACACCAACCTGCTTGATCTTGCAAAGAAGCGGTAAGCGAGTCGCAGACAGGAAGCATGTGCACAGAGATGAGGAGGGAAGAAAGGAAAACATTATTTCCTTTGTACAACAGAGAAAACCGTGTAACAGCATTCATTTAGCATGAGCACAGACACGAATCAAATAATCAAAACTGAAATAGAGCCGACAGAAAAAGAAAGCATGTTCCATAAGACAAGCACGAATGCTAGACTCAGTTCACCCTGTGGTTCCCGCGCAATCTCAGGTGCCCATAGTGCCCCCTGCAGGTGGTACCGCTCAGAGCATGTGCTTATGCTGATGGGTTACAGACATGGAATTGGGAACATGCTAAGACCTGGAAAATATCTAGAAGGGCAAATGAAGTCAATTTTTAAAATCACTAAATTAAGAGTAACAAAGTTGTCATTATCCATTTTAAAAATTTCCCAATTCAATGTTTTTTTTCTTATATATATATATATATATAAAAACCCATTACAGGTGTCCCCCATTTAAAGAAAATCTACCAGGTAGACCTGAAGCAACAAAATAGATAAACTAATTTACAGTAGTTTATACTGATCATGTGACTAACAAAAGGGTAAATGAATTTTAAAAGCAATCAGTTCATAATATTCTTATTTTTCCAACTTGATTTGTAAGCAGCTCTAATTATGGAAAATGAAGTGCACCTGTATGTAGCAAACTCACATTCAGCCTCTGGGTAGATTGTTCTGGGTAATTAAATAATGACTAGAGAAGTAAATGACAACTGATGATTCAAGCAAGGGACATTGAGCGGCCACTTGTATTTTTTAATGGGAGGGGACATATACACAGGTTACACACAGCATCCACATGCTGGGACAATCGTCTCTCCACTCCCCAACACACCCATGTTACAACAACAGAAAGTAAATGTTAAGTATGCAAACAGCAATTAAAGCTTCCTGAATTGGAAAAAAAAGGTCCCGAATTGAATAAGGTACAACTCATTTCACAACCTACTTTCATGTACTACTCTCTAAGAATGCTAAGTTTTAGAACAGAACATTAGAGAACGATGCTTCCTGCTCAGACACTTTTCTGTCACTTCACAGTTTATATACAAACTGTGCTTCTGTGTGCTGTCTGGACAATGCCGTGATCTTATGTTAGCAGCAGCGAGGTCAGCTGTTCGGGCAGCGTGCTTCAGCACTGTCACAGACACACTGTCTTGAGACCCTGCGGTGTCCCCTAGCAGAGCTAAAGCAACGGTTTCTGTCATTAGTCTGGAGCAGCTAAGGATACAGATAATGCTTTAAGAGACAGCAAGCTGCGAGCGAGCTGGGGGAAGCAAGTGTCGCTCCCATTTTCTTCTGAAAGTAGAAATAGACAAATTAAATAATGCTTTTCAACTTAATGGTTTACAAAAAAAAATCTACATCTGAAGTAAGTCTAGACAGAGTTTATGAACTCTGTGTGACTGAGTTTTCTAATCACATCTCACAAGAGTCTTAAAATAGACCTGGTAACGTTAGCAGGGGGAGCCATCCAGTTGGGATGCAACGCTGCTCAGTCTTCTCTCTCTGCCTCAGGCTTCACACATCTCTTTATTTGGAGTGTGTATGGTTTGTTACAATGGGTGCTGCTGCACCAACAAACTTTAATTTGTGCTTGTAGAGAGTCGAGATTTGTTGTCCGTTTCTCTTACACTGACCAGAATTTAAAGTGTATAATGAGGCATAAAAAAGAATCCTGAGAATTATTCTTTCACACAGCTTACTAGCTCTCATTACATTATCTCAGCGGCAAAAGCATGATTCTCTCTTCCACTGTCTCAAACATAGGCTCTGGCCTATGTTTCACAGTTAACTGAAGCCATGGCAGGGTGGGGAATCACATGCTTGTTCCACTGGGAGCCCAACATGGACCAGTCATGACAGGAAGTGGGGCAGCATCTCCCAAATGAAGCCCATGAGTGATGGAGAAGCCAGAGCTCTGTTAGAGAAGGTGAGGGCCGCCACTCACGAGGCAAGAACTCATCCAGGGGCTTCTCTATGACAGAACATGTGGAGTCTGAGCTACTGCTGCTGCTACTGCCTGGAAGACAAAGAAACGAGCCCACGGCAAGCAGAGAGAGGAACAAGATTGAACGAGTACACAGAGAAACCCTGAGTCCTGCAGGAGGGACTAACTCAGAGGACACTAAAGCTTCGCACTCAAGCGCGACTCACTCCAGCTTGTAACTAGGTAGGCCTGCCACTGAACTTTCCACACAAAGCCATGCATTTCTTTAAAGATCTGCAGCAGTGGCAAACCCCACTACTCATCTAAAACATAATTATTCAGAGGGTTGAAATGACAAAAAAGTCACTTGGCAAGTCTATTTAAGCTGCTAAGAGAAACAGCCTTAAACTGTAAAGACACACAATTCACATTATAAAAATAAGCTGTTCATCATAGACAACACTGTCTCCAATTCCCCACCGCCCCTCAAGACATCAGGCTATCAGGCTTTAGATACTTATGTTTAAAGCTTCAGGGTATAATTGACAAGGCTCACTAAAAAAACGTAAGGCTTCTCAGCATACATTACTTTAAAATATCTTAACATATTAAACAGTGGCATTTTTTTCTATGTAAAATTTACTTTTAGTAAGTCTACTATCTGCTTTCAGGTTAGAAAATAAACTAGATATAAAGTCAGGGACAGCTGACAGCTTTTGCAAAAGGACCAACAGCCAGGCCACATGCTTTAGTGTGAAAGAGCCAGAGACCACAAGTAAACAGATGAGCATGGCTGCTCTGAAACACTTTATTTACAAAAGCAGGTTCTGCATGGATTTGCCCAGCACACTGTAGTCTACCCTACAATGGTGCTTTTTCTGTGTTTTGATTGTACAGAATCTTCAGTTTTGACTTGGGATTCCGCATCAAGCAGTGAGGGTCTGTTTTCAACAGGACTGGCTAAAACTATGACTGCACAGCAGCCTGCAGTAACTGAGGAGAGGGCTGGGTCTGAATGAGGCAGGGACATCCTTTTCTACATGCCACCTGTAGCCTCAGCACCACAGGGTTAAAAGGTGACACACAGTTCACAAAAAAAGGAATTCAACAAAAACTTGTAATCCTCACTCAAATATAGCTCTGGCATACAGTTTTTAACAATTCTCATCACTTGAAAAGAAATCCTACATTGTCCTAATCTCAAAAGCAGACAGGTAGCTAACAAAGATGTAAAACTGCCCCACAGTATGTCTACCACCACAGAGTTTTACAACTTAAAATTTTACAATTGATGATATGGCCAGAAGATAAACAAAGTTTACAAGGTTAACCGCATGAAGCATGTAGCATGCACTCCCTGCGGAAACCACTACCTCAATTAAAAACAGCAAATAAAAAGTGGGCACTTCATCATCAGGGAGCAGCTCTAGCCAGTTCCAACTGGTTAGAACACTAGCAGAACTTACCCCTTCTCTTTTTCCTTTTTTCTCCATCTTCTCCAAGTTCACCCTCCTCGTCATCCTCCTCTGACCCACTGATGTCAGAGCCTGACACTTCTTCCCCTTGGACAGAAATTTAACAATGACTTTTAGTCTGTTACCAAGTCATTATTGGCTACTTAGAAAATGCCTATATCTGTTCTCTTCATTAAGTTTTTGTTGCACCAAATACAAACTGAAGATCCATTTAAATGTTCTGGATAGTGTATTTGCTGTTTAAACTTAGAGATAGGAAGGGCAGGTGGAGACTGCAGGATTCCTGCTTGCTGACAAGCTAGCCTAGCCGCCTTGGTGAATTCCAGGCCAGTGAGAGATCCTGTCTTCCCAGTCCCACCAAGAGGAACAACACCTGTACTGTCCTCATCTCTAAGCCTGTACACATGCACAGATCACATGCAACCACATACACTATGTACACAGAAATTTTATTTTACTTTGTTAGAAAAAAAGAAAAAAAATTTTTTTTGAGACAGGGTTTCTCTGTGTAGCCTTGGCTGTCCTGGAACTCACTCTGTAGACCAGGCTGGCCTCGAACTCAGAAATCCACCTGCTTCTGACTCCCAAGCACTGGGATTAAAGGCGTGCACTACCACCGCCCAGCAGAAAAAAATTTTTGAGACAGGATCTCATTATGTAGCTGACTGGCCTGGGACTCACAGCACTCTGCCTGCATCTGTCTCCAGAGTGCTGGGATTAAAGGTGTGTACTGTACCTTCGGGCTAGTGAGATGGCTCAGTGGGTAAGAGCACTGATTGCTCTTCCAAAGGTCCTGAATTCAAATCCCAGCAACCACATGATGGCTAACAACCACCTGTAATGAGATCTGATGCCCTCTTCTGGTGTGTACTTATTTATAATAATAAATCTATAGGCTGGAGCAAGCAGGGACTGAGTGAGCAGGAGCGACCAGAGCAAGTGGGGTTGGCCAGAGTGAGCAGAGGTCCTAATTCAATTCCCAACAACTTCATGAAGGCTCACAATCATCTGTACAGCTACAATGTACTATATACATAAAAGAAATAAATCTTTAAAGGTATGTACCTTCATGCCTAGCTAAAAATTTTATTTTTACAGTCCCGAAAGAAAAGTTAAAATCTGACCCACTGTGAGTACAGCTTTAAACACACACAAGGATCATGAACTAGCACTTGCTTTTTAAAATTGTGACCTGAAGAGCTGGAGAGATGGCTCAGCGGGTAAAAGTACTGACTGCTCTTAATTCCCAGCAACCACATGGTGGCTCACAACCATCTGTAATGGGATCTTATGCCCTCTTCTGGTGTGTCTGAAGACAGCTCCAGTGTACTCATACACATAAAATAAACTTAAAAACATACTTTTTAAAAAATTAAAAAAAAAAATTGTGATCATTTGGGAGAACATTTTCTCTTGTTTTCTGCTTAAGATTCATATCTTTGTTTTGAATTTTATGCCTATGGGTGCTTACATACTGTGTAAGCCACAGTGTGGGTACTAGAAATAGAATGCAGATCCTGTAGAAGAGCAGCTAGTGCTCTTAGTCACTGAGCCATCTCTCCAACCCTGACATTTATGTTTTTAAAGAGTTCCAGTCTTTGGGAGCTGTCAGAAAGACTGCCAGGGGATTAAGGCTAGCCTGTGCTACTGAGTCAGGAGAACAAATAGTCATAAACTGTCACTTCACACAGGTTCTCACTATGAGGGAAAATGGTAAAGTCTGGCTAGTCTTCGGGTTGGTGAGTGGTTCTGAATCAGCATTTTCTGGGCTCAGTAACAAGACTCTGGTGTGAATAATGCCACACATGGGCAGATGGAAGCTCTCTGTACTATATGAACTTCCTTAAACCTCAAATAATTTTAAAATAAATTTATAAAATTATTATTTTAATGCTTTTGCCTATATTTTATTGTTTATGATCATTCTATTAACTAGATCATAAAGACAAGAGCACAGGGTCAGAAGGACACAATAAAGTGAAGCCTGTCACAAACAATGATTGTCATCATGACTGCCTTTGGATATACACGCCCAGCACCATCTGCACAAGGACTTGAACATGTGTGTATCCAATGTGCACAGTCACACCATTGACACAAACCAAGAGGTGCAGCAACTCACACCGAATAGAGGAATAGATATACAAAACAGTGTAGAAGCAGGATGGAATCCTAGTGACTTAAGCTAGAGAGAAATCCAGCCCCAAAGCCCTTACACTGTGAACAAGCTGAACACAGATGCACAAATAATGCACAATTTTTTTCCTTATGTGGGGTGCCTAGAAGAGTCAAATGTCAACTTTTATTATGTATATTTTATCTATAAAGATGTGAAAAATAAATGAATCATCAAAATAAAGGCATGTGCTCAGCACTAACTAGGGAGTGAAGTATCTCAGAAACAAACTGGCTATTAAAGCTACCTAGTGTAAAAAAAAAAAGCTATTAAAAAAAAAAAGCTATTAAAAAGCTATTAAAGCTACAGTAATCTTTGTGAGTAGTTACCTTCCTCAAGCTTTTTCTTCAGCTCTTCTATTTCTTTCTGAAACTGGCGAAGCAGAGCATCCTTTGGATCTTCATTTATTCTAGCTTTGTTTTTAATGTTCTTGGCGCGGTTGGCATACCGCAAGGTACTGATGGTTTCATCATAATTATAATCTGCTGGCCCAATATTTGCACACTGTTGAATTAGAAATGTAAATCATTCTACACTTCTAACACCACCGTTACCAAAACATACTTGAAGCACACATGCAGTATGGCCTTCTTTACATTGGTATCAATCATATAGGCATGGAAATGATACAAGCATGGGCAATTATACAGTACATTACACAAGGAAGAGGGACTGATCTGTGAAGTGCTCCTCACGTCAATTACAGGCACTAATTAGAATCTTAACTCTGCTGTCTGTGAACTAACTGCCGTGACTGCCATCTTACCATCATGGTTTTTGAGTTCCCTCCTAAGGAATCCTGCAGGAGACGGGTCAGTTTAGAGTTCCGATACGGCACATGAGTGCTTTTTCCATCCACCAAGGCAGAAATAACATTGCCCAGGGTGGACAATGAAAGGTTGATTTTGGTAGCTTCCTTGAGGCGCTGTCCTGTGGCTCCAGTTTTTGCTTGTCTTTCTGATCCCTAGCAATAAACAGACCAAAAAATGGGCTAATTTTTTTAAATCAAATTTTTAAAAATTGTGCTTTTTTTCTAGTCTGTTTTTTTTTAAAGTAATTTAAAGTATCTCATATGACATTTGAAATTCACTTCAAAATAAAAAGGGAAGAAAAAGTGAGTAAGAATAGACAAAAAGAGCCGGGCAGTGGTGGCGCATGCTTTAATCCCAGCACTTGGGATGCAGAGGCAGGCGGATTTCTGAGTTCGAGGCCAGCCTGGTTTACAGAGTGAGTTCCAGGATAGCCAGGGCTACACAGAGAAACCCTGTCTCAAAAAACCAAAAAAAAAGAATAGACAAAAAAGGCCTGTCCAGGAGCTGACAGATGTTGATGGTGGGTGATATTATGACACTTTCAGATATCCCATAATAAAAAGCACTTTGAAAAATCATGTAACCATTCCTCTGAGTTAATTTTCATTAACAGGCAAAGTTCCCAGAGAACTTAGGTAGCGGCCGGTACTTACAGCGAGATCCACCAGGTGGAGCTTCCCCATCCTGACGTGCATGTTTCCATCCACGCCTTTCTCGCTGCACTCTATAGTAATGGTAAAGATGGCATGGGATCGGGAGCTGTGCTCGTTCATATTAGTCGCACCAACAGAACCTTTAACAAAGGAAAGAACCTTTAAGATTTTAACACAATGCCTTCATGTTTACTTTGCTTAGACAGGGTGTGCTCTAGCCCAAGCTATCCTTAAACTTTGGTCTCCTATCTTTACCTCTTGACTACCACCATGCTTACTTTATGCAGTGCTGGGAGTTGAACATGGGCTTTATGTGTGCTAAGTAAGTACTTTAGCAACTGAGCTATCCTCAGCTCTGAGAGGGCTAATTAACTAATTTAATACCCAGAACATTTAAAGTGCTTGGCCTCATCACAGTCAAAGCCACTGGCTATATCCAACTATTAACCACAGTCTGTGTTTAGCCGTTGTATACATCTTTTATAATTCACACTATTACCAAAGAATCTATAATGTACTCACATTATAACATAATCACAGCATAAAATTCTGTACTTCACTCCAAAATACTACTATTGAAAGATTGTATCTATCTATGAAACTGAACATAGTGGTGTCTACTTGGGAGGCTAAGGCAGGAGGGCATATCAACTCAGGTGACCCAGGCTGCCTCAGCAACATAGCAAGACCTCCTCTCTTGGAAAAAAAGAAAAGATTACACCACAAAAACAAACAAACAAATACACTCCACGTATTAACAACAACAACAACAAAACCCTGCTGATGACTCAACCTTCCTTAGAGAATTATGTTTGGGACTCCAAACTACAGAGTGACTTGCACACACACATCAGGTGTTGCAGGGAGAATCAGCGCAACACTGCTTGAAACAGTATCAGGAAGACCCAGTACAAGGCTGTCAATCTACTGTGGGAGAGCTAAGTTACTAAACAGCCACTGAAAACATGAGGTGGATCCACATCCATTAACATCAAAAGATGCCAACATGACAGGAACTTTTTACAACACTAAGATTGTGCAAATGCCTGGAATCCCAGCCCTCAGGAGGTAGAAACAGGTGCATCTCTGTAAACCTGCTTCATCTACATATCAAGTTCCAGGTCAAACAGGGGCTACATGTGAGACTGTGTCTAAAAACAAAAACAAACCTTTTAACACATGCTAAAACAGGATAGAGGTCCATTCTTGTAATCCTAGTATATGGGAGACTGAGGCAGGAAGATTATAAGTTTGAGGCCATCCTGGGCAAGATAGCTCTGCCTAGCCTAAAACTCCTATGTAGTCAAGACTGGCTTCAAACTCAAAGGTCCACCTGCCTCTATCTCCTAAACACTTAGATTAAAGGTATAAGCCAATTATACCTGGTAAAATGTTTCTTCTTTAGAAGAAAAATCTAAAACAATTACTAAAAAGTGAAAATGTTATTTAATTTTGCTTTTCTTATCCTGGGCGGTGGTTGCACACGCCTTTAATCCCAGCACTTGGGAGGCAGAGGCAGGCGGATTTCTGAGTTCGAGGCCGGCCTGGTCTACAGAGTGAGTTCCAGGACAGCCAGGGCTATACAGAGAAACCCTGTCTCCAAAAACCAAAAAAAAATTTTTTTTTGCTTTTCTTTTCTTTCTTTCTTTTTTTTTTTTTTTTTTTTTTTTTTTTTTTTTTTTTTTTTTTTTTGTTTTTTTGAGACAGGGTTTCTCTGTGTAGCTCTGGCTGTCCTGGAACTCACTCTGTAGACCAGGCTGGCCTCGAACTCAGAAATCCGCCTGTCTCTGTCTCTCAAGTGCTGGGATTAAAGGTGTGAGCCACCACTGCCTGGCTTTGCTTTTCTTTTCAACAGAAGTGAAGCAGTATATATTATGGGTAATTCAGACTAAGGGCCTAGGTTCGGGGCTGGAGAGATGGCTCAGTGGTTAAGAGCACTGACTGCTCTTCAGAAGGTTCTGAGTTCAAATCCCAGCAACCACATGGTGGCTTACAACCATCCTTAATGAGATCAGACAACCTCTTCTGGTGTGTCTGAAACTACAGCATACTTACAAATAATAAATAAATAGATCTAAAAAAAAAAAAAAAGAGCCTAGGTTCACTCACTCACCCTACCACTTGGCAATTACATGACCTTAGAGGTAGTGTTTAAACTATGTCTTGCTCTCCCAAATCGCCATGGACTCCAGTGAAGACTAAGCGATCATTCCCATAAAGCACACAGAAGTACCTCCTACTCACTAAGTGTTCAATCAAAATGTTACCAAAACTTTAACTTGCCCAGTAGTGGTGATAATGGTGTATGCCTTTAATCCCAGCATTCACAAGCAGAGGCAGGCAGATCTCTGAGTTTGAGGCCAGTCCAGTCTACACAGTGAGTTCTAGGACAGCCAGGACTACACAGAGATACCTGTCTTGAAAAAAACAAAACAAAGCCAAAAAAAAAAAAAAAAAAGATGATTTTAACTAGCAAAACTGTTTCAAAGACTGGCACTATTAAGAGACTGGAGAGCTGGTCTTGGTGGTACATGTGTTTAATACCAGCAGGTGGGAGGTAAAGGCAGGAGGACTTCTGTAAGTATGAGGCCAACCAAACAGCCACAGATATATAGAGAAAGCCTGTCTCAAACAAACAAAGAGGCTGGAGAGATTACTCTGCAGTTACAGAGTGTTGACTGTTCTTCCAGCAGACTTGGGTTTGGTTCCCAGAACCCACATGACTGATCACAATTGTCTGTAACTCCAATTCCAGGAGATCTGATGCCCTCCTCTGGCCTTTGTGGACATTGCATACATGTGGTGCACTTACATACACGCAGGCAAAACATTCATACACATAAAATAAATTTTTTTTTAAAAAGATTGGTACTATCTGGGCAGTGGTGACGCATGCCTTAATTCCAGCACTTGGGAGGCAGAGGCAGGCAGATTTCTGAGTTCAAGGCAACCTGGTTTACAGAGTAAGTTCTAGGATAGCCAGGGCTACACAGAGATACCCTATCTCAAAAAAAAAAAAAAAAAAAAAAAAAAAAAAAAAAAAAACAAAACAAAACAAACAAACAAACAAAAAGAATGGTACTAATGAAAATAAACTTCAGTCAGCATGAAAACCAACCTGTGCTACTGTTCATTCAGATTATTCCCTAGATAGTAATAAAATGAGTGGATCTAAAACAAAAAAAATTGCCAGGCAGTGGTGGTACATGCCTTTAATTCCAGCACTCGGAAGCAGAGGCAGGTGGATCTAGGTGAGTTCAAGACCTGCCTGGTCTACAGAGCAAGTTCCAAAGTACCCTGTCTCAAAAAAAAGAAACAAAACCAAACCAATAACTAAGAATAATAAAATAAAAGACTAAAACTTTAAACTCTATAGGGCAAAAGCCATCTTATCTGCTTCTTGACCAGCACTCAGAAGGGCACCCCATCACAGTAACACAGCACACTCTTGACCAGCACTCAGATGGGCACCCCATTACAGTAACACAGCACACTCTTGACCAGCACTCAGAAGGGCACCCCATCACAGTAACACAGCAGACTTACGGTTTTTGTGGCCTAGTGTCATGATTCTATCCATGTCGTCAGCGTTGTTGACTACATACGCTGATAAATCTTTGATATATACTCCCACATCAGGCCTTTCTTTAACCTAAAATACAAAAGACATGCCTAAGACTTTAGTTTATAACGGTAAGTGTTCCAGTTACTCAGAGTATCCACTGTTACACATGGGAATGAACTAGGTAGGGTATGAACCACATTTGCACTCACGGAGGTAATAAGGCATAAGAACATAAAAGGGAATTCTGCACACAAAATTATTTGTAATGGGGCCATGAAGAAAATACAAGACAGTCTAAGAAAATAGTTCATGGTTCTCTCCTTCCACCATGTGGTCTCAGGGTCAGTGGCAAGCCCCTTTACCTGCTGAGCACTTGGGAATGTATTCCGGGACAAGCTAGTGAAAGGAACAGGGTATCTATCAAAGTTCTCGCCTGACTCGGCAGCCATGCTTTGGTGACTTATGTTCAAATGGGTCTGCACTGACATATGCAGAGGTTTTTAAAAGCACCTTTTGTAGAAAAAGAACCTTAATTTGACAGGCACTCTATACCGATTTTTATTTTAACTCTAATTCCATCCTTACCTCCAACCTCTGTGTCTGATCTTTACCCAAAAGGTCTCGAACTTCTTCATTATATATCTCCAAGTATGACACTCGAACCAAAAACCTGTAAGGACAATGGTGGAACAATCAGTATCTGAAATGTGGTTATAATTTCCATGCCTCTAGGTCTTTCCAGTCGGAACCTCTCAATATTAGGAAACGGAAGCACTCTCACCTTGTGTCGCCCTCTGCTTTTGCGATGTGACCAAATATGTGAGCAAATGAGTTGGGGATGACCCCTCTTAGCCCCGGCACTGCACGAACACCTTCCATGGTGAAAGTCTTGCCTGTCCCAGTCTGTCCATATGCAAAGATGGTCCCTGAGAATGGTGCAGACCATCTGTTACTTCCAGAGTCTGATGACTCTTAAAATTAAGCCTTTTGACACTGTTATGTAACATATTCCCTGAATTAAAACTTCATTCTACATCTGGGCACAATGGTGTACATCTATAATCTCAGCAGTAGAAAGGAAGAGGTGGGAGGTCACTGCAAGTGTGAGAGTAGCCTGGGCTATATGGGGACATTCCAGGGCAGCCTGGGCTACATAATAAGACTCTATCTTTAAAAAATTAAACAAAAAAATATTCTAGTATATGTTTGACCTTTAATATCAACATGTACAATAGGTGTTATGCCAAATAAGCAAAGTACTGTTGAAGTACCATGATCAATAAAATACTCCTAACAATCTTTATAAAGTATCCTAAACACCAAATGCAAAATTCTTGCACATCTGGGCATGGTGAAAGGCAAATGTTTTCTGGGATTTTGAGGCCAGACTTGTCTACTAAACAAGTTGCAGACTGGCCAGGCTTACACAGTGAAATCCTGTCTCAAAAAAAAAAAAAGAAAGAAAGAAAGAAAGAAAGAAAGAAAGAAAGAAAGAAAGAAAGAAAGAAAAGAGAAAGAAAGGAAAAGAAAGAAGTGAAGAGAAAAAAATTCATATTGCAGTCAATTCTAAGAAATTAAGCTGGAGGGGGTCATTAAATTGGAGGCAGTAAAACAGCAGAAAACTGCTGCGGGACATCGGAGCAGGGGTATCTGAGTCCATCCTGGGACTCTTTAGCCATTGACCTTAGATTAACTTCCAAGAGATAAAACAAGAGTAAGATACATGACTTGTTCCACCATCAACAGTAGGGATCAAATGAAGCTATTGACATCAAATAATCAACACATACCTGGTTGAGAATATCAGTAAAATGGTATTTTCTTCTTTTTAATCCTAAAACAATTCACTATTTTAAAAGAAACTGTCAACAGGCAGTGGTGGTGCACGCCTTTAACCCCAGCACTTGGGAGGCGGAGGTAGGTAGACTTCTGAGTTCGAGGCCAGCCTGGGCTACAGAGTGAGTTCCAGGACAGCCAGGACTACACAGAGAAACCCTGTCTCAGACAAAACCCCAAACCAAACCAAACCAAACAAACAAAAAAGAAAGAAACTGTCTGAAGTAACAGTTGTGAAATACTCTTAACTAGAAAAGTAGTAATTATTATAGACAACTGGTTATGACTAACACTTCTTACAATGTACCTACCCATTTAACAAGTATTCCCACATATACCTAAACATGACATGGGACCAGGCACCAAGGACAAAGTGACAAATAGGGCGAATACAAACTCTGGAGAAACAAATCTAGACAGAAGTATGGACATAAACCAGGCAGGGGGTGGCTGAGAAGAAAGAAGAGAGGTTAGGAAAGAAGAGAGGTCAGAGGTGAGCTTACACTAAGATTCAAAAGGTGCAAGAACCAGAAGGTGGCGAGAAGAACGGAGGTAGACTCCTAGGAACTGGAACAGCCAGGATGGGAGAAAGAGATGGAAACTGAGGATGGACCCACAGAGAGCAGAGAGACTCACAGGACCCTGATCACACCAGCTCACAGTGAAGACAGCTTGACCGTCCTGTCAGAGCTGCAGCCTCCAGATCACTGTGGCTTTGAGTGCCAGGATGCTGTGGGGACACAGTGAGTTAGAGAGCTGGAGCAGTTGGCCAGGACTCTGCAGAATGAACCGGAATGTGGATGACAGGTTCTAAGAGATGATGTTATGGCCATCCCAGCAATCAGCTTCAATGCATTTGGCTCTGATGGGGACATCCTCACTGAAGATGCTCTGCATACACAACACTGGGTTCCATCAGAGCTCTCTATACTTTGCTATGAACCTAAAACTGCTCTAAAAGTACATTCTATTATTATTTCTTGACATAGGGTCTTGCTATATTTCCCAGGCCACTCTTGAATTCCTGGCTTAAGTGATCCTCCTCCCTTGGCCTTCCAAGTAGCCGTATCACTGAACCTAGCTAACACTATTTTAAAACAGGTAAAGATTAGTAACTACCCTTGAGAATCCTAAACATTACACCAAAATTACATTTTAGTAATGGAGAATGAATTGCACTGTATTACATCATTTCTACGTATTATCTCTTCCAAATTGTCCTACAGTTATCACAATTTCCAGAGTCAGTACAAGACAATGGAAAATAGGTAAAAACTCCTGATAGTCAAACACTGTTCTTCACAGTATTTATTTTCAAAAATTCATAATTCTGTTAACTCAAAATTAAAGCAGGAACACTTCTGATTCCAACCAAGATGAAGTATCAAACACCATACTAGCCATCCTGGCTGGAATTGAAAGTAGAAAAAAAAATGAAAGCAACAGTTTTCAAAACAATTAATTAAAAAACAACCTAATTCAGGTGTGGTGGCATACACCCATAGCACTAGCAGACAGGAGGCAGAGGCAGGTGGATCTCTGTGATTTTCAAGGCCAGCCTGATCTACACAGGGAGTTCTAGGATAGCCAGGGCTATATAGAGAAAAAAACAAAAAACAAAATTCAGGCTGGGCAGTGGTGGCACACGCCTTTAATCCCAGTACTTGGGAGGCAGAGGCAGGCAGATTTCTGAGTTCGAGGCCAGCCTGGTCTACAGAGTGAGTTCCAGGACAGGGCTACACAGAGAAACCCTGTCTCAAAAAAACAAAAAACAAAAAAAACCAAAAAACAAAATTCAGGCATCCATGCTCCTGCCCTTAACTGACGCCCCGAGGAAACTCCCTTCTGCTGAAAGCCAGGAACTGGCAGAGGCCTTGGTGGATTTACAAGTAGGAGGCTTCTGCAAGATCTTCAGTCTCACCTGAGGACTGAGGCTGGTCCTCATTCACCTCAGTTCCACAGCCAGGGAAAGGAAGACTCAGATCACCATAAAGGGATGAGAAAGGTTATTAGAGCGTCGAGAACAGAGAAATACTTCTTGATTAAAATGACAACCGTTGCCTTTAATTCCAGCATGCAGAGGCAAGGCAGGTGGATGTCTGTGAGTTTGAGGCCAGCCTGGTAGCCAGCTCTCTGTAGAAAGCAAGTTCCAGGACAGCCAGGAAATGGAGGTAGAACCCCTGTTTCAAACAAACAAACAAACAGACAGAAAATAACACAGAGACAGAGCAAAAGAGAAATGACATAGAGAAACCCGTCTCAAAAAACCAAAAGAGAAGGAAAGAAAACAAACAGCATTATTCCAACACTCAAACTAGAAAGAGACATTTCCAGAAAACTGTTTTATATCCCTCATGAACACAAAAATATTAATTACAAGTGTGGCAAATCAAACGTAACAATATTTGAAAAGAACAGTAATTCATGACTAAGTGACAAAGCTGGCTTCACTAATAAAAACCTAGTTCAAAAGAACAAAAACTACATTTGAAAATATGTAATATTACATTCCTGTAAGAAAGAAAAGACAGACAGATAAGCAAAACAAATACCTGTGAGCAAACTGAACTAGAAGAGAGGTGCTTCCTCAGCCTGGCTGAGAACGTGTGTGAGAAACCTACAACTAACATGAGATTCACCAGTCAGATCAGGAATGGGACAACAACATTTGCTCTCTCCAATTATGCTCTACATTTATTCAATTTTCAGGCCAGGGTTTCAGGCAACAAAAGTAAATTAAAGGCAAAAAACTGCAAAGAAAAGTAAAACCCATATTTACTGGCAAACATATAATTATGGATGTAGAAAATCCTAGAGAATTTTTTAAAAAGCATAAAGGTCTACATTTTGATCTCCACTCCCTAACCCAGGGCAAACACTAAAATGTGACAAGAATTTTTAAGTTTAGCAAGGTTGCAGAATACAAGGTCAATATAAGACAGCACTTTGTGTCTTTAGGATGATGCTACCAAAATGACCATAAGTGATGCTGGCAAGGGCACAGAGAAACTGGAATGCTCACATTGCTGGGAGGAATGTGAAATGATTATGTCACTGTGAATACCCTTTGGCAGGTCTTCAAAAGGTCAAAGAAAGTAACCCCATGACGCAGCAACTCCACTCCTAGGTGTGCATGTTCAGAAGGGTTAAAAGCTTGTACAAGAATATGCTAAGCAACACTACGCCTACTAGTTAGCTAGAAAGTAACAACAGCCCAGACGTTCAACCGTTCAACAGATGAATGACAAACAAAAAGTATCTATACAAGGGAACAGGATCGGGTGATGACATGAGCGAATGAAGACTGATGCACTCTACAGTAAGAATGAGCACAGAAAACACAAGAAGACACATAGAAGACCCTGCAGAATGGGAGTCACTTTTGGGAAATGCCAGAGCAGGGAACTCCAACAGAGCAGTGCTGCTGAGCAGGCTGAGTGCCTGTCACCTAGATTCAGATTCCCTCTTGGGTTGTTGGAAACAGTCTAACCACAAGGGTGGTAGCAGTTTGCACCCCAGGATCCACTGAAACATATTAATCCTATACTGTAAATGATGAGAGGATTTATGCCACTTAACATTTTAACTTAATAAAAATTACTTAAAAATCAAATGTATTTCTGTATATTAGTAACAATACTTAATTCCAATATAAAGTTATGCAAAAAATTCTATTCACAACAAAATGCCGAAAAGTTGGCAAGAGAAATGGCTGAGTGGATGAGACACTTCCTGCCAAACCTGGCACATGAGTTTGATTCCAGTAATCTCCACAGTGGAAGGCAAGAATGACTCCCCCAAGTTGTGTTCTGATTGCTACGTGAATGCACACATGTCCTCACATAAGGAATTTCTTCAGTTCATAAGAATAATGTAAAAACTAATAAAGAAGCAAAAGGGTTTAAGTGAGCAAGACATAGTCATGCTAATGAAATGGAAGACTCAACACTGTCAATCGAGGACTTAAACACAATTGTGATCAATATCCCAAAAGGTATTTTATGGAAACTGCTAAGGTGGTTATAAAATCTAGATGAAAACACAAAGGGCAAAATCAACCATGGAAACAGACAGACAAAAAAGCCAGCCAAGTCGGAGAAAGGTTGTTATCTCATAGCTACCTAACTTTAACAACACTACAAAGCTACAGCTGTCAAGATGGACTGGACATGGCCCAGAACAAGCAGTCCAAAAGTAAGCAAGTGCACACATTTAGGTCAATTGATTTTGACAACCCCCACCCCACAAAAGACATTTCAATATTAAAAGAAGGAACTTCTTGTTGTTTTGTGGATTTTCCCTCCCCCTACCCCCTAGACAAGGTTCTTCTGTGTAGCCCTGGCTGTCCTAGAACTCGCTTTGCAGACCAGGCTGGCCTCATACTCAGAGATCTGTCTGCCTCTGTTTCCAAGTGCTGAAATCAAAAGCACAATGCTGGAGCAACTGGAGGCACACACACACACCATTTGACAATCCAGTTTCTAGGTACCCATCTAAGACAAACTTTACACCTTTACAAAGGCATACAGCAGCATTATTTATCTAACAAAAAATCTAGACTTCAATCAACTGGTAAGTAGGCAGTGTGTTACACACATAACAATGGAATGCAATTCAGAGGTGGAGGCTAGAGAAGCAGGACTAAGTCAAGAGTTCAAGGCTAGCCTCAACTACTAATGAATTTAAGGTTATTCAACTTGGAATATATGAGACCATGTCTCAATAAGGCAACATAATTCAGCAGTTAAAACACACACACACACACACACATACACACACACACACACACACACACACACACACACACACACACACACACACAAACAATAAACTAGGTGTGGTGGCACAAGCCTTTTGTCCCAGCACTAGGGAGGAAGACAGGAAGACCTCTTGAGGTCAGCCTCATCTATAAAAGACAGCCAGAGCTACAGAGAGAAACTATCTTAAAAAAACAAAAACAAACCAACCATCCAAAATAAAATAAAATAAGACAGGGGCTGGAGAGATGGCTCGGCAATTAAAAGCCTTTAAGTTCTTGCACAGAACCTAGATACAGTTCCTAGAATGAACCCACATGGTGGCTCACAAATCCAAAGCCTTCTTGTGGCCTCTGAGGGCACCAGGCATGCACATACTAACAGGCAAACACTCACTCATACACATAAATAAGAATAAATAAAATTTTTTTCTTTCTTTTTTTTTTTTTTTTATTTTTCAAGACAGGGTTTCTCTGTGTAGCCCTGGCTGTCCTGGAACTCACTCTGCAGACCAGGCTGGCCTCAAACTCAGAAATTTGCCTGCCTCTGTCTCCTCCCAAGTGCTGGGATTAAAGGCATGGGCCACCGCTGCCAGGCTCTTTTATTTTTCTTAAGTCACAAAGTTACTGATGATATACAAAGACAGGTAAAATTCAAAACATTACACAAAGAGAAAGAAAACCACTTTTTAAAAGGTAGCATGTTAAGGGCTGGAGAGGTGGCTCAGTAGTCAAGAGCACTGGCTGCTTTCCTGAGGCCCCAGCTTGGATTCTCAGCACCAGCACTTACATGGTGGCTCAAAACCCTGGAACTCCAGTTCCAGGATTGCCTACACTCTCTGACTTCCACTGTAATCAAGTGGAGCAAGCACAGACCTACATGAAGGCAATATACTTCTACACATAAAATAAAGATAAATCTTTAAACAAATCAAGATGGCATTTTATGTCATTTAAATGAATTTTCAAAAGGACAAAACTACTGTGACCTGATGGCAGGCCAATGGATGCAGGTGGGGACTGCAAAAGGGGTGGAAAGGAGTGCTGGAGATGACACTGGCATTCTAGAACAGGACTTGGGTGAGGCCTCACAACCATCTAGGTTACCATAACTCATCAAGCTGTAGTTGTGACAGATACATAAACTACCTACCTATTTTACTGGGCATTGCTTATACAAAAATAAAATTGTGTGTGTGTATATGTGTGTATAAAATTGTGTGTGTGTGTGTGTGTGTGTATTTTAAAACAAGCTGCATAGTCACTCACCATTGTAGCCTTCCAGAACAGAATCAATAATTGGTCTTGCAGTTAAGTTATACACATCAAGTTGTTTACTTTCTGGTCCAAAAACAGTATCGAAAGTAAACGTCTTTGGAGGTTCGTTGGAGGAATCGGTCTTATGGACGGTAATAGTTCCCCTCATTTCATCCACGCTGACGGCCTGTCTGTAGCACATTGATTTCTCTCTTTCATTGAGAGGCCGGCACCGAACAACCACCTTCACATTATCGCAGCTTTCAGGCTTCTCCGACTTATTGATCTGGTGGAGACAGTGTTTACAAAGAATGAAAAAAAACATTCATTTTGCCCTAAATCCAGTAGGAAAGCCTACTTTTCCACCTCAGCACCCTGAATGTGCTGAGACTTCACAAGCCTCTGTTAAGTGCAGTTAAAGATCTCTACATATACAGAAAGGGTTCATCAGGATGCAAATGGAGAGTGTTTCTCTTGCAATACAAAAGAGGGGAGAGTAAACTCTAAATTATATCTGAAGCAAATGTTTTAAATGTAAAAAATGAATTAGTATACATGACTCATTAACTCAACAGTCCATAACATCTGAAGTTTCTGCCTGCAAAAAAACACACGTGACAAATGTGGTTGACAAGCTTTATTAAGAATATATGAGGTCGGGCTGGTGACCTGGCTCAGCAGGTAAGAGCATCATCTGCTCTTCCAAAGGTCATGAGTTCAAATCCCAGCAACCACATGGTGGCTCACGACCATCTGTAGTGAGATCTGATGCCCTCTTCTGGTGCGTCTGAAGACAGCGACAGTGTACTCATTATAGAATAATAAATACATCTTTAAAAAAAAAAAAGAAAGAAAGAAAGAAAGAAAGAAAGAAAGAAAGAAAGAAGACAATCTAGTAATGTTTTTTTTTTTTTAAAAAAAAAAGAATGTGTGAGGTCAAGCCCAGCACTAAGGTACACACCTTTGATCCCAGAACTTAGGAGGCAGAGGCAGGTGGATCTCTGTAAGTTTGTGACCAGACTATATAAGATAGTGAGACCCTGTCTCAAAACAAACCAACAAGGTTTGAGGTTCTTTGCTCTCCCATGACACCTGTCCTGGAATTTCCTAGAATGCATTTGTAAGATTTTTCCATGTGATACCTCCACACATGGCTTACCTCTCTACATAAGACATGTTGAGGAAAAAGAAGGCTAAATGGCATACAGAGAAAAATGTCTTATGAACATTTGCATAAAGTTTTGATTTTCAAAATTTTACATGACAAAGAACCTAAGTCCGACCCTATTACTATCAATATGCTTCTCTCCAGTTTGGCCATCACTCCTCGACTAGGTAACATCACCCGGACCCTGCATTAGTCTCCTAACTACTTATGCTCTAAATCTGCCCTTCAGTCTGTCCTCTTACATGATGGCGTAAACACAAATCAAATCACATTATTCTCCAATGTAAAAATTTCCCTGGATGACAAGCCAAAAAATGTTTAGGTGGTACTGAAAAGCCTCTAGGCCTCACCAAATACTCTACCTCCTCTCGGCAGAGTTTCCTGATCTTTTCTTTTCTTCACTATGGGCTTTCCTGGAGCCCTTCTGCCTACAACACTCCTCCTGCCCTTTTTCACTTAGATCTATTTATCTTCCGTTTTCAGATCAGCAGCCACTTCCCAGGAGAACACTTCTCTGACTAGGTCAAATGATTTTTTTTTTTTTATTTAATAGACTCTGAGAAAGAGCACATCAGGCTTTAGGGTACAATTTTACTCCTTGACTGATGTCTCTCATTCTATCTTCATCTGAGATCCAAACAAGGAGTCAAGGGTCTGAATTCAGCACATAAAATTCTTTTATTTGCCTCAAATTACTCCATAGACCAGGCTGCCATTGAACTCACAGAGAACATCAGCCTCTGCCTTCAGAGTGCTGGGTTTAAAGGTGCCACCACTGCCTGGCCAGACTTAAGCTCAAAATCCTCCTCCCTCAACCTTTCAAAATGTTGGCCAGCTGGCTCAAAGTATTTTTAAGTAATTTAATCAGCTGCTAAAATTGAGAAATTTCACAAATATAGTAATGTAAGTCTTTTGAAAATAAAAGCAGATCTGTTATCTGAAGATCAGCATTGCTTTATGGAATCATTTTCCAATTCACTAGATCCTATTTCTACCACTTCTTAGCTATTTCTAAGCCGATTACCCACTTCATATACTAAGGCTGTCTTTTCTCTGTTAATGTATATGGTTTTGCCTCTGCTCAAAAGGCAAGCTTCTCTTCTCTGAAGTCAAAACTTTAGAGTTTTCGGTACATGAGGCTGGAGAGATGGGTCAGTGGTTAAGAGCACTTACTACTCTTGTAGAGGATCTGGGCTGGGTTTCCAGCACCCACATAACAGCTTACCACTGCTTTTAACTCCAGTTCCAAATAGTCCCATGCCCTCTTCTTCCTTCCCCTGGCACGTGGTGCACATACATGCATGCAGACACTCATACACATGAAATAAAAATTAAATTAAAAATACCTGGCACAACCTTACCACCTGCATAGTTAACATATATATATGGCTAGTGCCCAATATTTACTGCATAAATGCCCTGAAAGCAATAAATACAAACAAGCATTTTGTGCTAAATGTCAAGCCCCGTCCTTCAAGTGTCCTGCGCATTCATTTATTTCGCCTCGATAAAAGCCACAAGAAGGGAAGTTTAATTGTGTAGGAACTAAAGGCCCAGACAATGTAAATAACCGTCGGAGGCCCCATAACCAATAAATAATCTACCATGGCTCAAGCCATCTCCAATGGGACTTCCAACCACCCCCATATTATGGCACGATAACAATCTGTGAAATCCTAGGAGGTGACCAAATCGCCACCGCGTACTCGCACAAAGACACCTACGGGTTACATTCTGCACCATAAGCTAAGGTGCCAGCTCGGAATGACAGCTTATATCCAGGGAAGTAGGGGGCCAGAGCGTGGACTCTGGGGTCGCGAGCATCCTCAAGACCATGGTGGCCACGCGCAGCCACCAAGCCCCCGCTGCCCGCACGGTGCTCTTCCTTCTGTCTGGCAGCGCACAGGCCTGGCGAGATGCAGCGTGTTCCGGGGCGACAGGGCGGGTCCTGGGCGGCCCCTGATGCGCCCGGACCCCAAGTCCGCCGCCTCACCGAACCACCGCCCTTCTCCTCCAAGGCCCCGCGGCCCGGCAGTCCGGCCCCGCCCGCCCGCCGCGCGCTTCTATGGCAACGGCCGCGCCCCCGAGCAGGGCCGCCACGATGAGCCGAAGCCCCCGTGGTTGATTAGCCATCCTCACCGGCATGGTGGCCGCGTCCGGTGCTCCGCCAAGGTCCCCGCTCCGGATGCAGCCCAACAACACCGGGTTTGGGGCGAGGCTGGCCAAAGGCGACTGAAACACCTTAGCGCTCCAGAGACTGCGGCTCACACAGCGACAGAGCGCACTGCGCAGGCGCACTCTGAGCTCGCCCCGCCCAATCTCGGGTGTTCGCAGCTCTTGGAGTACGCATGCGCAAGGGCTTTCCGCGTCCATCTCCATGGACGCCAGAGTTGGGCAACGCCTGCAGGCTGCTGCCATTCCTCTGCTCTGTAAAGCTGGTTCATGTTGAGGCCACCAGGACATCTGACCCGCTCAGATTGCCAGGAGCTTCTGTCGCTGGCAACGTCCCAAATATTAAAAACAACAGTGGACAATAGCGCACCAGATTCTGATGAATCCTTATTTTATGAAGAATACCAGAGTTTGGGTTCTGTTTATCTCTACTATCTGCCTGTACCAACAGTTTGAGACTTTGAATAAAAAGTTGTGATACATGAACTTGGTCTATTTGTGTGTGTGCATTTGTGCGTTCCTCAACCATTACATCGAGTGCTCCATTAGACAGGAGAGGGCCTTTGTTTGGGGGGTTGTGCAAGGATTGTACTTTAGGCCTCAGGCCCACTGGGCAATGATTATGTTCTTGTTTAGAACTGAACTCTTTGAAGGACATAGGTTTATTTCTGGCCTGAGGTATCTGAATAAAAAAAAAGAAGAAAATGAGAAAGAAGAAAGAGGAGAGAGAGAGAAAGAGAGAGAGGGAGGGAGAGAGAGAAGAGTGCTCCTAGGTATGGTGAAGAGGAAGGTTTATTGTACATAAAAGGGAGAGCATAGCTAGAGGCAGAGATAGAGGCATCTGAGAGAGTCCAGAGTGAACAGGACCCCGAGCCAATCATATGAGGAGAGTGTTGATGGGAGAGAAGAGAGCAAGGAGATCAATAGGCCAGAGAGGTAAAGGGTTTAAAAAAAAAAAGGAAAAGGGGCTAACATAGTAAAAATGGCTGGATTATTTAGGGAAGAGCCCCAGAAGGGCAGCCCAGCACCTGAGCTGGAGGGTTCAGGGTTTGGGTTCAGCCAAACTCTGTAACAGGGCGGGGCAGTGGTGACACATGCCTTTAATGCCAGCACTTGGGAGGCAGAGGCAGGTGGATTTCTGAGTTTGAGGCCAGCCTGGTCAACAGAGTGAGTTCCAGGACAGCCAGGGCTACACAGAGAAACCCTGTCTCGAAAATGAACAAACAAACAAACAAACACCAAAACCTGTAACAGTAGGGACTGAGGGATTCTGGGAGACCATGTCAGTCTGCTTTAATATGTGAAAAAGGCACCTCAGCCATTTCTTGGGACCTAACAGTGTCCAGCCCCGAAACTAGTTCAAAGGAGAAGCTCCATCTGATAGCCATTTGCTGCACAGAACTGGTTTGAATTTCTTAGTTATGGGAGAGTTTGTTTTGGTTTTGGTTTTGGTTTGTCTTGGGGGTGGGGGTCTTACTAGATAGAAGACCAGGCTGACCTTGAACTCACAGAGATCGTTTGACTCACCAATGCAATCATTAAAGGCGTCTTCCTCACACCCGGCAATCATAGGAGAGTTTAAGTTGTAAATAATTATAAAGTGTGTTTTGTGCTAACATTCAAAATGTTTGTCTTGAAGAAATGGCTCAGCAGTTAAGAGTGCATACTGCTCTGGCAGAAGGCTGGAGTTAGGGTACCAACACACAGGTCAGGCAGTCATCACTCCAGCTCTAGGGAAATCCTATGCCCTCTTCTAGTCTCTGTGGGAACTGTACTCACAGGCATATACCCACGCACAGGTACACACATATACTTAATTTTTAAAAAGTTCCTCTTCAATATAACACACAATTGGTCTTAAATATTAGTAAAAATGGTCTGCATTATTTTTCAAAGATGCTGAGTAGGAAAAGGTAAAATACCCATTTCTTATGGTTATGTAGACCACCATTGCACAGCTGTTGCTAATAAATGATAATCCCCTATCCTTTCATTAAAGTTCTATACTTAAGTGTATGCTCTAATACTCATATGCCACAGCTCATATGTGTGGAGGTCGGAGAACACCTTTCAGGAGTTGGTCTCTTCTTTCCCTGTGGGATCTCACCAATGGAGCTACCGTAGTCTGGCTTAGAGGCAAGTACCTCTAATCTTGATGGCCACTAAAGTTTTTTTAAAAAGATGTCTCTACTCTAAATGAATCTTAAAGTGGAAACTTCTAGTATCCTTGGAAATTATGCTAAACAACGTTTTGCTGGGGCACACAGATGAAAGGATGTCTTGCTAAAGCAAGCATGCGAAAGACTGTTTTCCTGAAGCAGACACAGGTGAAAGGATGTTTGGATATAGCAAACACATGAAAGGACCTGTGATGAAGGAGTATAAATATGAATGATCATACAGACAGTGGGAAACAAGCATTGAGCATTGATTTGGTTTGCTCCACCTCGCTATTCTCTAACAGCACACATGTATTGGTTCACCTTACATTGCGTGGTGAGCTCAACTTGTGATAACTGACACTGAGAGAAACTTGACAAAGAACTGTTCATGAGGTTCCTGTGGCAGCTTGCTGCTTCTAAGGCCTCTCTTCAGGTTGGTTGGCGAGCCTGGTAGCTTCTTCAGGATCGAACTACAGTTGCTGGTTCATGCCTGGTGTCTGCCTGCCTACAGGACCAGTCTGAAGCTGATGAGTTGTATTTGGTGTATGGGACTGAACTGCTGCCCAAGAAGATCAAGCTCGCCCCCAAAAAACTATTGCTAAACAGGTGCTCTTCCCCCTATCCTAACAATTTTTCTCTTCCACTACTTCTGCTGGGTGGTGGGCTAGAAGAGAGGTTGAACCCTTCTTAAAAGTAGGTTGCAAATAATTTATGCCTATAAAATCCAAGTTCCTAGCTATGCCTATTTTACCTTGTATAATCCTGCATTTGAATGCATGCTATATTACATCATACTATTATACTACACAGAGATATATAGGCCACCACAAGTCTCTTGAGGCTAGACACTTTAGATGTTTTTTCCTCTTATGTTACATCTCTGAAATAGTATTTAAATGTTTGCTGAAAGAATGGAACTAAACCATTTTGTGTGTATTGCTTTACATTCAAATACCTTCTACTAATGTAAAGGTTTTTAGTTGTATAAAAATCAAATTATTAATACTATACAAAAGTAAAAATAAAATAAAAATGGCCATTGTACATCGTGTCCCACATGGGGAGCAGAAGACCTTTCGGAATGTTCAGAAGCTTGTTAATTTGCTTCGTGTACCACCAGCAGAAAGAGAGCTCCTCTGGAGTAAGCCCTCAGAGTCTCACCTGCCTCACCACAGCCTATCACACAACCTGGCTCAGAAGAACTAATGATCCACCCTCCTTCCACCCATCCTCTCCCCTGAATATCAGTCCACTTGGATATGTAACAGATATTTTAAGTTTATTATGTCAAAGTTTAAATCCCGTTCCCCAGTCCTCTTTACATCCCTTCCTCCACACTATCCTTGTCACATATACACAGAAAGGCCCCATCTAGGCTTCCGCATCTCAACATATATAAGCAGAATTCTGACAATTGCTCTACTCAAACCCCAGTCTCTCTCTTCCACCCCAGTCCCAGTCCTTCAACACAGCCCATTTAAGGATCTGCCTTAGAGTAAAACCAGAGTTTGGGGCGGTGGTGAAGCACGCCTTTAATACCAGCAGGCGGATTTCTGAGTTCAAGACCAGCACTGACTGCTCTTCCAAAGGTCCTGAGTTCAAATCCCAGCAACCACATGGTGGCTCACAACCATCTGTAATGAGATCTGATGCTCTCTTCTGGGGTGTCTGAAGACAGCTACAGTGTACCTACATATAATAAATAAATAAATCTTTAAAAAAAAAAAAAGGCCAGCCTGGTCTACAGAGTGAGTTCCAGGACAGCCAAGGCTACACAGAGAAACCCTGTCTTGAAAACAAACAAACAAACAAAAACAAAAAAAAAAACCAAACCAGAGTTTGATTCTTACCACTGTCACCACCAAGTTTGATTCTTACCACTGTCACCACCACTGTAGTACATGCTCCTATGCTTTACTATCCTCAGAGTCAGTTTCCATAACAGCATCCTTGTGCGGCAACAGCTGAGCCTTGGTCAGTCCTTGCCTAGTAAGCCTGAATCCTTGGGTTCCATTCTAAGCACCACACAAAGCTGGTACAAGCTAGCAGAGGCAGGAGAATCAGAAATTCAAGGTCATCCTCAGCTACATGCTATGCCTGAGACAACCTGGAGGAGACAAAGGAGGTCAGGTGTGATAAACCCAGCACTCAGGAGAAGCAGAGACAGAGAGATATCTGTGAGTTCAAGTCTGGTGTGTATAGTGAGTCCCAGGTCAGAGCTGCACAGTAAGACCCGTCTCAAACAAAAACAGAAAAACAAACAAACAAACAAACAAACAAAATAATGAGGGGCTGGAGAGACAGCTCAGTGGATAAGAGCACTGACTGCTCTCCCAGAGTTCCTAGCTTCAATCCCACAAAGTGACCCACACTGTCTGTAACTCCAGTTCCAAGGGAACTAAGACTCTCTTCTAGCTTCCTTGGGCACCAGGCATGCACATGCAGACAAAACATGTATGCATATAAAATAATAATAATTAAAAAAAAAACAAGGAGGAAGAGAAGCAGGAGAAAAGGTGGAGCAGGGGATGAAGTGGAAATTTCTGGTTTCTTTAGAGACTCAGTTGGGTCATGCAATGTTTTCCTGGAAAATCCTCCGAGAGGATGTTTTGCTGAATCAGACACATGAGAGGATGTTTTGCTGAGGACAGACACGTAGTGTTTTTCTGGAAGCAGCCTGGTAAAAGGGCATGTGATATTTGCTGGAGCTTGAGAGAATGATGTTTGTGATGCTTGAGAGAATGCATGATGTTTGGAAAGGGTATAAATGTAAGCCAACAGACAGCTGGCAGTGCTCTGGTGTTGGCTTGCCTTGCTACTCTTTGCTGGTCTCCGTTGGGCTTTGCTGATGCTGGTCTTCACTGAAGACACTGTGGCATGGGTTCGCCTCGCCTTCTTCACTGATCGTTGTCTGTCACGACTTCATAGAGAGAAGAACTTCTTGTGATATCTGGCGGCTTCTTGCTGCTTTTGCAGACTCAGGCCAATTGGCAGAGCCTCGCCATTTTCTTCTGCCTCGAACTGCCATTGCTGATTCATGAATGGTGTTTGGAAGTGGATTGAGCTACTGCTGCTGAGTCGTGTGACCTGAACTGCTGATATCCTCACAACGAAGATTGGAATCACCCCCCCAAAGAACTATTTCTAAATGGTCCACATCTCCCTTTGTCCTATTCTCCTTTCCTTTCCACTACCTCTGGTGAGTGGTGGGCTGGAAGAGAGGTCAAAGCATTAAAGAACCCTTATTAACGTAGGTTTTTGAAAAAGCTCAGCCTACAAGGAGAGAGACCCAGCAGGCATAGATTTGGGCCTGGGAGGACCCTGGATCCAGTCTCCCACACACGTGGAGAAAGGACTGTATTTTTCAGCACGGGACCTATGGGGATGGTGTTAAAACATGGAGTGGGTCTTTTTCTTGCCCTAAACTCTCCTTCAATTTTCCACATCTCAGAGTAAAAGCCACAGCCATGCCTCTGCCTCTCTGTTCTCCCTCTGGGTTTGTCTGAGTCAGCCTCCGTTGGCCTCCTTATTTCATCCAACATCTCAGATATGATTTCATCTTAGCAGGCAAGGTTTATGTGCTTGTAGATAGGAGCTAACGAACACAACCATAAAGAGCTTTAGCTGGGCATGGCGGCTCATACACGCAATCCCAGTATTCAGGAGACAGAAGCAGGAGGATCAATCATCTGTGAGTTCAAGAATGATCCTGGATTCCAGAAGGAGATTCAGGACAGCAAGGGCTAGAGAGTGTGACCCTGTCTCAAGAAAACCAACAGAATTTTCCTTGATACATTGTGCTGATTTTTTTCCCTTTTAATTATGAAAGTAGGTTTTTTGACCTTTTTTTCATATGTATGAGAGTTTTTCCTGTGTGTATGTATGTGCAGCGTGTGCCTTTGGAGGTCAGAAGAAGGCATCAAGTCCCCTGGAACTGATAGTTGTCAGTTGCCATGTGGGTGCTAGAAACCAAAGTCTTCTGGAAGAGCAGCCAGTGCTCTTAAGCACTAAGCCATCTCTCCAACCCTTACTTTCTTTTAAAAATCACTTGATGGAGGTGGACAAGATGAGTTAGCACACAAAGACACTTAGTGCCAAGTATGACAATCTGAGTGTGATTCCTGGGACCATACAGAGAAGGAGAGAACTGACTCCCCAAAGTTCAGACTTCCAGATGCGTATGATGGCCCATGCTAGCACTCACAAGGGCACATGCACATATTCCCAAATAAATGAGGAAATGTAATGAAAATACATTTTAAAATATCACCTGGGGGCAGAGCTGGAGAGATGGCTCAGTGGTTAAGAGCACTGACTGCTCTCCCAGAGGTCCTGAGTTCAATTCCCAGCAACCAGATGGTGGCTCACAACCATCTGTAATGGGATCTGATGCCCTCTTCTGGTGTGTCTGAAGACAGCAACAGTGTACTCACATACATACAATAAATAAATCTTTTAAAAAAATATATATCATCTGGGATCTGGGTAAGGTGATACAAGACTTTAATCCTGTCTCTGGGGAGGCAGAGGAAGGCATGTTTCTGTGAGTTTGAGGCCAGCCTGGTCTACATAGTGAGTTCCAGGACAGCCAAAGGTCTGTAAAAAGGCCATGTCTCAAAAAAATTTTTAAAAGTCATTTAATCCACACATTAGCCTTTTGAAATAGGAAGTGATCCTTGTTCTTATTTTACAAATAAAGAAAATGAGGAATGAGGCCACTAGTTATATAACTCTTTCAAAGTCCTGTACACAGACAATGAAGCCCAGAGACAAACACAGGCTCACCAACAAGCTCTTCCCTGCAATGTTTGCCTGACTCACCTCTCCACTCCTTCAGAGTCTGTTTAGAAAACATCTCAGTGAGCCCTAACATCATCCTACTTAAAAGTTCCCAGGCCCACCTCTCCATATCTCTTTTCCCTATCTTATATATCCCTATAGTTCAACTGGTGGTGTACATACAGACTTTTAGAACTGCATTCACTTATTTATTTTGGGGGGAAGCACTGCAGTGTACCCGTGCAGGTTAGAGGACCATTCGGGAAAGTCAGTTCTCTTCTCCTATCACATTGAGCCTGGAGATCAAATTCAGGTCACCAGGCAAGGCAGATTGGCCTTACCCACTGAGCCATCTTGCTGTCTTACATACAAACTTTATTAAGATGTAACTAATATCCCACACCATACAGTTCATCAATTTAAGCTGCACAGTTCATTGGGTTTTGCTAACGCGGGTGGAACTGCATGACTGTAACCACAATCAGCTCGTAATATTTCCTTCACCTAAAAAGACATTCTGTACTTATAGTATTAACAGGGGCCCGGGTTTAGTAGTCCCTCAGACCTTAGTACAACTGACTCCATGATGGAAGGACCATTCTGGCTGTAAAATTCAGCACATAGACACAGCATCCCCTGCCAAGAATGAAAACAAAGCCCTATAGTTCTGGGAAAGTCTCTAAATGCACTAACCTTGCTTTTGACCTCTGTAGCTCTGCTTCTGGCTAACTGTTCTTGTTAGTTGGAGTGTGTCAACCCAGGACATGGTTTTTGTGCTTAAAAGCTTACCTTGAGAAAGGCTCAGGGCTACACTGAAATCCCAAACACTCAGGGTAGGCATTGGCCAGCTAATAAAGACTTTGACCCATATTCTCCCAATACTCAGAGTTCTAGACAGTCATTTTCTGTCTCTGTGCCTATTCTGGACATTTGATGCAAATGGAATCATACCATAGGTGATTGATGCTATGCATTTTTTGTTTGCTTGTATGCATATTTCAGCACCGCATGAATGCCCAGTGCTCATGAAGGCCAGAAAGGGAGAAAAGAACAAAACAAAGCAAAACAAAGCATTGCCAACCTCAAGGTGAGGAGGATGTAGTTCAGTTGGGAGAGAGCTCACTCCATCTCCTGGTGTTTTCCCTGATCCCAGCACTTGGGAAGTAGAGGCGATTCAGAACATTCAAAACATTACCAGCTCCTTACAAATACCCTTTTCTATTATTATTTCAACATCCCAAGGCTGTTGTGTTGGTTAGAGTAAGAATGCCTCCCATAGGTTCATAGATTTGAATGCTTGGTCACCAGGGAGTGGCACTATTAGGAGGAAGTGCATCACTAGGGGGTGGGCTTTGAGGTTTCAAATGCTCAAGCCAGGCCCAGTTCTCTCTCTTCCTGCTGCTTGTTGATCTGGATGTAGAATTCCCAGTATTTCTCCAGCACTGCATCTGTCTGTGTATCTCCATGTTTCCCATCATGATGATAATGGAGTAAAACTCAGAAACTAAGCCAGCCTCAATTAAATGTTGCTGTGGTCATGGTGTCCCTTCATAGCAATAGAACATTGACTAAAACAGCTACTATCTAAGTGGATAAATGTATTAAAGACTGAACTACCCTTAGAGGGAAGAGATTATCACTTTTTCTTTGAAATAGGGTCTTGTGTAGCCCAGGCTATCCTCAAATCTACTATGTAGCTGAGGATGACCTTAAACTTCTGATCCTCCTGCCTCCACATCTCAAGCTGGGATTACAGGCACACACTACCACACTGGGTTTACTTAATGCTGGGAATCAAATCCAGGGTGTTGTGCATTGTGGCTAAGCATCCTATCAACTGAACTATATTCACAGCTGGGATTATTACCCTTGGATAAGCAGAAACCTAGATCCTGATTGTCAATGCCCAATAGAAGTGCAGGCAGTAGGTCAGGAGCCATCTCAAGACTGAGGAGCACTTTCTTGATGATGCTCCAGTTGGTCTCATGTCCCCACATCAGTACAACGAAGTAAGATGAAGGATATATATCCAGGCACTCCAGACATCCCACAAAAACTGGGGGGGAGGGTGTCTCTGTGTGGCACAGGTCTGTTTAGGGAAGAGGTGTGAAGCTTGGGTATGAAGAAGAGGGGAAGTCTCTCCCTCACTAGTGGGTTCAGACTGCCCAGTATCACGGCGAGGGCTCAGACGCAGCTACCCTGCAGCGGGGCTAGTAAGCCCAACAAGCCCTCCCTTCCTCGCAGGTGCCCCAGTTGTGGGGTCACAACACACGGCTGTGAAAAGCCAGCCTGGATCTAGGCTCCATCATGCTGGTGCCTAGGGTGAGAGATGTGAGTCGTCTCTGAGTCTTCAGTAGGTTTTGCTCTCCTGGAGGACCTCTGGTGGCCTTTCGACGAACAGCACGGGTTCTGAAAGCCTAGGCGGGGCTCCAACTGCCAGCGGCCTATGCTGGGTCTCCACTGGTTGCTTCCATAGTGCCCGCAGCTCGCCCTCCTGTGCAGAGACTTGCACCTGTGGCTTGGCAATGATCCATCACCTCCTCCGCCGTACTCAGACCCTGCACTGCCGGGTGTGGTTTCCCTCACCTAGCCAACCCGTGTTTCTACCTTAGAACAGGCCACCAAGAGCCACTTCATTACATCTGGGTTTAAAATCTTAAAGTCCCTTTGGTCACCTTAATCAGGAGGCCCCTGCCACTGCTGGACCAAAACCACCTCCAAACTTCTTGGTGCTCCCCTCTTTGATTCTTTTCCCAACAAGTGAGATGTGCCACACCTTGTAGGAAATCCTCTCCAGGTTCCTAATGCTAAGAACAGCTTCCAGTTTTCGGGGATATATGTGTGTGCGCGTGCACACGTGTGCGTACGTGCATGTGTGCGTGCGTATGTGTGTGTGTGTGTGTGTGTGTGTTAAACTACATGAATGTGTGTCTGAGTGTGAGTTTGTGCTTGTAAAGGCCAGAGATGTTGGATCCCCTACAAGCTTAGAGTTATAAGCAATTGAACTACCCCCTATGAGCGCCAGCAACTAAACTCTGGCCCTCTGTGAGAGCAATGTGCACTATGTACCACTGAAGCATCTCTCCAAGTGCTCCTTGCTGGCCACATTCAACCTGGCTATCTTCCTTTTCGCTATCTTCCTACAGTTTCGGTAAAGGTAGGGAGGCCTCTGTGGGATGGTGACAGTCACTGGGACAAGTGACTTCAAGTCTCTTCCCAGAAACTTGACTCGGTTGTGCTCATGAACTTGCTACTTAGTGACTCTGAGACCCTTCTCTGAGGGTATTAGGAGACCTGAGAAGGGCAGAAGCTCCAGATGGGCTGCGAGTTAGCATGGCCATCGGAGTAGTTTTACGGTGGCTTTCTGTCAGGAGATGGTTTCCCAGTCAGCTTCCCAGATCTTTCCACTGTCCTCTGACTCCTTCCACTGGAGGGTAGGAATCCTACTACCATCTCCCCAGTGCCTTCCCAAGCACTGTCTAAGGACTTCTCCAAGGAAAGAAAAATATGGCTTGCGCGTCCAGTTCCAGACCTTCAATATAAATGTTTATTATAATATAATTTGTGGGCTGGAGAGATGGCTCAGTGGTTAAGAACACATTCTGTTCTTGCAGAGGGTCTGGGTTTCTGTCCTAGCGCCCACATGGACGCTCACAAAAAAAATCTAACTCCAGTTGGAGGGGCCGTCGCCCTCCTCTGGCTTCCGGGGAACATGCACTCATGTGCACAAACCTCCATGTAAACACACACACACACACACACACACACACACACACACACTTTTTAAAAAAAATCTTTTTTAAAGATATACTTTGTGCCCTCTAACATTTCTTTTTGCCAGACAAAACCTCAAGCGAATGACCTTTAAAATAAGTACCTTTGGAGGTTATAGTAACATTTGTTTCTCTAAAAATGTAGGACTAAATCATTATGCCTTTGGTATTTGGAAGTTTGCAAAGGTTTCTGAGAATAAAGCAGAGTTGTTTGCTTTTGGTTTTGTTTTGGTTTTGATTTTCAGAGACAGAACCTTGTATAGACAGGCTAGACTCAAATTCATTAGATATTCAAAGTTGACATTGAATTCCTGATCCTCCTGCCTCCCCCTTCCCAGTGTTGGCAACCACCATACCTGACAGAGCATAGTTTCCTCACAGCTGAACCATCTTCAATAAAGGCTGAAGGAAGTGGGTGGGGCTAAGGATTGGTTGGTAAAACGCTTGCTGTGATGTGAGGACCCGAGGTGGATTCCTGGACCCACGCTTTAAAAGAAAGCTGGGTGTGGTGGAATCACTAAGGATTGCTGGCCACTGGCCTCACTAGTTCCAGGCCAGGAAGAGATGAAGGACCCTGTCTTAAAAAACAAAAGGTGGTCGATGCCTGAAGAATGACATCTGAGGATATCCTCTGACCTCCACATGCATATACACACACACACACACACACACACACATACACATACACACATATATATACACACACACATACACATACACACATATATATACACACACACATACACATACACACATATATACACACACACACACATACACACACACATACACATACATATACCCATACTTACACACATACACACACACACACGTACACATACATATACACATACTTACACATATACACACACATAAATACACACATACATATACATACATACACACATGTATATACACATACATACACACACATACTACACACACATACATACACACACATATACCCATACATACACACATACACATAAATACACACATATACATACATACACACATGTACATACACACACATACACACACATACACTCATACACACACACACACACACACACACACACACACACACCAAAGGGAAAATAAGGCTGAGGGAAGATATGAAGCTGCAGAGCTGTGAAGGCCATGGGCAGTTTGTCAAATGAATGTCCAGGAAGCTGGAAGACATCTTTATTCTTTCTCCAAGTAGTCATGCTGGGATTGGGAGGAGAAGTGAGCAAACCCCACAGCTCCGAGGAAACTTGGGGTGAGCTCTTGCAGCTGAACACACACGACCCAGACTAACCTCTGAAGCACTTTGGAATCTGAGCTGGCAGGCAGTGGGGTCTTGAGACCTTTTGCAAAGGGGGGGTCCATGTGATGTACATTGCAGCACTACCACTTCCTAGCAATTTGCCAAACAGGCAAGATGTGGTTTAGCTTTTCTTCCAGAAGTCTTTTCAGTGGCAGGCCGCTGGAAGACAAATCTACTGTTTGTGGATGCCCCAGTCCCCACGGCTAAGAAAACAAAAGTTACTGTAACATGACGTAAGGCTTTGGCCTCCTTTATTTATTTATTTTTTTACAGTCAATTCCACGTGTAAAAGACTTCATAAAGCGTTGTGGCTCTAGCTGCACCCCACATGAGCTGCTGAGGATGGGGCTGGCTATTCTGGACAGACTCCATTAGGACCTCCACGTGGGACTGTTGCTGGGTTTCCTGATTATAATGAGCATGAGTTTACAGAGTCTCCCTGAGACTCGTCTGTGCCTTTGGAACAGCTGTTTACCACACAGAACAGGCAAGGCACAGGCGTGCAACATGTCCTTGCACATGCACCACGGCGAGGTGATCCACAAAGGCTCACAACATACGGAAGAGTGGAAAAAAAATGTCATCTTTATACCCCACACCATTCCACCAGACTCTCACGTCTAAAGGACATAGAGATCACTTGACAAAGACATTTGAACAGCACTATTATGGTCAGTTTCTCTCTTAGATACACACTGCAAAAATATTTAACTGTCCATTCTATGAATATTGTATATAAATATCTGTCTGCCTTTACTACACTTTACACACATTCACTTAGCTGTCTTTATTCACCTACACACAATCCTTACTGAGGCGTTAGACCGCACTGATCTGGCACTTAAAAAAATATCAGGTATCGGTTCATGTTGGTTTTAGTTGGGGGGATGAGGGGCCGTCTTTCAGGATGTGCTTGTTAGTAAGGCAAAATTATGCAAATGAGGAAATGTCATGGCGTTTTGGTCTGTTATAAAGCATGAAGGTTAAATCACTACGGGCAGTTTCATTATGGAAAACTGGTGCTATTGACAATGTTCCTGGTTTCTTCTCAGGTCAAGCGGTCACAGGTAACTTCCCCACTCCCTTTAATAGCAGATTCGCACTTCTCCGAATCCAAACATGGCCATCTATACACTTTAGTCTCAGAGTACCATGTCACAAATCAGACTATCTGGGAATGAAAGGGGTTGGGCCACACCCGATGCTCCCTGATGGAAATCGGAAACCGTTTGCACTTTTGGTTGTTGATATGTGAAAACTAGGGGAGAGGGGCCTCTGTCCTAACATTAAAAACCGTGGTCTCCAGTTCCCCCGCCCTGATGGTCCGGAGCTGGCCCCGCGTGGCGGAACTGTGGCCTCAGAGGAATCCTTCCCTCCACGTCGCGTCCCTGACCAGGCAGCTGCAGCACTGGATGGCAGGCCACCAGCTGCTGCAGTTCAAGGGTTCCACATTTGCTTTGGTCATCATCACCTTAGAGTTGGAGAGGCTCATGCCCGACTGCTGTGCTCCTATATCTGATCTGCTAAAGAAAGCACAGGTAGACATCAACGCGGCCCTTCTAGCTGACACGTTCTGTGCTGCAAAGGGTGCCAGGACCCTTCTTGTTCCTTTATGAGCTCCAGAAGATGCTTGGAGCATGACAGCTATGGTAAGAGGACTAGGAAACTTAATGTTGAGGATTACAATGAATATGTAATAATAAATGAAAGATTATAGACTTTCCTTCTACAGGAGTATGTGGTGACAGACACAGGGTGGGGGATGCCATGTCAGCAGCCCTCAGGACAGATTAGGATGAAAGGGTAGAAAAATGAGAGTTATTGAGGTTGGCGATTGGAAGAGTTAATGGTATGAAGTAGGGTAGGTGTACCATGCTCATGTCTCTTGTTATCACATTGGCTTTTGCCTGCCCATTCCTGTGTCTGAGATGACTCTGTTTCAAGGTTACCACTCTGTGTTGACACGTATCAGTGCTGAGCAATACAGTGGCTGAACGGCACTTGAGAAGCCACACCTGAGAAGGTTGTGGTTACCTTCCTGCACCATCAACTCAGTTTCGCCTGCCAGCCAGCCTCTCTGCCACCATCTCGAGGCCTCCAGGACCTGTGGGAACCCACCACGCTTGGATGCTGATAAGTTCTTTGGCTTTATGAGTCTCATAATGAGACTGGGAGAAGGCTCTACAGCAGTGGTTCTCAACCTTCCTAATGCTGTGACCCTTTAATGCAGTTCCTCATGGTGTGGTGACAACCCCCCCCATAACACTTTTTTGTTGCTACTTCATAACTGTAATTCTACTACTGTTATGAATCTAATACAAATTAAATATCTGATCTGCAGGATATCAAATATGCAATCCCTGTGAAAGGGTCTGTTGACACCCCCCCCACACACACACACATAAGTTGAGAACCACTGCTCTAGAAGAACCTCTGAGGAAGTTCTTCAGTCCTCAGAAGAAAGTTAGAAGGGATTAGGCCCACAGAGGTAAGGTGGCCTGAAGCTGTGACCCTGCCTTTCCTCCGTGTCCCTGGAGGCCAGGAAGCCAGGGAGAAGGCTATATTCTTTTTTTTTT
>NW_022196911.1:48589276-48598721 GCF_008632895.1 Mastomys coucha | reverse complement strand
CTCGAACTCAGAAATCCGCCTGCCTCTGCCTCTCAAGTGCTGGGATTAAAGGCATGGGCTACCGCTACCCAGCAAAGGCTATATTCTTACTCTCTCCTTCCTCAGCAAGGGCTAGTTCTGCTCCCTCGGAGTTGGGTAAGAGCTACAGTGACCCCTCCTCAGCCTGAAGCACAGGGCTGATCATCAGGCTTTTGTTTTGTTTTGTTTTGTTTTGTTTTTTGAGACAGGCTCTATGACAGGGCTCACTATGTCTCACTATATCAGAGATCCAGCTGCCTCTGCATGCCCACTGCTAGGATTAACGGTGTGAGCCACCACGCCTGGCTCCCTCACAGACCAATTCTTGCTGTTCTACCTGCCAGGCCTGGCACAGGCTAACCTCAATCGTTCCAGATTCTTAGACTTGTCCCAAACATAGGGACAGAACTTCTGCCCAGCTACCCAGCTCCCTCTAAAGGATGGGGTTTCTCTGGACCGGAGGGTCCCAGTGTGGTGGTGATTTACATCATCTCCTAAGGTCCAGATCAGAGAGTAGCGCCTTTCCCCTGTGAACTCTGAAGCCCCACAGTTCCTTCATCCAGAGCACTTCAGGCTAAGGATGTTCCTGTGACATGTGCGGAAGGGATTTGAAGGCTGGGCTGGCTGAGTACTCTGAGCCCAGCTTGGCCTGACTGTCATGCTGCCAGGAGGAGGAGGCTTACAGGATGGCAGGGAAGAAGCCAGCTGCCTCTCTGAAGCTAGGCTACTGTCATCCTCTACACTGTGGAGCCCAGCTGTCCAAGATGCCAGCTGGAGCTGGGTCAGTCTCCAAGTTAGGGACTTGAATGACTAGGCCATAAATTTAGAGGTGGTCTGTGAAGCTTTGTCACTGTGAACAGTTCTTTTACGAATGTGCTAAGCCATGGGGGTAGGGCTGGGGATTGGGTATAGTCTGTTACCAGATGCTCACTGTGGTTGGGGACCAGACAGGCTACATTGTGAAACCAGGGTATCACTTTATATTTTCTTTGATTTTGTTTATGGGAGCTGGTACTGGCTAGTTTTGTGTCAACTTGACACAGGCTGGAGTTATCACAGAGAAAGGAGCTTCAGGAGAGGAAATGCTTCCATGAGATCCAGCTGTGGGGCATTTTCTCAATTAGTGATCAAGGGGGGAGGGCCCCTTGTGGGTGGTGCCATCTCTGGGCTGGTAATCTTGGGTTCTATAAGAAAGCAAGCTGAGCAAGCCCTGGGAAGCAAGCCAGTAAGGAACATCCCTCTATGGCTTCTGCATCAGCTCCCGCTTCCTGATCTGCTTGAGTTCCAGTCCTGACATCCTTTGGTGATCAACAGCAATGTGGAAGTGTTAGCTGAATAAACCCTTTCCTCCCCAACTTGCTTCTTGGTCATGATGTTTGTGCAGGAATAGAAACCCTGACTAAGACCTCCCCTTCCGAATTTATTTATTTATTTATTTATTTATTTATTTATTTATTTATTTGTGTGTGTGTATGTGGAGGTCAGAGGGCAGTTTGTTGGAGTTAATTCTCTCCTTCCACTACATGGGTCTCAGGGATCAAACTCAGGTTGGCAGGCTTAGCAGCAAGCTCCTTTTTACTTAATGAGCCATTTCACTAGCCCTTATTTTTATTTATTATTATTATTGTTGTTGTTGTTATTACTTCCAAGCACAAGTATCATTGAAGTCCAGGCTAACCTCAAACCTAAACTCCTCCTGCTTCAGCCTTTGGAGTACTGGGGTCAAGGGCTCATGCCATGGCATTACATCTGGCTGTTGGGAGTTTCTGTAAAAATACTTTGATGCTTTTCAGTGCTGTGGGAGACCTACTTCCCACTAATGGAACCCTGTGTATCTCTCACTAGAGTCATCTATGCCTGGAACCCTATCGTTTGGATGTTGTCAATAACCATGTACCAGGTAGGTCCTGGGGATTAAGAGTAGTGAGCTGACAGCTGCTAGAAACCTGGCGTCGAGACATTTCCAGTTACCTAGAGCAAGCAAGCAAGGTAGACTTGCTACCTAGCATCCTGGTGTTCCAGCCAGAGGACAACATATGGGGTGGACACTGTGTAGCTGGGATTACACCAGTGTGGGTACCCTGTGGCATTGGGTGTCTGCTACATAGCACATCAACCAGTGAGCCAAATGGCTCTAGCTGTAGCCTGTCCCCAAGCTGTTCTTATTTTCAGGCAGAGGGCAGTCCTGAGAGCTCCATACCAGAGTAATGTCTACAAATGAAATAATTCTTTGCTTTATGTTTTTTTTTTGTTTTTTGTTTTTTTGTTTTTTTTCAAGACAGGCTTTCTCTATATAGTCCTGGCTGTCCTGAAACTAGTTCTATAGATCAGGCTGACCTCACACTCAAAAGAGATCTCCCTGCCTCTGCCCACTGAGTGCTGGAATTAAATGCGTGTGCCATGACCTCTAGGCTACTAATGAAAATGATTCTTCTTGGGCAGTTAACACCTCCAATGCTAACCTACCACTGTGAAATGTTAGAAGGCCAAGACTTTGTCAGGGGCTGGGGTCTGTTCTTCTTGCCTCTTAGTTTTTTATGCCTAACTCATCTCACTCCAACATACAAATGGGAATGCCTATAGTTGGTTAATATAAACACAACCCACTTTCCTTCGGTCTCCACCTGGAAGGCCCAGGGGCTAGTAAAGGACTGGGGCCATAGGAAGTGGAGATGTGAGACAGCCCAGAGGTAGCATGACCTTTCCAACCAGCAGACCTGTCTCCCAGGCTTCCCACCTCTGCAAAACCATCTCAGGCCCACGGCCCACATCATCACACAGTATTTTAACAATGACCACATTTCCACTCTTCCCCGTGATCCTGCTCTGGTGCCAGCTCAGGACTTATGGACACAGATAACCAATATCCAGATCCCAAGCTCTTCCCACAGCTTCCTGTGCTGCCTTAGGTAATTATGAAACCTCTCTGGAGCTTCCCTTATAAAATGGGGGCAGCAATAGTATCTAACCATAGGATGGTGAAGCTTAGATGTTAGAGCACGTCATCACAAGAGCTGAGAACACACAGTGAGCTATCTCAAGCCAAGCTTCCTTAATAACACTGTAACCTCCTTGGGGGCAGTGTACGCCTTGTCCCGGTCTTAGATCTTATAACTTAAGAGCCACAGACTGCAGTTTCTTTCCTGTGATTGCTCCAGCCCACAAGCATTCACAGGTCACAGACAAGCAGCAGGATTCACTAGGAAATGGAATTCTTGCAGGTCTGCCTCCACAAAGGTCACAGCGGAAGTAGGCTGCATATTGCCAGGGCTACAGGATATTAATAGGCTCAAGAAACTCGAAGCAGAAAAGCTACTGCCCAAAAATGACACCATAAAAAACTCAAAATAAATGCAAAATTTAATGAAAACAAATGAGTACAAAGTGGATGGAAAGGAACAGAAACAAGTCCATGGATGGAGGAGTAAACGGATTAACAGCTGGAGTGGTTTTAGAAATGCGTGGTAACGTAACAGACAAGCAAGCTGGCTGTCCTGGGACTCTTACCCAGTATAAGCCCCAAACAAGGGGGTCCACACAAACACACAGGAACATATGTGGGGTCAGGCTGCACAGTCACAGGGTGTCAGAATTCATGCCACCCAGCACAAGGGAGAACACACATCTTGGTTGGCCTGGGATATATCTGCTTGATGGCTGTTGACTTGTTTTTTTTCTTAGTGCTGGGGAGAGAACTTGGTCCCCAATCATGCTAGACACATTCTCTAGCCATGAGTCGCATGTCCAGCACATATATATATATACACATACGTATGTGTACATATATTTTTTAATTTTGACATAGGGTCTTGCTAAGTGGCTATGGCCTTGAATTTTTTGATTCTCCTGCCTCAGCCTCCTGAGTACCTAAGGAGCTGATATTATTGACAGCATCTTTTCTCTCTCAAAAGTACAGGTTCAGACCATAACTTACATGGTGATTCTACCACAAAACAAAATGACCGAAAGAAGTCATAACAGTAAATGACAATGGGATCCTACAGCAGTCCTCCTGAAGCCAACAGATGACAGGAAAAGCAGGTATAAATCCCAGCTGTACATGGAGTCACATCCCTCAAGGGGCAAGCTCCATGTTTTTCTTGCACAACAAAGATTAATTTAACCTCAGCTAAATAAAGATAACAAAATTCCACACAGGGGAAGAGCTTGCAGCAGTTGATGGGATCCATGGGAGTGGGAGTGGGATACTGAAACCCCAGAAAATGCAAGTCAGGTTTCCCCAGGGATGCTGGCAAGCTTTAGGCCAAAGGTGGGCATTGAACATAACAGCCTTCCAGTATGCCCATGTTTGGTGAGCAGCAGAGGGTGGTGGTAGAATTTGCTGGCTTCAGAGTTCTCTGCATGGATTATGAGCCTACAATCCTGTCTTTTGTTTTCTTTTTGTTTGTTTTCTGTTTGTTTGTATGTTTTTTGGCTTTTTGAGACAGGGTTTCTCTGTATAGCCCTGGCTGTCCTGGAACTCACTCTGTAGACCAGGCTGGCCTCGAACTCAGAGATCCGCCTTCCCCTGCATATCCAGTGCTAGGATTAAAGGCGTGCGCCACCACTGCCAAGCTTGCAATCCTGTCTTTTATACAACCAGTGGACTTGCTGGGTCATCCTGGTCTCTGGAATATATTGGCTAGGAGAGGTTGCTCTGAAGGTCAGGCTTTGACCTAACTGAATACATATACAATTTCTCTAAGAGGAACCACTGGCCTGCAGTTTACCTCTGCCTTAGACACCAAAGTCCAATATCAGTTCCGCCATGACCAGAGGCAGATGAGCTATGACTCCCAAGAAGCTTCCAGGGCCCCGAACATAACTTCATATTCTTAAAACTGTCTTTGTAAATAGTTCAGGTGTCTAGCCTTGCAGCTAGAATCCACCCTAGTCATGGGGTTTTTTTCCTCAGGGCATCAACAAATCTTATTCTCCTGCTGTGAGGCACCTCATAGGTACAATTGGCCTTTGGGGAGTTGTACCTCAGAGAACTCATAACCACCTTCTCTTCTAGCTCATTCTGAATGAACCATCATATCAGAAGGAGCCAGATTGGTCCTGGGAGAAGTGAAGCAGGCCTGGGAGAAAGGGGTTAAAGGTGGTGGGGAGGGAGATGGGGGTCAAAACCCTAATGTAGCACAAATCAGTGTGGCCCCCTCTGGTTCTCAGTGAGGGGCCCACTGGGTGATCAGCTCCTCAGAATGAAGTGTATCTTTTTTGGGGGGGACCAGAGCCCAGGCTGGTGCTGCACCAACAGTAAGGACATTAATCCTTCACCCCCATTCTCAACCCCGAGGCTTGCAAACCACCAGGAGCAGAGCAAAATGGCTGCTAGTACTTTTCTCGTTTTCATTTTGTTTTTGAGACAGGGTCTCAGATAGCCCAAGCTGGCCTCACCTCACTGTGTAATTGAGGCCGGCCTCTGGCTTCCTATCTCCCAAGCATGGTCGGCCACTACAGGACCATCACGCCTGGTGGCCACTTTCTTAAAAGTGTGCACCTGGGAAGCACAGCTGGAGAGGACGGTCTCAGTCTCTAGCGTTTTCGTCTTCTCTCTCTCTCTCCTTCCCTCTCAAACTGTCCTAATACTTCACACACCTTTTATTTCCCTGCCCTGTGACTCAGCCAGGAAAGAAGTAACAATGACCTTGACATGACAGCCTTCTCCCCACTGAGCACACTGAGGAAGTAGGAGACTGTTTTGGAGTCAAACACTGAACACACATGCACTTGGTCCCTGTCACAGGTAGCACCTCTAAGGCAGAGACAAGGGTCTGGGGCTGCTGTTCCATTTACATTCACAGTAAAAAATGCCGGGCATGGTCTCCTTCAGGTCCACTTCTGTGCATAAAGAAGTCCCAAACACTGGCAGAATAGGAACTTTATTTCCCACCTCTATATCTTATAGGGGTGCTTTCTATGTAAGCAGGTTTAGAGAACTTCTTAGTTAAAAAAGAAAAATCAGGGAATCTGTGTTACTTATGAAAATAACAGGATAGATAGATATTATTTGTCTTTATACTGGTGCCAAAATAAAAATTTTAAACTGTTGAAAAAGTTATTGAAATTAAGCTCTGGGTTAGAAAAATTAAAATAAAGGGAATATGGCGAATTCGGCAGCATGTTATCTACCAGACCGCAGGCCACGCCCAGGCCAGGCACCACATGAGTCGCTGGTTTGACGATGAACAATTAGGCCTAGCATCACTGGCTGGGGCCATCACCAGAGCGACACATAACTGCTTCGTCAAGGAATAGTGACACTGTAAATGGAAGACCAGCCACCGGCTCTGCAAAAAATAAACCTTGTCAGTTTTGGGTTCCAGCATTCATGGCTTTGACGGATTTGCATAGAGAAGGCTAGCTGGGCAGGCCCAGGCAGCCTGAGGCTATCAGGTGGGGACAAGGCCCAGGCAGTCTGAGGCCAGCAGTTGGGGACAAGGCCCAGGCAGCCTGAGACCAGCAGTTGGGGACAAGGCCAAGGCAAGGCTGTAAACACTGGAGTCTGTACCGGCTCCCAGTCCATCCTCACACCATGTAATGGGAGAAGGGTCACAAGGTGTAACTCAAGCAGTTTAACACATGAAAGCCTAAAGTCCGCTCTCGACATGTAAGTCTGTGCGTGCTTTAACTGAAAAATAAAAATAAAACAAACAAAACAAAACAGACACATTAAAAGATACGCAGACCAAATCAAACAGAAGCAAAAGACAGCACTGGGCACTGGGAAAGAGCGGTCAGTTTGGCATTTGTGACGAGCAAAGCAGGGAACTTGATTCCGTTTGTGGCGTCCCGGGCTGAGGGTCAAAATCTGATTGGGAAGTAATTTCGCAAAAATTGATTAAAATTTAAAGAATGAGTACAAAGCAACCAAAGCCATTTAACTAAATGGCCATGGAAAGCATCCACTCCCCAAATGCATCCTGGCCCACCCTATCCCAGGGGCCAGTGCAGGAGGGAGTCCTAAACCCCATCCCCACCTCTAGCTCCATAGGCACAGATACCTTCGGACAGGCATGTGCTACCTACCACACCTACCTGACCTTGGGGCTTTGCCCAGCTTCTTATTTGGGGACACTGGCTGCCAACCTCTACTCTCACAAGATAGCCTGAACCAAGCTGGCAGGGAGCAGGGCAAAGTCATCTGAGTGGACAGACTCTGTCCTTTGTTCCCCGGAAGGAAGAGTGGCATCTCTGCGCTGCCAGCTTAAAGCCCACAGTGGTTGTACCTCAACCTCCACACTCAGCAAACCAAGCGCTGGGCATAGAACCAGGGCTGAGAGCAACTGTAAAATTCTCCTGGCTGCGGAGAGTTGGGCCTGGGGTCCTTCCTGGGAACAGGTGGACCACCAGGCATCCGGATGGAGAAGACTACAAAAAGGGGGAACGCTTGTCCCAAAGCAGATAGCAAACCCTGGGAAACCCCATGTGCATCTAGTCCTGAGTGCTTGGTCTGCCCCAGTGAGATGCACTCTAAGTTTGAGGCTGGAAGAGTTGAGAGAGAGGCGAGGAGAGAGAGGGGAGAGAAGGGAAAAAAGGGAGAGAGGGGAGAGAGGGGAGAGAGGGGGGGAGAGGAAGAGAGAAAGAGAGGGGGGGAAAGAGAGGGAGGGAGGGAAAGAAGATGCTTGTGTGTCAGGGAATTACACCTAGGAGTGAGGCAGGACATGGGAGAGTTCACAAAAATGTATCCCAAGCACAGCTAACAAGCCACTGTGTGGCCCTGACCACCAGAGTCCACTGCCCCGGTCCAGGGAAACTGAGGCAGGCGGGAACACCATGGTATGATGTGGCCCGAGTCTCTGAATGAAGGAGATTGGGAGACTGAGAGCCACTGGAGACAGGTACCAGACTCCAGATAAGGACATGGGAAAGTGTTGTGCCAAACGCCAGCCAATATGGCTGCAGACGTAGGTCAGCTGTAGAGAACTGGCATGTGCAAGGCCTTGGGTTCAATACCCAGAACCTCAAAAACAAACAATAAATAGCTTTTTGTAAAAAAGCAAAATAAAGAAAAAGGCAGCAGGGCAAGTCAGGGTGAGCAAAGAAAACGCTAAGGGAGAGTGACTAGGAGTCCTTCTGTCTGTCTGGTGAGCTGACATACCTGGGAAGAGCCTCCTTCCTTGCCATCTGCTACTCTCTACAAGAATTGCTCCAGCCCCTACAAGAGGGGCAGCCCTGCTCCCCCGCACAGCCCCGGAGCTCTGCCAGGAGCTGCCATGATTTGAGTCCTGCAGGCCTTCCAAAGTAGCTGTGTAGAGGTGACAGTGGGTGGGACAGTGTTATGAGTCCCCGTTGTTATGGGTCACCATCTACCAGTCTCGGAGGCCAAGGGGGCACGTGCCACAGCCACTCGAGCAGAAGCACGGGGTCTGTTGGAATCTGTCAGGAAATGAGGACAGTCCCACATGCGTTCTTCTCCTGGCCTGACAGACTCATCCCAGGCTCCCGTAGCTACCCCTGCTTGACTTCCCTGCTATTCACTGCCCACATGACCCAGCCTCCTCCACTACAGCGTGAAGAGGCCCCGGGTGCTGAGAATGCTATTGGGAAAATGAAGGAGGAGAGAGAGCAAAGGGAGGATGAGCACAGGGCTGGGTGGAGAGAAGACAGCTGTGAGACAGAGATGCAGGGGGAGACACACTGAGACACTAGTGCAAGATCAAGATGGAGGTGACCAGTGAGTGTGAGCCTGAGGGGCAGCGGGGCAGGGGCAGTGAGTGTGAGGCTGAGGGTGAGCAGTGAGTGTGAGGCTGAGGGGCAGGGGGTGAGCAGTGAGTGAGAGCCTGAGGGGCAGGGGGCAGGGGCAGGGAGTGTGAGGCTGAGGGTGAGCAGTGAGTGTGAGACTGGGGGTGAGCAGTGAGTGTGAGGCTGAGGGGGAGCAGTGAGTGTGAAGCTGGAGGTGAGCAGTGAGTGTGAGGCTGGGGGTTGGGGGGTGAGTGTGAGGCTGAGGGTGAGCAGTGAGTGTAAGGCTGGGGGTGAGCGGTGAGTGTGAGCCTGGGGGGGGATGAGCAGTGAGCGAGAGGGACAGAGGAGTTGAGAAGTCTGACTGAGCCCAGGGGTAAGGAGCCAGCCCTAGGAGGGAGATGCCACTTACTTCTTCTTGTCCTTGTCTTTCCTCAGAGGCTGCTGTGAAGTGGCATGCAAGGCCTGTGACTGCAGGGCCTCCATGGCTGCCTTCCGACAATTGAAGGCGTTGGTCTCCTCTTCCAGCTCCCTGCGCTTCTCCTCTACCTTGCGCTTCTCCTCCTGGTGGATTCGCTTCAGGTGCTCAAACTTCTCATGGAGCTGGGGGAAAGGGAGGCACCTGGGTATGGACAGGACAGGTCCCCCCACCTCCCACCCAGCTATCCTGCCCTCTGACATTTCCCCCGCTTCAGCCCTGTTCCAGGCTGGCACACATGGTCCCCCCAACCCCCAGCCATCT